>NC_043712.1:33190634-33274604 GCF_006229205.1 Suricata suricatta | reverse complement strand
TCTATTCTATTCCATTGGTCTATGTGTCTGTTTTTGTGCCAATACCATACTGTCTTGATGATGACAGCTTTGTAGTAGAGGCTAAAGTCTGGGATTGTGATGCCTCCCGTTTTGGTTTTCTTCTTCAATATAACTTTGGCTAAACGGGGTCTTTTGTGGTTCCATATGAATTTGAGGATAGTTTGTTCTAGTTTGGAGATGGGTTTACACTATATTTGTATTCTTCTGGCAGTTCCCTGTGGATTTTTAACATACTTACCTTGAACTGCATTTTTTTAATAAAGCCCAGAAAGAGAAAACAGGCTTCTCCATCATCCTGCTGAACAGGAGAACACGATCCCGCCATTCTTCCCTCTGCATCCACACCTGGCCCCAACTCGCCCCTCCCCATGGGGTATCGCCTGGGATTTTACCTCCAAATTGGCATTTCACATATTTTGTTTCACAAGAACTACTTTCCTAGATATTTAACAAGATGTTTTACTCATTCTGTGTTGGCTGTTGCATTTAAATCCTTCTTCTTCCAAGACTCCTCTTTCTTTAATTAATTAATTAATTTTTAAATTTACATCCAAGTTAGTTAGCCTATAGTGCAACAATGATTTCAGGAGTAGATTCCTTAATGCCCCTACCCATTTAGCCCATTCCCCCTCCCACAACTCCTCCAGCAACCCTCTGTTCTCTATATTTAAGAGTCTCTTATGTTTTGTCCCCCGCCCTGTCTTTATATTATTTTTGCTTCCCTTCCCTTATGTTCATCTGTTTTGTATCTTAAATTCCTCATATGAGTGACCTCATATGATATTTGTCTTTTTCTGACTAATTTCGCTTAGCATAGTACCCTCCAGTTCCATCCATGTTGTTGCAAATGGCAAGATTTCATTCTTTTTGATTGCCAAATAATACTCCATTGTATATATACCAAATCTTCATGATCCATTCATCCATCAATGGACATTTGGGTTATTTCCACACTTTGGCTTTGTTGATAAAGCTGCTATAAACATTGAGGTACATGTGCCCCTTCAAAACAGCATACCTGTATCCCTTGGGTAAATACGTAGTAGTGCAATTGCTGGGTTGTAGGGTAGTTTTATTTCTAATTTTTTGAGGAACCTCCATATTGTTTTCCAGTTTGCATTCCCACCAGCAGTGCAAAAGGGATCCTCTTTCTCCACATCCTCACCGACATCTGTCGTTGCCTGCGTTGTTAATGTTAGCCATTCTAACAAGAGTGAGGTGGTATCTCACTGTGGTTTTGATTTGTATTTTCTTGATGATGAGTGATGTTGGGCATTTTTTCATGTTTCTGTTACCCATCTTGATATCTTCTTTGGAGAGTGTCTATTCATGTCTTTTGCCCATATCTTTATTGATTATTTGTTTTTTGTGTGTTGAGTTTGATAAGTTCTTTATAGATTTTGGATACTAACCCTTTCTCTGATATGTCATTTGCAAATATCTTCTCCCATCCTGTTGGTTGCCTTTTAGTTTTGCTGATTGTTTCCTTCACTGTGCAGAGGCTTTTTATTTTGATGAGGTCCCAATAGTTCATTTTTGTTTTTGTTTCCCTTTACTCCAGAGATGTTTTGAGTCAGAAGTTACTGCAGCTGACATCAAAGAGGTTTTTACCTGCTTTCTTCTATAGAGTTTTGATGGCTTCCTGTCTTACATTTAGGTCTTTCATTTATTTTGAGTTTATTTTTGTGTATGGTATAAGGAATGGTCCAGGTTCAGTTTTCTACATGTTGCTGTCCAGTTTTCCCAGCACCATTTGCTGAAGAGACTTTGTTCCATTGGGTACTTTTTCCTGCTGTGTCAACAATGAGTTGGCCATACATTTGTGGGTCCATTTCTGGGTTCTCTATTCTGTTCTTTTGATTTGAGTGTCTGTTTTTGTGCCAGTACCATACTGTCTTGATGATGACAGCTTTCTAATCCAGCTTGAAGTCCTGGACTGTAATGCCTCCAGCTTTGCTTATAAACTCCTCTTTCTTATTCCTTGAGTATTTCCTCCATTGTCTTTTCCAGAGAGGGTCTTTTGGGTCCTTGTGCTTCTAAGAATGTTATCTATGTGTAAAGATATATATTTATTTAAATGTATATTTACTTAGAATTCTGTGCTTAGTGGTTAACAATAAGTTTGCTATTTTTTTTTGCCTACTATTGCCTTTTGCACCCTTCTATTTCCTCTTAGATTTAAAAAAAATTTTTAATTGTAATTAATTTTTAGAGAGAGAGAGCACAAGTGGGAGAGAGGGGCAAAGGGAGAGAGAGAGAATCTCAAGCAGGCTCCATGCTCAGCATGGAGCCCAATACAGGGCTTGATTCCATGATGCTGGGATCATGACCTGAGCCAAAATCAAGTCCTATGATTAACTAACTGAGCCACCCAGGCACCCCTAGATTTATTCTTCTCATAGAGGATTTCCTGTAGCAATAACTTCAGGGAGGTTCTGTATTAACTTGTCTCCTCAGGGATAAATTCCTCTTTCTTGAATTTTTGGCTCCCTGTTGTGGTGTAATCTTTCCTCAAATGTTTGGTAGCTCTTGATTGTGTGCTCATCTTTGTGCCTGAGCTGGCCATTGGAGTACCCACTTTGTGGAGAGCGACTTGTTCTGAGGCTGCTGTCAGGGCAGCTGGGTGGAGGGGGTGGTACTGCTAAGTGGGTGCCATAGAGGCTGTCTGGAAGCCAAAGCTCCTGGCCACTCGTGATCCAGAGCACTGCCTCTGTCTCTCTGTCTCTGTGTGTGCGTGTCTCTCTCTCTCTCTGTGACCCATATACACTATTCCTGGGGACAACATCCATCGCCCCTGACTGACCAGCAGAGGTGGGAAGACAGTTGGGTCTCTGTGAGACCCCAGTTTGTTTTGTGGGCTGCTGGCAACCCTGTCCTGCTTTCCCTCTTGCACTGTGTGTCTAGAACACTTCGTGTGGCCCTGCAGTCTGTAGCCTTGTTGGCTCATGCTTTTTCTCTTTTCTTTAGTCCCAGTTGCTCTCCATCATCCAGGTCTTCTCATAGTTTCTGTGCCCCTGATAGATCCCTTTCTTGCTTTCAGAATCTCTGTTTTCTTTCTTTAAAAAAAATAACATCTTGGGGTGCCTGGGTGGCTCAGTCAGTTGGGCTTCCAACTATCAATTTCAGCTGAGATCATGATCTCTGTTCATGGGTTCGAGCCCTGCATCAGGCTCTGTGCTGGCAGTGTGGAGCCTGCTTGAGATTCTCTCTCTCCCTCTCCCTCTCTCTGCCCCTCCCCACTCATGTGGTTTTTTTCCTCTCTCTCCCTCTCCAAATAGATAAATAAACTTAAAAAAAAATAATAAAAACATCTTTATCATTTTGAAGGTTTTGTATGGATGGGAAGGCTGATGCATGTTCTCAGTGTGCCTTCCTGAAAGCAGAAGCATGAGCTTTATAGTTCTATTACATTTCTGATGGCCTGAGTTCCTGCACCTTCTCCACAACTTCTAGGATCTTTCAGACCTACAGTTAGACATAACCAGGGAACACTGGGGTTTTAAAGAACTACGGGGGGGTGTGCCCTGTTCATGGGTTCCCCACAGGATGCTCTTCCCTGAGACTTCTGAGGGAAAAGCAGGAGCTGGCAGGGGAAGGAGGCCTGGGAGATGGCCGACAGGTGCTGCAGGGGTGGGAGAGTGTCAGCACAGGTCTGCAGGTCCCGATGAGCATGTAGATGGGGTACAGTAGAAGTCCGAGCAGCAAAATCAGAGTTTACTGGGCACTGAGTCAGTGTCCTTCTTACATTGATAATGGTTACACAGTATACAATCATGTAATTGATCACAGTACTTCTGAAAAAAATAAAAGTCTTTGTTCCCAGCACCAGGGTGGCTCAGTTGATTGAGTGTCTGACTTCGGCTCAGGTCATGATCTCACGGTTCATGGGTTCAAGCCCTGTTTTGGGCTCTGTGCTGACAGTTCAAAGCATGGAGCCTGCTTTGGCTTCTGTGTCTCCCTGTCTCTCTGCCTCTCCCCCACTTGTGTTCACTCTCTCTTGCTCTCTCCCAAAAATCATAAACATTTAAAAATAAAATAACAAATAAAAGATCAGATGACTGGGGTGCCTGGGTGGCACATCTCTTGATTTCAGCTCAGGTTGTGATCCCAGGGTTGTGAGATGGAGCCTTGTGTCAGGATTCTCTCTCTCCCTCTCTGTCTGCCCTAGCCCCCTCCCCCGCTGCCCCTCTCCCCCACTGGCACCCCCCCCTCTCTCTGTCTCTCTCAAAAAAAAAATCAGATGATCTTAATGTGTATAACTCCTGACAGTGATGCTCAATGTTGATGGGTCAATGCCTGTAGCAGTGACTGATGTGAATGTGTTATTTGGCTGTTTTCCAGGACCTGGCAGCTAAATGGCACCTGTGTCGGCTCAGTGGACATGGAGCTGTTCCTCCATTACTCCCTCATCCCTTCTGTAAGTAAATGCAGAGAAGAGCAAAGAGCAGAAAGGAGGGGAATTGGGTCTCTTCCATACAGACTCCCAAACGGGCCTGAATAGGTCAGCAGAGAGACATCAGCTGAATTTCCTTGACTTGCTGTCTTATATTATGCACCAAAAAAACAGGCAGAGGAAGGCTTTTAAGGGCTGAAGAGTCAAGGACACTGGTTTTCAGGGATTCAAAAAGGGCTCTTCTAAGGAAGCAATGATAGCTGAGGTCTGTTGGAAGATGTAGTAAAGAGCCTCTCAAGCAGAGAGGAGAGCATGTGCAAAGGCCCTGTAGAGGAGGGGAATGGAGAGTGTGAGGAGCTGAGAGGGCTGGAGTGGCTGGAGTGGAGGGCCGAGGTGGGGTTCTCTGGGAGGCAATGGGCCGGGCGGAGCCCTGTGGGGCTGTGTGTGAAGGAGTGGTGTCTGCATTCTAAGTGCAGTGGGAAGTGACTGGAGTGCTCCCAGCATGGAGCTGGTGTGATCAGATTTCTGTTTTGAAATGATCACTGGTTGCATTGCTGGGATCAGGTTGCAGGTGGGCCAGAGAGGAGATAATTTAGATTTTAGCTCATCCTGGATGGTGGTGGTCAGCTCAAGACATTGGGAGGTAAAACAGTAGGACTGAGTAATGCAGTAGATACAATAGGGAGAGGAGGGGTTGAGGACTGTGTGGGTCTCTGACTTGCACAGCCAGAAGGACGGCGGTGTCTGTCATCAAGGAGAACCGGAAGAGATCCGGGTTCAGGGTAGATGAAGGCAAGGCAGGGAGACAAATCATGAGTTCCATTTAAGACATACTGAGTTTAAGAAGTGCCAACTCTGTAGTTAGACGAACCATTGCAGAGCTCCTGGACAAGGTCTGGGCTGAAGAGCCAAACTGAGTCTTCTGGGCAGTGGTGGCCATTGAAAGCACGGACACGAGTGAGAGGACTCGGTAATAAGAGGAGTGATCCTTGGGCTGAACGATCAGGAACTCCTGACTTTAGTAGTTGAATAAAGAATAATCCAGCAGAGGAGACTGAGAAGTAATGAAAACCCAGAAAAGCACGGTTGATGGAAGCCTAGGGAATAGGGTGTTTCTAAGAAGAGGAGGAAGTGATCAACACTCAAATGCTGCTGAGAGATGAAGCCAATTTGGGCTTGAAGTTTCCATTGGATTCATGGTAATTTTCAATGTTCTTTCCATGGATTAGGAGGGAGAAGCCAGGTTAGGAGGTTGAAGAGCAATGAGAGGTGAGGAAATAGAGATAGCAAGTGTAGAGAGTTCTCAAGAAGTCTAGTAAAGAAGAGAGAGAAAGGGTATCAAGTACCTGAGAATATGAATCCTCAAAAAGCGAAAAGCAAAGAAGGCTTTGCAACCTGACAGGTATTACTCCCTTTTCACAGGTGAGGAAACTAAGGCTTGGAGAAGCTGGGTCTCTCTTCCAGTCAATATGTGAGAGAGACTACATTTGAACCTGTTCAGGGCAGCACAGAGGAAAGCTCAGTACAAAGCATTCTGGAAGCTCAAGGGCGTGTGCAGGTAGCTCCCTGACTCTGGGGTCTGAGGAGTCCCAGACACTGAGCCCTCCGCTCACCCACACGCTCTCCTGCAGGGAGGGCCTGCTGATGCTCTCATCTTCTCTTCCTGTAGCTTTTCATCATTTTGGTCTTGTCCTTTCTCCAAAGACGAGAGCACCGTAAGCAGAGAGATGATACTTCTCACCTCCTGGAGAACCGCTTTGGAATCATCATGTGAGTTGAGTTACGGCTGATCGCTACAGCTTGGGGTGCCCTGTGTTTGGGTCAGCACCTATGATGAGGCCAGGATAACACCCTGTTACCCCCCCAGCCTTGCCTCCTCTCTACTGCTCCTTCGCCTCCCTGCCTCACCCCAAGCAAGCTCTGGGGGTTCAGAATTGGTGTCCAAGCCATTGAAGCCTCAGCACCCACAGCTGCCCACATGGGATTAACATGTCTCAAGGAGGCTCAGCTCACTGTGGGAAGGGCCTTCCCAAAGTCAGCACTATGGCTGCCCCAGAAGCAGGAGGAAGAGAGTTCTTGGTTGGTCACTGGCAGCAGCAAATGTTCACTCTGGCCTGGCACCAGGAGACCGCTGGACCAGGCTGCCCTCAGGGCCTTCTGGCTCTGCCATTCTGAGTCCCTGCACCCCTTCTCACATTTTCCTTAAGCTATAATTGCTCGTATCTTTGCCCCATCACCTTTAATAACTGATGATAATAATGATCATAGTGCAGATAATAGTTACTGCACAGTGACTGTGACCCAGGCACTGGGTCCTTGGCTCTGCCTACATTACTTGCATGAACCCTCTTGCCAACCAAGCATGCTGGAGGTCGTTACCCTCTCATAATGGATGAACAAACTCAGGCTCAGAGAGGTTGAGTGGCGTGCCCAAGTCCACACAGCTAACAAGTAACAAGAGCTTTAACTGAGGTCTGGTTGATGTTTGCTCTGATTTCCCCTGCGTCACAGCCTAAGCAGGCTCATGTGTGTAAACTGGTTCAGGCCTCAGTCTTGGGCTCTGGAGAAGGGAGAGGATGCCAGGGTGCCAGGACCAAGGCTAGCGGTGACCTAGTGCTTCAGGGTGACAAATCCACCTGCCATGTCCAGGGACCGCCTGTACCAGTTCTGAGTAGTAGACTCCCCCTGAATAGCACCCGTTGGAGGTGTCGGCCCCTCCCAAAGTGCCAGGTCTGAGCCACACTGGTTGGGACACAGAGGCAGACTCTGCCCTGGGCATTTGACTTGCAGGGCGTGGGACAGGGCTTTTTAAGAAGTAGGAGCTCCGTACGGGTCGTGTCAGACTGCTTTCAGTTCAGTTGACAATGGTACCACTCGCTTGCTCCCTGGCCACTTTCCCATCAAAACCCCTGCTTTTCTGAGTAGTTCCGGCACACCGCCTTTGCTCATTAAAAGCCTCTCACACATGTGTGGCATGCCAGTGTTTGTCAAGCGGCCCTTCATTTGCCGCCCGCAGTGTCTCTGTGACATGAGCAGAGCAGGGCTTGCCATCTGTTTTAAAGATACGAAAACAGTGTCACTTATTTCTGAGGCCCGACAGGGAGACTGATTGAATGCAGGTCACTTCAACAAAATGTGTGACTACAAACGTGCATTGAGCACCTCCTCTTTTCAATGCCCTGTGCTGGGGCTTGTAGTTTCCTAGACAAGTAATAACACAGAGGGGCGTGCTGAAACACCACAAGGCAGCAACCAGCCTGGCCTGCTAGAAGTGGTTGGGGTAATGGGAGGGGCGGGGGGCTTCCTGGAAGAGGTGTTCCTTGAGCTGAGCCTTGAAGGTGAAGATGAGCAAGACTAAGGAGTATGAGGTGAGATCCAGATCCTGCCCCCAGGTCCCTGCTTCCATGTGTGGCTCCCTAGTGCCATCCCGAGTTTTCATTCAAGCCGCTTCAGATGGCATTTCAACTGGAAAGTCTTTCTAAATGTGATTGCTTACATTGATCTAGACAAAACTGTTTTATAGCTTTATAAAAACAAGCTATCCCGTAAAGCTTGTTTTTGTAAAAGGAAAAGAAAGGATTTTATAAAGTTATAGAGATTTCACAGAAACTGCCAGGGCTGGCCTGGTGGTAACTGGAACTCAAGATGGGCGTCTCTGGGACACTGATTTTATTTCTGCCTCCTTGTGTCATGGGAGCCCCTCAACGCCATTTTACTATTGTCCTCTCTGCTGTCCGACTTTATCATCTGACTTAGGATCTCTGCTTCCCTAAAATCGCTGCTTGACTCTATCACTGACTCTGATCCCACGTGGCATGACTTCCCAGAACAGAATTTTAACAGCTAATGGCTCATGTCCTCAGGGTGAGAAACCCTAAATAGAAGACCAGGCATCTGACTGGCCCATCCAAAGTCAGGTGGTCACCCTGGTCCAATTACCTGTGGCCAGAAAGGGATACTTGTGTGGAACCGCCACAGCCATTGAGTCCTACACCTTCCCAGGAATATTGGACCTCTCATAGTGGCCAACTGCAGGGCAAGCTCCCCAAGCCTGTCTAGTAGGTACCCCTTGTTTTGGTCTCTCAAGTCATACTGCCTATGTCTCTCATAAATGGAACTCATGTCATTTTGTTTGTTGTCATGGCTATTGGTGTCCTTGCTTGTGTCTCCCTCCTTGGACGCTTCCTCCTAAGGCTCCTCAAGGGCAAAGAATTTTGTCTTCCTCACGTCGGTACCCTAAATCCATGTCTACCCCTAGAATTGGCACTGAGGGCCTCAGACAATGTCAGCTGGAATGAGTGATTTGCTACTGGGTAATCCTTCCTCAGGGTGGGGTTGCTATTCTGGAGGTGATTGGGGGGAATGAGCCACTCGCTGGCCTCATGAGCTGTTTCTCTTGTTCACAGACCTCTGGACTTTGTGGGCACCTTTAGTAACCGATGGTCATATGGAATCGCCTTTGGGGCCACAGCCAATAAAGTCATGTTCTTGTTCTCAGAAGGGTACCAGCCCTTGCAGATCCCGCAGTGGGCACAAGGTAAGGGCTGCCTCGCAGCTGCTGGGAATTTGGCCTTGGCGAGTCTTGTTCTCAGAGACTACCTGGCCGGGGTTCCCTGGGATCAGCAGATAAACTTTGTGAGCAGTCAGTGTTCCCCAACTGTTACTTGCCCCAGGAAGATGCCTAGCCCACCAGATCTCAGCACTTCTTTATGGGGCTTTCCCTTAGTGAGATTCAGAGGACCTTTAGGCATAGAACAAAGGCTCAGAAAGTAGGTTCACCACCACCTTCCCCCAAAATCTCTCCTGAGTCCTAGCCATCACTGCCTTCTTGATATCAACAAGCCCCAGGATTCCTCCTCGCAGAACAATGCTTACTTCTTTGGCCATTGGTCTGGGGTCTCATTGTTCCCCGGGCCTCACATTCTCCCTGAAGGATCAGCTCTAATTTAAAGATTCAGCCATCCTAATACAATGACTCCGAACCTCTCTGTCCAGACCGGCTCTCTCAGGGGCTCCAGAACTGTCTGAGCAAGTGCCTACCAATACCTCATCAGTCTTTAGGGAAATGCAAATGAAATTATATACTGCCACATACCTCTTTGACGTATACGGTCTGATAAATTTTGACAACTGTTTCTATCCATGAAATCATTACCACAATCAAGATAACAAACCCCTTAAGTTTCCTTCTCCCCTTTTGTAATCTCTCCTTCCCACTCTATTCCATCTTTTTCCAGAATTTTATATAAACAATATCATAGGGAATGTACTTGTGTGTGTGTGTGTGTGTGTGTACCCTCTTTCACACAGCATAGTTATTTTGAGATTCATACACATTTAACATGTGCCAGAAATTCACTCTTTTTTTTTTTTTTTAATTTCTGGGTGGTGCTCCACTAAGTGGGGAAAACAGAGTTTGTGCACCCATTCACCTCTTGATGGACATTTGATTTATTTGCGGTTTTTGGCTCTTGCAAATAAAGCTGCTGTGAACATTTGTGTACAAATCTTTGTGTGCACCTGTGCTTCCATTTTTCCCGGCGAAGTGCCCACGAGTGGAATGCCTGGATCATATACATCATATAGTAGATCACACTTAAAACATTTTTTAAAATGTTTCTTTGTTTTTGAGAGAGAGAGAGAGAGAGACAGAGTATGAGTGGGGAAGGGCAGAAAGAGAGACACACACAGAATCTGAAGCAGGATCCAGGCTCCAAGCTGTCAGCACGGAGCCTGATGCAGGGCTCAAACTCGTGAACCACAAGATCATGACCTGAGCTAAAGTCAAAAGCTCAAACAACTGAGCCACCCAGACGTGCCAAGATCCTACTTTTTAAAGAAATTATCAGACTGTTTTTCAAAGTGATGGTTCCATTTTAGATTTTCACCATTATTATGTGAGACTTCCATTTCTCTATACCCTTAAGCAACATGTGGTCAGTCTTCTTATTTTTTATTTATATTTTTGTTGTCAGTCTCTTTACATTTTTTTTAAAGTTTGAGTATAGTTGGCATGCCATGTTAAATTAGTTCGAGGTGATTCAACATCTCTGTGTTACACTCTGCTCACCACAGACGTGGCTTCATATGATCACTCTTACATCGTTGGCTATATTCCCTATGATGTGCCTTTTTGCTCCTGTGACTTATTCATTCCCAAACTGACAGCCTATAAGTCCCCTTCCCCCATTTTGTCCATCCCTCCACCCCCCCCACCCCCGGCAGCCATCAGTTTGTTCTCTATAAATATAAGTGTGATTCTGTTTGTTGATGAAATAAGAAGTGTGGGTGAGGATGTGGAGAAAAAAGGGCCCTCATGTACTGTTGGCAGGAATGCAAGTTGGCATAGCCACTGTGGAAAACAGTATAGAGGTTCCTAACAAATTAAACATAGAATACCGTATGACCCAGTAATCCCATTACTGGGTATTTGCCCAGATAAAATGAAACCAGCCTGCGTGGCTCAGTCAGTTGAGCACCCCACTCTTGATTTCGGCTCAGGTCATGATCCCAGGGTGGGGATATCAAGCCCTGTGTCAGGCTCTACGTGGAGCATGGAGCCTGCTTGAGATCTTTCTCTCTCCTTCCCTCTGCTCCTCTTCTCTGCGTGCACTCTCTCTCTCTAAAATAAAAAAAACAAATCTAAGCACTAATTTGAAAAGATGTAAGCACTCTATGTTTATTGCAACATTATTTACAATAGCCAAGGTATAGAAGCAACCTAAGTGCCCATCCACAGATGAATGGATAGAGAAGATGTGGTTGGTGTGTGTGTGTATATGTGTGTGTGTGTGTGTGTGTATGTGTGTGTGATATATGTATATAATACATATATATATATATAATGTGTGTATATAGTGTACACACACACAAAATGGAATAGTACTCAGCCATACAAGGAATGAAATCTTTTCATTTGCAATAACATAGATGGATTTAGAGGGTATTATGCTAAGGGAAATAAGAGAAAACAAACACCATGTGATTTCACCATTATGTAGACTCTAAAAACCAAATGAGTAGACACAGTTTTTTTAATCTTAGCCATTTTAAGAGGCATGTAGTGATGTCTTATTGTGGTTTTAATGTGCAATTTCAGAATGACTGATGATGCTGACCATATTTGATGTGCTTTTTGTTATCTATGACATATTTGGTGACATGTCCAAATCGCTTTCCTTAATTATAAAAATTGGGTTTTTATTCTTACTGAGTTTTGATAGTTCTTTATCTAATCTGCACACGATTTCTTTATCAGACATGGGGACTGCATTTGCTCCTAGCTTGTAGCTCGTTTTTTCATTCTACCGACAATTTCTTTTGAAAAGCTGCCTTAAAATTTTGATGAAATCTAATTTATTCATTTTCTTGTATGGCTTATGCTTATGGTGTCATAGAAGAAATCTTTGCCTAATAGAAGGTCACTTAGATTTTCTCCTATGTTTTTTCTAAAAGTTTTATAGTCTTATGATATTTTCTTTTAGGTCTATGATACATTTTGAGTTAATTTTTGCACGTAGTGTGAGGTATCGGTTGAAGTTTTGTTTTTTTGGTCTTTTTGCCTTTGGTTATCCATTTTTTCCAGCACTACTTATTTTAAAAAACCTGTCCTGTGCCCACAAAATTTCTTTTGGACCCTTTGTCAGCATCAGTTGGCTCTACAGGGATGGGTCTGTTTCTGGACTCTGTTCTGTTCCATTAATCTGCAGCGTGAGGGTTCCAATTTTTGCACATCCTCACCAACACTATTTTCTATGTTTAAAACAGTTATAGCCATTTTAGTACATGTGAAGTAGTATCTAATCACTGTCTTGATTTGCATTTCCCTAAAGATTAAGGCCGTTGAACATCTGGCTGGGTCAGAACATCATTTCTCAGTTCGTGGCTCTAGACTCCTCTCTTCTGTTTTCAGATGATTATATAGATGTATCCTCCTAACATCCTCACACTTCCCGAGCCCGCCTCTTCCCTCCTCTCTTGTCTGGAGCCACTACGGCCCAGCTCCTAGTGTTCCTGTCCTTCTTGTCTTGGGGTCTTCCTGTCAGCCGTCTGCGTCCATGGGGGGCTCAGCCCGGGTATTGCTGCTTTGGTCTCTTGTGTCTGCTGGCAGCTTGGGGCTCTGTTCTCGGGCCTTCCTCCCCTTCCTCCTACTTCAGGCGTTGATACCAAATGGTCTCAAGACCTGGCTTTGTTGTCGATGTTGTCTCCAGGTGTGGGGTTTGCCATTTTGGTTGCTCTGTCTGCTTCTGTGGCAGAGGGACATCCAGCAGATTACAGAATTATGCTGTCCTGGCTTCTATCCTCACAGAAATTATTCCTTCTATGTCGTCCTCTCCTGCCAGCCTCCCACCCGTCACAGTCACAGAAATACTGACCATCCCCAACCAGCTGTTTCCCATCCTCCAGGTGAGGAATGCCCTCCCTTCCCTTCTGGCCATCTTACAAACTCCTGCTTATTTTTCCTGGTCTTGCTGTATGTCACCACTTCCAGGAAGCCTTCCCTGACCCAGATCCCAGGTGAAGTCAGTGGCTTCCTCTCCTTGTCCCCACAGCAGATTGAATATGCCTGTGGTGACCACTCGCCTTCCTCCCTGTCTTCTCTATTGGACTGTAAGCATCTCAGAAAGCAAGAGACTTGTTCATTCCTCCTGCAGCCTTAGTACCTGGCCCGAGACCCAGCTCAGAGAAGCTGGGTAAAGATCCTCTTGCATGAATAGGTTTCCCTGGATCCTGTTAGAGCCTCTGAGAGCTAGTCAGTGGTAGAATGAATCTTATAACTGCCTTGTTTAGAGAGTATGTGATGGTTATAAGAAGTTTTATACACACATACACACATACACACACACACACACACACACACACACACACACACACACACACATCGCCACTCTTCATGTTCCTATGGTGGACTTACAGTGCTTTCCTCTGTGATTGCTGTTTGTCCATCTATGAGGCATGTCTCTGCACGTCACACAGTGATCCAGCCAAGGACAGGGACCACGTCTTCCTTATCTCAATAGTTAGCCAGGGCCTGGAATGGAGGAGGTCCCAAGATGGGTCTGTTGCATGAATGAAAGACTCTCGTGCATTCCTCTTTGCTGAGCTGGGGCTTGTCCACTCATCTCCTTGGGACCTGAGGCCTGTGACTGGAAGCCGGTATAAAGCCCTGTCACTTTGTTGGGACACCCCTGAGCCCATGAGAAGAAGGCTCACAGCATCTCTGGCCCTGTCTCCCCCAGCCTTTGTGCTTCTGATCGGAGGCATGGAAGTCGGCCTGTCTTACTTCCCCTTCTTTGCCTGCCTCTCGTCGGAGTTCCATCTGGTCAGCTCCATCCTCGGCTTCAGCTACTCTCTGATCTGGTAAGATGGACCCTGTGTGTCTGCCCTCCTGTGACTCCTTTGCTATGGCTGCACTCTGGACAAAGGGCTGGAGGTGACCTGAGAGCTCCCCTTGGAGGTCATCTTTGCCCAGACTGAGGCCCACCATGGGCAGGTGGGGTGACCGGTCCCAGGTCCCATGGTGGCCTCTCCCTGGGACTGCACCTAAACCTGCAGGAGGTCAGGCATTCTTTCTGCTTCGTGGGCCACTTGCAGTTAGAATATTCCAGAAGTCAGAACACTTCATTTCTGTCAACTACCAAGGATCCCACTGGGGGATGTTGGAGACCCATTGGATGCTTCTTCTCTGTGCTGTCATGTCTTCCCTGGGAGCTCATTTGGGGCCACTGCAGTCTGGCCTCCCCTGTGTCTCTATCCCTAACAGCCTCTAGCACACACCTCCAGTCACACCAGACTCCTGCATTCCTTCATCCACCCGCTTATTCACTCAGCAATCGTGCTATAGGTCTCTGCTATGAGCCAGGGAGTACGCTGCAGAACAAGATAGACCCTTGTGGGTCATGCGTTCTGACCTCTTTGTCTATATGTTGTTATTCTCCAATGTGGGTTATCTTCCCTGACTGGGTCCACTGATAGATCTATGCTCATCTTTCATGGGTCATCGACCCCACAGATGGAGGACTTCTTGACCCTTCTGGTGATTTCTGTGCTCTCAGGACTCGCCCCAGACCCGGCCTGGAGCCGGCCCCAGGAATACTTGCTGACTGGGTCCTCCTATGGGCATTCTGCTTTCTAGCATTCTGCTTTTCCCCCTTACTGAGCTGGCTCCCCACTTCAGCAATTTCTGTGAGGCAGGGCTCCTCAGGCCCAGTGTGGGGGCCACTAGAGGGCACCTGACACATCATAGCTACAATTCCTAAGCTTGCTTTGTAAGATTAAAAGACAGAACATCCAGGGTTAGACGTGGGGTAATGCCATCCTGCCGGCCTGTGACAGACCCAGGGAAGAATGGGTGGTGGGAATCCTCAGCAGCTTGTATACCTTGGGAGATGAATCAAGCTTGACTATGACCAGGCATGTGTGTCCTGTGGGGCTAAAGCCTGGAGGCTCTGTCCTCACGGCAGCGTTTCCAGACAAGGCCAGTCTCGGCAGAAGGAGCATAGACACCAGCCAGGAGACCTGAGCCTTGGTCCCAGCTCTGGGTGTGACTCTGGACAAATTCCTTTCTGGGGGATGATGAGGGCAGGGAGGAGGAGATCACTGGGTTTTTGTGCTCTGCTGTGTGGATTCCAGGATGGTGTCCTGTGCCGGGACATGTTAAGTGAATTTGGCGCATGTACTTTGCACGAGCAGGGTGCTTGATCTGGGTGGGATGTACACAGAGGCCTGGCACCCAGCCCTTCCCGAGGAGTCAGGGAAGAGGAGGGAGCTCCAGGCTGATGGGATCTGGGCTGCTTCACAGGGGCCGTGCTGGGAGGGACCACAGTGCCCCAAGCCTTGTTTCTGTCCTACAGGTTTGCTGTTACCATCCTTCACATCATAGAATGTCCCCATGGGCAGGTGAGTCCCTGCTGAGCTGTGTTTAGAGCATTCAGTCCTATCACCATGACCAGTTTGCTGTGTGACATTGGACAAGCCTCTGCCACTCTCTGGGCCTCAGCTCCTTTGTGTGACCGAAAGGAGAGTTGGAGCCATTCGTGACGCTTCCGTTTGTATAGCGTCTTATGTTCATCAGGATGCTCATTCACAGACAGATGTTCTCTCAGTTGATGTCACAGCAACCCCTCAAGGTAGGGAAGCAACCCCTCAAGGGAAACCTCTCAGCAGACCTATTTTACAGGTGAGGAAACTGAGGTCTAAGTTTATTAAGTAACTCGTAAGAAATAGCAAATTTGAGAATTGACACCAGGTCTGGTTGACTCCCAAGCTCATTTCTTCTTTTTTTTTTAATTTTTTAAAAGTTTATTTACTTATTTTGAAAGAGAAAGAGAGAGAGAGAGAGAGAGGGAGAGAGAGAATCCCAAGCAGGCTCCACTCTGTCAGTGCAGAGCCTGATGTTGGGCTCGAACTCACAAACCATGAAACTATGACCTGAGCTGAAATTGAGTCTGATGCCCATCCAACTGAGCCACCCAGCACCCCTAATTTTCTTTAATGTTAATTTTTGACTGAGAGAGAGAGACACACACACACACACAAAGTGTGAGTGGGGGAGGAGCAGAGAGAGAGGGAGACACAGAATCTGAAGCAGGCTCCAGGCTCCCAGCTGTCAGCAGAGAGCCCTACATGGGGCTGGAACTCACAAATCATGAGATTGTGAACTAACTGATGTTGGAGACTTACCCAATTGAGGCACCCAGGTGCCCCTCCAAAGCTCATTTCTTTCCACTCCTTCGTGGAGCCTCAGTTTCTCTGTCTATAAAATGGAAATCTCAGACTGGATGAACCCTTCCAGCTTTGTCATGCATTGTCCTTGGAATTGAGGTGGGGGGGGCAGTTCATCCATTTAGCCTTGTACACCAGAAAAAGGAACAAGATGAAAGAGGGAGCCTCACTGCATCTAGAAGGATAGACAGGCGAGGGGATCACTAGGCGGCCACCTGGGCCAGGACCCTTGACAAAGCCTTTCTCAGACTTGACCAACCTTGGAGGATTATAGGGTGTGATGAGGAGTGGGGGAGCTAGACTGGAAAAGAGCTTGGGGGGCTGGGACTTCCCTCTTCATCTCTGTGCTGGCATACCTCTGCCCAAAAAGATGCCCTCCTCACCCTGCTCACAGTACCGGAGATTCCAGATCACAGGCATCTTTTTTGGTGCCTTGGAGAGCTTCCCGTCTTCCTGAGGTTCTTTTGAAATTCTGAATATTCATGGTTATTGAGTTAAGAACTGCTGGGTGCTAGGTGTTCTAGGCTCAGTCCCTCAAATTAACTACTGCATAGTTCAAAGTGCTTCAAGGTACTTTGAAGACAGGATATTAGTGCCTCCCCAGTTTGCTGGTAAGAAAGTAAGACTCAGGGGCTGTCGTGTTCCCGTCACTCACCCCATGTTGGGGCGTCACTTGTGTTTCCTCACTGAGCCCCACATTGGGGCGTCACTTGTCCAGTCTAGACACCCCAGCCAGGTCAGCGGGGTGGTAAATCCTCGAGGGTTCGTTCCTGAGGGAGGGAGAGAGAGTAGGGCAGGAAGGGGAGCACAGAGAGTGAGGCAAGACAAGTGTTTTCTGATCAAGCCTCTTCTTTATTGAGAAAACACCGTATCTTATAAAGGTTTCGAGGTGGGAAAACAAGGCAGCTGACCTAGGTCGGTTGCTAGGAAACAGGGTTAAGGGATTAAGGCTGGAGTAAAAGAGGAACCAAACTAAGGTTTTTAGCACAGCACTGAAGGGCCAATACCACCCTGCCTGTAGGCGATTGATCTTTGTTCTTCTGGCTTCTCCTGACAGGGAGTGGCGCTCCCCTGCCTATTTTTTTTTTTTTTTAGGACATGAAAGTCTTAACATTTTTTAAAAATTTTTTAATGTTTTATTTATTTTTGATACAGAGAGAGACAGAGCATGAGAGGGGGAGGGGCAGAGAGAGAAGGAGACACAGAACCAGAAGCAGGCTGCAAGCTGCAGGCTGCAGGCTCTGAGCTGTCAGCACAGAGCCCGACGCGGGGCTCGAACCCAGAACGTGAGATCTGACCTGAGCAAAACTCGGAGGCTTAACCAACTGAGCCACCCAGGCGCCCCTCCCCTGCCTATTTTTGTAACTCCCCTCAGGGAGTGACATTTCCGGCTAGCAAATGGCCAAGCAGCTGAATCTTTGCAGCTTCCCACAAGGGGCTAATGGGACTTACTAGTTAAAAATCCTGGAACTGGAATCCAGACTAAAGTAATAATAAAGGTTTAATTTCATGTTCTCAGATGTGTTCATGGAAACATTATGTATAAAAATGAGATGTTGAAGAGTCTACAATGTCACATATTAGGAGAGACTTTAAAGTTGATTCATCTAAATAATGTACTGTTATGCAGCATTAAAAGTGATGTTTGCAAATAATTCATAACCACGTGGGGAGCTGATTATGATGTAGACAGGCCTATGTATTTGGTATAAACTCAATTTATAACAGGTATAGATGTAAAGATAGGTACAGAGAAAAGACACGGGAATATTGGCAGTGGTGATGTCTGATGTCTAAGCTGTGAGCATATATGGAGAGGAAGATGAAGAGGAGACGTGAGCGCTGCATGTCAGCATGTCTGTGCCCCACGCCCGAGCATCGCTACATCAAAACCCGACTCCCCATGGGGGAAAGTGCTCTGGAAACAAAAAACATGAAACCAACCAGTATATTGTGAAAGATAAATTACAATATTATTTGTCTTAAAACAGTGGGGGGGGAAACTTTTTTTTTCATTAAAATGGAACTAAAATCATAGAAAAACTATGAGGACCATTTTGAGAGGGTCATACTCCTGAGAACATGTGTTGCTGCCAACGTGATGGCAGTTATAGGGACCCCCTCCTCCCTCCCTCCCTCCTTCCTTCCTTCTTTCCTCTCTCTCTGTTTCTCCTTCTCTCCACATGTCTCTCCCAGTCTCTCCTCTCCAACCCTCTGCTGTCTCCCCTCCTCACCCCTCTTTCTCTTCTTCTCTCTGTGGTGTGTGTTTTCTAGAAGTAGCATTTCATAACTTATCAGAAAAATCTGTGAAAGCCCTTTGTATAAAACAAAACAGGTTGCTAGAGGGGTTATGGGAGGCGTGATCATCTAAATGGGTAAGGGGCGTTAAGGAATCTACTCCTGAAATCATCGCTGCACTATATGCTAACTAACTTGGATGTAAATTAAACAATAAAATGGGGGCGTTGGGATTCACACCCAGGGCTGCTGGACTCTAGCCCACTGCTCAGGCGGTGACGTGGGGCTGGGGGAGCAGAACATGGATCACTGACTGCCAAGCCCTGAGGCATGGGCATGGCGAGAGTGGCCCGGGGCAGGCAGATTCCTGTCCACAGCTTCCCCTCTGCCTGGCCCTGCCCCGCCTAGAGCCTGCGCCCGATGCTCTGCGTCTGTTGCAGTTTCTGGGGAAGTATGAGACTGTCATGTTTTACTGGCCATCGCTGCTGTGCCTGGCCTTCCTGCTGGGCCGCTTCCTGCACATGTTTGTCAAGTCACTGAGGGTCCACCTGGGCTGGGAGCTGCAGAGGGTGAGTACTGAGCATGAGCACCGTGTGTGTGCCGGCAGGTGTAGTCTTCACAGCAGCCCTCTGAGGTGGGCGCTATTTTTACTTCTCCCTTTCTGCATGAAGAGAGGTGGACCGAGAGAGGCGAGTTGCATTGCCCGAGGTCATGTCGATAGTCTGGATTGGAGCCAGGACCGGAATCGGAGACTTTGGTTGTCGAGGCTCCCTCTTAACCACTGTGCTCAATCTAAAAGGGCAGTGTTACTCAGATTCCTGCCCTCTGGGACAATAACCTGTCCAAAACTCCCCTTTGACCCAGCAATAGCACTGCTGGGGATCTACCCAAGGGATACAGAAGTACTGATGCATCGGAACACATGTACCTCAATGTTCATAGTAGCACTGTCAACAATAGCCAAATCATGGAAAGAGCCTAAAGGTCCATCACCTGATGAATGGATCAAGAAGATGTGGTATATATACACAATGGAGTACTACATGGCAATGAGAAAGAATGAAATCTGGCCATTTGTAGCAATGTGGATGGACCTCGAGGGTGTCATGCTAAGTGAAATAAGTCAGGCAGAGAAGGACAGATACCATATGTTTTCACTCATATGTGGAACAGGAGAAACTTAACAGAGGACCATGGGGGGGGAATTATTTAAGGAGAGGGAGGGAGGCAAACAATAAGAGTTTAAGAGATTCTTAAATGCTGAGAACAAACTGACGGTGCATGGGGTAGGGGAGGGCGAAAATGGGTGATATGCATGGAGGAGGGCACTTGTTGGGATGAGCACTGGGTGCTGTATGAAACGAACTTGACAATAAACTGTAATTTAAAAAAAAACATAAAGAGACCAAAACCCTAATTAGGGTTTGTGAGCCCCAGCGGACACCTCTCTATCTGCTCACAGGAAGAAAAGCCTTTTCTGGAAGTCCACCAGGCAGAGCATGTCAAGCGGCTCCTGAGGAAGGCCCCCCCACAGTAAGCCCCAGTGTGCTGCTTTCACCCCTGGGGGTCTGTGCTGGTGTTGATGAACCCCGACAATGCAGGAGACCCAGAGATGACTGAATGAGCACATAGTAGTTAGGACTCCTATTTGCTAATGACAGAAACTCCACTCAAACCAGCTTAAAGAGAAAAAGGAAATGTGTGGCCTTCCATAATTAAAAAATCAAGAGGTGGTCAGTCCAGATGCAGATGGATCCGGTGGCCTAATTGATATCAGAACCAGGGCTGGTTTCCTCATTTTCCCTTCGCTCTGCTTTGATCTGTGTTAGCCTTGTAGTTAGGTGGGCTTCCTCTCCGTGGTGGGCCTCAGAATCTCTAAGCTTATACCCTCCTGGTTTAAGATCACAGGCAAGAGAGACTTTCTACTAATTCAAACCAAACTCCCATGAGCGTGTTTCATGGAGTCGCATCAGACCACATGCTTTCCCAGAACGAATTACTGTGGTTAGGTGATTAGAGTTAAGCCTGTCATATGTTCGTCCTTGGAACTAGCAAGTGGTTCAGCCTCACTTAAGTGGTAGGACTGAGGGGATGGAGCAGGTTCCCAGAGAAACACTGCAGGGACTCTCATCAATCCCAGAGGACATAGCTCATGGCCAAGCTCATGGTCTTCAGTGAGCAGCCCTACCCCTGCCACCACACTGTGTACAAGGGGATAAGCCCCAGGAAGGGGACTTGTCTAATTGAAGGTCGTACAGTGGCAAAGCTAGTACTTTGGTTAGAACTACGTTTAGTTACATGTAGCAGAAAATGCAAGATAACAGTGGGACACACAAGAGGGAGATTCATTTCTTTCTTATATAAAAGAATTTGGGAGGCAGGTAGTTCATACTGACCCTGGACTGCCCACCATGGGAGCTTACTGGTCATTTGTCTTTCTGCTCCAACTCTTAGTAGTTGTCATCATGAAGGCTGTCTACAGACCAAGACGGATGCTGGGGTGGGCTCCAGCTTGGACAGCCACTGTATCTGTGTTCAGACAGCAGGCAGGAGAGAAGAAGGAACGGAAATGAGGTCCCTCCCCACTGTGTGAATTACACCTCAGCCCTCCCCGAACTGCCACATCTGGTGACATCTGATTGGCCGCTCTTTACTCTAAGAGAGATCAGAAACCATAGCCCTTGAGTTTGGTGAACTGCTGTACTGAATAAAACTGAGTCTCTGTTTTTAAGAATAAGGGGAGAATGGAAACTAGAATCTACCAGTATTCACTAAATTCTAAGATGAAGGTTATTTTCAGAAGAATCAGACATTTGGTTACCAACCACAGCCTCTCTTTTCTGTTATTTTTTCCTTCACAGGGAGACTAAAAAGTCCTGGTTCCAGACCAGGATATATGAGTGGGACCCCTGCTTTCAGTTCCCAAGCAGAATGATTGGAACCACTGTGTTGGCTTTCATATGCCTGTACCTTGTAAGTAGATCCAAACAAACCCTTTTCTATTTTATAAGTGGGATGGGGTTAGGGCATGGCTTATTCTTTAAAAGGTGGGTCCAAGTTGAGTCTGTAAATCAAAGAAGTACAATTTTTTGACCTCCACCATTTTTATTCCAAGGACACTTTCACCCACATGGTAAATAACTAATAAATGTAATTGAATTATTTGTGGAGACTTCCAGTTGTCAGTTCCATGTAAAGACCCTGCAAGATGCCACTCCATCCTAACAAAAAGTAAAAGTCTGAACAAACTGAAAATCAACAGTTGTTCTTAGATCCATAAGAGAAGAGAAGTCATGGTACAAACCATTGTCCCTAAAATTGGAGACAGGTGGATCTAGAGAATCACAATGGAATGGAACAAATCAAATCAAGCAATGTATAAAAAGAATTATACACCACAACTGAGTGGGATTTATGTCAGGGATGCAAGCCTGGTAAAATATTAAAAATCAATTAATCACATCTATAACTGAAAGAGGAAAAATTACATGATTGTATCAACAGATGCAGGAAAAACATTTCACAAAATTCAACACTAGTTCATGATAATTTTTTTCAGTAACCTATGCATAGAGGGGAACTTTTTCACTCTGATAAAAAATATCAACAAAAAAATGTACAGCTAGCATCATATTTTATGGCAAGAAATTAGAAGCTTTTCCATGAAACTCAGGAAGTAGGCAAGACTATTTCCCCTCATCACTCAACATTTACGTAGGAAATCCTAGCTAAGTAATAAGACAAGACAAGGAAATAAAAGGTATACTGATAGGGAAGGAAGAAGTAAAACTGTCTTTGTTCACAGATGACATGATTGTGTATATAGAAAATCCAAATGAACCAACAAAAAACTCCTGAAGGGGCATCTGGTTGGCTCAGTTGATAGTGCATGTGACTCTTAATCTCAGATTCTAAGTTTGAGCCCCATGTTGGGTGCAAAGATACTTAAAAATAAAAATTTTTAAGGAATCCAACTGCTATAAGCAGTTATAGCAAGGTTGCAGGGTACAAGGCTAACATACAAAAGTTAATTGCTTTTCTATATTTCAGCATTAAACAAGAGGAATTTGAAATTAAAAAACAATATCATTTACATTAGCAACCCCCCAAAAGGAATACTTAAATATAAATCTAATAAAATATGTACAAGATCTATATGAGGAAAACTACAAACCTGTGTTGAAAGAAATAAAAGATGAACTAAATACATGGAGAGATATTGCATATGCATGGATGGAAAGATTCAATATGTCAAGATATCAGTACTTCCCAACTTGATCTACCAATATTGGGATTGATCTATATTGGAATTCAGTGCAATCTCAATCAAAACTCCAGGGAGTTATTTTGTGGATACTGACAAACTGGTTCTAAAGTTTATAGGGAGAGACAAAAGACTCATTATAGCCAACACAATATTAAAAGGAAAGAAGAAAATTGGAGGACTGACACTACTCGATTTCAAGACTTACTACAAAGCTACCCTAATCATGATGGTGTGATGTTGCCAATATGGACAAATGAATCAATGGACAGGATGGAGAACTATGCAATAGACCAACATAAATATATTCAGCTTGTCTTTGACAGAGAGGTAAAGGCAATACAATGGAGCAAAGATTTTCTTTTTAACAAATGGTGCTGGAACAACTAGACATCCACAGGAAAAAAAAATGAGTCTGGATACAGACCTTCCTAAATATTAACTTAAAATGAATCACAGACCTAAATGTCCAATGTAAAACTATAAAATTGCCAGAAGGTGAAATTGGAGAAAATTTAGATTACCTTAGGTTTGGTGATGACTTTTTAGTTTTTTTAATTAAACTAATTATTGTTATTATTATTTGGCATTACCAAGCATTTATTTGAGACTGATAGTGAATTTATGTATGTGTGTATGTTTGTGTGTATGTAGGTATGTATTTTTATTTTAATTCTAGTATAGTTGTCATAGTGTTATATTATTTCAAGTATACAGTATAGTGATTCAGCAATTCTATACATTACTCAGTGCTCCTCATGGTAAGTGTCCTCTTAATCTCCTTCATCTGTTATGCCCATCCCCCTACCCAACTCCCCTCTGATAATCACTAGTTGGTTTTCTATAGATAAGTGGTGAAGATTTTTTTAGATATGACACCAAAGACACAATCCATGAAAGAAAGACTAATAAGCTGGACTTCATTAAAATACTAGACTTCAGTAAAACATTTTACTCTGCAAAAGGACTCTGTCAAGAGAGTGAAAAGACAAGCCACACACTGGGAGAAAATATTTGCAAAAGGCTCATCTGAAAAAGACTGTTATTCAAAGTATACAAAGAACTGTTAAAATTCAACAATAAGAAAACAAATAACCCAAATAAAAATGGACCAAAGGCTTTAAATAGTCACCTCAGAGAGAAGATAGACAAATGGCAAATAAGCAAATGGAAACATGCTCTATAGCCTATGTCATCAGGAAAAATACACATTAAGACAACAATCAAAATAACTACTATACATTATAATATTAGAATGGCCAGAATTCAGAACATTGCCAACACCACATGCTGACAAGGGTGTGAAGAGCAGGTACTCTCCTTCATTGCTGGTGGGGATACAAAGGGTACAGCCACTTTGGGAGACACTTTGGTCAGTTCTGATAACACTAAATGTACTCTTACCATATGATCCAGCAATCACCCTCCTTAGTATTTGCCCACATGCACTGAAAACTTATGTCCACACAAAAATGTGCACATGGATGTTTATAACAGCTTTATACATAATTGCCAAAATATAGAAGTGACCAAGAGTCCTTCAGTAGGTGAATGGATAAATGATCTTTGGCACATCCAGGCAATGGGATACAATTCAACACTAAAATGAAATGAACTACCGAGCCATGAAAAACCTAGAAGAAACTTAGATACGTATTAATAAGTGAAAGATGCCAATTTGAAAAGGTCCACATTATATGATTCCAACCGTGTGAATTTTGGAACTCAAAATTATGGAGACAATAAAAGATCAGTGGTTGTCAAGGATTGAGGAGAGGGAGGGATGAATAGGCAGAACACAGAAGATGTTAGAGCAGTGAAAGGACTTTGTATGATACTATCATGGTAGATACATGTCACTAGACATTTGTCCAAACCCACAGAATGTGCAACACTGAGAGCCAACAGTGATGTAAGCTATGGACTTTGGGTGATCGTCATGTTTCAGTATAGATACATTGTTTAAGTTTACTCTCTCAACAAAAAAATTTAATGTTGCCATAATTCTGACTTTCATATGCACAGAGTCAAAACATTTCATGTGGTCAAAGTTATCTGAGGTAAGATATTTGAGTCAAAAGGAGGGTCAAAATGGAGAAATAGAAAGGGAAGACCATATTGTCTTCCAGATGATACCTGTATAAATTAGTAATGTAATTAAGTTTTAAAAAAATCTGTTAATGTTTATTTGTTTTTGAGAAAGAAAGAGACAGACACACAGAGCATGAGCACAGGAGGGGCAGAGAGAGAAAGAGACACAGAATCCAAAGCAGGCTCCAGTCTCTGGGCTGTCAGCACAGAGTCTGATGTAGAACTTGAACCTACAAACTGTGAGAACATGACCTGAGCTGAAGTCAGATGCTTAATTGACAGCCACCCTGGTACCACTCCTGTGATTAAGTTTCAAATGAATGTATGAGTTAGGTAACGCTGGAGTACCACATAAACCCCTAAATTTTAGTGACTTACCACTGTGTATATGTTTGCCCATGTAACAATGTTGAGTGGGTATTCAGGTTTGAGGGGCAACAGTCCTCCATGTGTTATTCTGTAACCGAGATTATTCCACCATGTGCCTCATTATCCCGAGAAACTTCACCCTCTGCATCCAGTCAGCAGAAGGGGAAGTTACATGGAGAAATATGGGAGGTTTTCAAAGTGCCCTTGTAGAATAGTACACATTCCTTCCACTCATCTTCTATGGGCAAGAACCTTGACACATGGCCACATTTAACTCAAGGGAAGCTGGGAAATGTAGTCCAGCTTTGTGCCCAAAGAAGGGGAGAATGGATTTTAATTGACAAGTGGAGTTCTCTGCAATGTGAATAACTGACTTGAAGTTACTGTGTTCCTTTAGTCTTTGGTGATTATCTACTGTATGCCAAGCACCATGCTAAGACCTGGAAGATAGAAGAGAGGCAATTCAGCAGAGTCTTGGGCTGGGAGAGACCCATGGTCTAGGGGTCGTATCCTAGGGGATATGATGTGGTATGAAGTATGTGCCATGGAGAGAGAGACAAAGAAGAGGTGAAAGTACTCTGAAAGTTGAGTGCATTATTCTAGATTGAGAAGCTGCCTGAAGATGGTAGCATTTGAACTGCACATTCAAAGACAGACAAAATTTGGTTGATGAAGTAAAGTGGTAGTAGGAAGTCTAGGAGCTTTGGCCTGGTGGTAGGCAGTGTGAAGGCATGATGACAGGATGATGGGAGTGAGCAAGTGTGGTATGTACACAGCAAACAGTACTTTCTCCAGTGTGGTTCCATCAAGATGCAAGGAGAAAGCAGTGAGAGATACGGCTGGAACTTCCCCCAGGGTCACTTCTTATTCAAAGTTAGACATTCATTTCACTTGGAGGTAATTAATGTTTAAGGAGTGACGAGCCCTTGTAGCACTTAGTCTTGTATGCTATAGGGTGAAGGAAAGAGTTTGGGGTGATTCCAAAGATGTTTTCAGAGAAGACACAATCCCACCCATCTTGGTATAGCCAGTGTTCAGAATCTATTTGAACTTCAATGTGCTTTGAACTTCAAAGAGTTTTGACCTCAAAACCAGAGAGGTCTGTATGTTATTTACATACTAGGCTGGACTCAGGTAAGACTGAAATGTTTGCTCTTTTCGCCAGTTCATTGTCATTGAGTTCTGCATGTTCGTGTATGTGAGAGACGAGCTGGATGTGTTCGAAGGGGAGCTGGAGAACTACATTGCCTCCATGAACCAGACAGGGACCCTGATCCCAGCCATCCTGCAGGTGAAAGAGCTGATGAACGTCAGCAAAGGTAAAACCATCCTGCTCCCTTTGTTGGGAAAGTGAAAAAGACTTATAACCGGTGGCCAGTGCACACCTGGAATAATTATTGCTGGAGTATTGCTACCACCTGCATGAGGGGACTGGTTTGGGGGAAAGTGGGTTACCACGGATCTGTGCCTCCATGGTCGGGATCCAGGGATTTTTGCTAAAAACCATTTGGGGCTGAATTGAACATCCCTGAGAATTTTCTCATTTTAAACAGCCTATTTGGTTCTGATGCCAGTGGGAACAACTAAAATCATCATGTATTTTTCACTTTGGAAAAAATAAAACAGCCAGCCTTGGCTTTTCTTTAGGATTATATGAAAAATGTATTTATGTTGTTCAGATTTAATTTCTGCTTAGTTCAGGCTGCTATAACAATTTACCGTAGACTGGTAGTAGAAACAACATACACCCGTTCCCCAGTTTAAGAGTCTGGGGAGTTCAAGGTGCCAGCAGCTCTGGAGCCTCATGAGGGCTTGCTTTCTGATTTCCAGATGGCCGCCTCTTTGCATCCTCACCTGCTGGAGAGCAGGAAGGGGAAGCAGGACCTCCCCCATCTCTTCTTATAAGGGCACTAATCCCCACGGCCACATCTCTAAATACCATCATACTGGGCATTAGGACTTCAACATATGAGTCTGTCCATAGCAGTCAGTTTCCCTTAAAAAAGTAGCTTTCTTTGAAACATTCTAATTCTGTGCCTATTGCCCACAGAGGGAGCAGAGCTCTTCCCTCTTTCCTGCGGAGAAAGGCCCTGGATAAGATGTCAGGTACACTCTGCGTCATCAGACAAGTGGGTCCTCTCTCTTGCACCCTGGCTTCCTCATCTTTAAAATGGGCCATGGATAGGGGTGCTGAGGTTTCTAGCAGCCTTTGTAGCACTGACATTTAATGACTATAAATTACCAATGTTCCTTAAGCCATGAAACAGGTGTTGCCAATGATATGTTTACTTAAGACTCATAGGGTAGTAGAATATTTCTCAGAGCGGGGAAATAGATCTATCGTGAATTATTTGAGGAAAATTCTCTTTTGTACTTGTGACATGGGAAGTAATCTTTTTTTTAATTCAAGTTAGTTAACATACTAACTTAGTTAACATAACTAACACAGTTAGTTAACATAGTCTTGGCTTCAGAGGTAGAACCCGGTGATTCATCTCATATATGACACTCAGGGCCTATCCCAAAATGTGCCCTCCTTAATGGCCATCACCAATTTAGCCCATCCCCCCACCTACCACTCCTCCGGTAGCCCTCTATATGGTTTGTCTTCCTCTCTGTTTTTATCTTATGTTTTCTTCCCTTCCCCTATGTTATCTGTTATGTTTTTTAAATACCACATATGAGTGAAATCATATGATCTACTTTTCTCTGACTGACTGTGCTTAGTATAATACCCTTTAGTTCTATCCACATTATTGCAAATGGCAATATTTCATTCTTTGTCATCACTGAGTAGTATTCTATTGCATGTATATATCACATCTTTTTTTAAAAATATAGTTTATTGTCAAGTTGGTTTCCATATGGCACCCAGTGCTAATCCCAACAAGTGCCCTCCTCCATGCCCATCACCCATTTTCCCCTCTCCCCTACTCCCCATCAACCCTCAGCTTGTTCTCAGTATTTGAGTCTTATGGTTTGCCTCCCTCCCTCTCCTTAACTATTTTTTTCCCATTCCCCTCCCCTATGGCCACTCCTGTTCCACATGAGTGAAAACATATGGTATCTGTCCTTCTCTGCCTGACTTTTTTTCACTTAGCATAATATCCTCAAGTAGCATAGTACTCATCCATATAGCTACAAATGGCCAGATTTCATTCTTTCTCATTGCCATGTAGTATTCCATTGTATATATAAACCACATCTTGATCCATTCATCAATGGATGGGCATTTAGGCTTTTTCCATGATTTGGCTGTTGTTGAAAGTACTGTATGAACATTGGGGTACATGTGCCCCTATGCATCAGCACTTCTGTATTCCTTGTATACATCTTCTTAATCCATTCATTAATCGATGAACATTTAGGCTCTTTCCATCATTTGGCTCTTGTTGATAGTGCCACCATAAACATTGGGGTGCATATGGCTCTTCGAATCAGCATTTTTGTATCTGTTGGATAGATACCTCGTAGTATAATTGCTGTGTCATAGGGTAGATGGAAAGTTACCTTTTATGTGAACACTGGGGCTGGTACTGCCTCTTCCCTATGACCACACTTTGTTGTTGCACTTGAACATTGTATTCACCTTTAATGTTGGTTTATGCTCTGCCTTTTGAGTCCCTGAGTACAGCACTCAGCAAGCATACTCTAATCTTTTAGTTCAGTAATACTAATTTTAAGTCATACTTCTTTAAGTTTACATTTCCACCCCTCTCCTGGGCAAATTTTTGCTTTATTTTTTAATTTTCTAAAAGATATTATTTTTTAAGTCATCTCTATACCCAGTATGGGGCTTGAACTCATGACCCCGAGATGAGGAGTCTCACCCTCCACTGACTGAGCCAGGCAGGCACCCCGGGACAAGTTTCTAATGCCAACTTCAGTTACTTGCTCTGAGTGATCTGTAGTAACTGAATCATCTTATTCACTCATGTTTTACCCCTTCTTGCATGGATTTCCTCACATGTTTAGGTACTTTGAGAATCAAAATATAAAAATCACTGTCTTGATTTTTTTCAGCTTTAAAACAGCTGCCCTCTGGCCAATAGAGACTTCTAAGCTGAACATGCTTCATTTTGGGAAGATAAAGGCATTAAGTTAAAAGTGTGCAGTCATATTCTTGCTGCTGGCTGGTGGGAGCCTGCACTCACTCTGCTTGTGGCCAGACTCCTCTAATCCTTTCCTTCAAGGATCCCTGCACCTCCGGGGCTGAGACTTTTGGTGACTTACCTGCATCCTTTCTGTCGGGTGAGGTTTGGGATAAGCAGTTGCCTAATCCTGGTGATTCTGGGACAGAGACATGTTTGAAACTTGAAAGGAATGAAAATCAGCTTCCTTTTCCTTCTTTTTAAGGGAGCTCTTTGAAGATCTAATTCACACACATACAAATCATCCATTTAAAGTACAATTCAGGGCACCTGAGTGGCTCCGTCCGTTAAGCATCTGACTTCACCTCAGGTCATGGTCTCACAGTTCATGAGATTGAGCCCTGTGTCTGACTCTGTGCTGACAGCTTAGAGCCTGGAACCTGCTTTGGGTTCTGTGTCTCCCTCTCTCTCTGCCCTGCTCACTTGCGCGCTCTCTCTCTCTCTCTCTCTCTCTCTCTCAAAAATAAAATAAACATTAAAAAAAAATTTTTTTAAGGGCGCTTGAGTGGCCCAGTCAGTTAAGCATCCAACTTCAGCTCATGTCATGATCTTGCAGTCTGTGAGTTCAAGCCCCACATCAGGCTTTGTGCTGACAGCTCAGAGCCTGGAACCTGCTTGCAATGCTGTGTCTCCTCTCTCTCTGCCCCTCCCCCACTGACACTCTGTCTCTCTTTCTCTCCAAAATAAATATTAAAAAAATAAAGTAAAAAATTAAAGAAAAGAAAGTACAATTCAGTGGTTTTAGTATATTCTCAACCATCACCATTGTGCAACATCACCACAAATTTAGAATATTTTCATCAACCAACAAAGAAATCATGACTTTGTAGTCATTTCCCATTTCTCCTCAACTCTCCCAGCCCTGGATTACCACTATTCTCTGGCTCTGTGGATTTCGCTATTCTGGACTTCTGATATAAATGGAATCATACATGTGGTCTTTCTTCATTGGCTTCTCTCACTTAGCAAATGTTTACAAAGTTTACCTATGTCATAGCATGTGTCCCAATTTCATTATTCTTTATTGCTGGATTTTTAAAATAATTTTTAAGTTTACTTATTTGTTTTGAGAGAGAGAGAGAGAGAGAGAGAGCACAAGTAGGAGCAGGGCAGAGAGCGAGAGGGAGAGAGAGAATCTGAAGCAGACTCCTCACCATCAGTGTAGAGTCTATTCGGAGCTCCATCTCACAAATGGTGAGATCATGACCTGAGCCAAAATGAGGAGTTGAACACTTAACCGCTTGAGTTACCCAGGTGCTCAGCTGTATGTCTTTTTATTACAGCCATCTAGTAAGTGTGAAATGGTATATTTTTGTGATTTAGATTTTCATTTTCCTGATGGCTAATAATGTTGAGAATCTTTTCATGTATTTATTGGGCATTTGTACATCTTCTGTGAGTAATGTCCATAGAGATTCGTTGCTTACTTTTAATTCTTTTAATGTTTATTTTTGAGAGAAAGACAGAGAGACAGAGTGTGAGCATGGGAGAGACAGAGAGAGGAGACACAGAATTGGAAGCAGTCTCCAGGCTCTGGGCTCTCAGCAGGGAGCCTGAAATGGGGCTCGAACATACAAACCATGAGATCATGACCTGGGCCGAAGTTGGATGCTTAACCTACTTAGTTACCCAGATGCCCCTGTTGCCTACTTTTAAATTGAATTATTTATTGATTCTTGAGCTGTAGAGAATCCCATAGAGAAATACAATTTGAAAATATTTTCTCCCATTCTATGTGTTGCTTTTCACTTTTTTGTTGGTGTCCTTTGAAACACAAATGTTTTATAGCTTTGATGGAATCCCACATATTCATTTTTCTTTTATCACTTGTATGTATTTAAGGAAACATTACCTAACTTGAGATCTATAAATATTTATTCTCATATTTTCTTCTGAGACTTTTATAACTTTAGCTTTTATGTTTAAGCCTGTAATCTACTTTGAGTTAATTTTTGTCTATGCTGTGAGCTAGGGTTCTAACTTCCTTGTTTTGCATGTGAATATGAGTTGCCCCTGTCCCATTTGTTGAAAAGCATATTCTTTTCCCCCCACTGAATTGTCCTTTCTCCCTTGATGAAAATACATGGACCATGAGGGTTTACTTCTGGATTCTCAGCTTATTACATTGATCCGTTTGTCTGTCTGTATGGCAGTACCCCACTTCATCACTGTAGCAAAAACTGTGAGTCTTGCAGTTTCCTTCTTCTTTTTCAAGATTGTGTTGCCTATTCTGGGTCCCTTCATTTGTATATGAATTATAGGATTTGCTTATCAATTTTTGCCAAACTGGCATTGGAATTCTGACAGGGGTTGGGTTGAATCTTTAGATCAATTTCGGGAGACTTGCCGTGTTAACAAAGAGCATCCAGTACACGAAAGCAGCATGTCTTTCCACTAATCTAAGTCTTCTCTAATTTCTTTCAGCAATCTTTTTGTATTTTTCAGTTGTCTACTTCTGCTAAACTTATTTTTAAGTGTTTAATCCTTTTTGATACTAGTGCAAATGCAATTGTTTTCTTCACTTTCACATTGTGCATTGCTCGGGTACAGAAATACAGTTGATTTTTATATATTTGTCTTGTGTCCTGTAGCCTTGCTGAACTCATTTATTAATGGGTTTGAATATTTTTGGTTGTTTGTTTCTTAGGATTTTTAAATATAAGAACAAGTCACTGGTGAATAGAGATAGTTTTATTTCTTCCTTTGCAGCCTGGCTGCATTTTCTTGCCTAATACCCCAGCTAGACCCTCTACTATAATGTTGGATAGAACTGGCAAAAGTGGACATTAATTTTCTTATTCCTGAACTTAGGGAGAAAGCAGTCAGCCTTTTGCTGTTAGCGATGCTAGCTGTGGGTTTTTTGCAGATGCTTCTTATCAGGTTAAAGAAGTTCTCTTTGGTTTCTACTTTATGGAGCATTTTTAATCATGAAGAGGTGTTGGATTTTTTTAATGCTTTTATTGAACTGACTGAGAAACACCTTGTCCAGAAGCTTCTATACCTACAAATCATCACATAATGTTTGTGGAGATTCTCCACGGGGTGGACGGGATGAAAGAGGGATGAAAGAATATTCAAGACCTGTTGATTCCAGTGATCCTTGGAGATGGTTGCTCGTTACTGGAGGTGGTAAATAGAAATAAACTATTAGTGTTTCTACAAGGATGGAAGGGAACTGTGATGTGTATACTCCCTACCTTTCTCTTCCCTTTACTCACTGTAGATGGAAAATATTAATACCAAGGAGAGGCTTGTGCAGGAAGGAAAGTATATCAAGGGTGTGTGTGGCTGAAATGAAACAGAAATATAAGCAGAACTGCTCATACAGTCCTTTCTGTGTGAGCTTCTGCATTTTGAAAATGCTCTTTCAGGTTCATCTTCTCAGGCCTCTCATGTCACGTTTTCTACTTCAGGAGTCTGGCTGGTGACCATCTTGCCCTCCTCCCTCACGTGTGTGAGCTATCTGTTCCACATACTGGCCTGTTACAGGTAAGAGGGCTCTGGGAGTCCTTGGTGGGTCTTCAGCCAGAACTTTTCCAAAAGTTCCTGAGCAGTGACAGCAGTGCCCAAATTGGAACCAGGAAGGTATGCGTGGTCCAGGAACAGACGCATCCATTGGTAGTAAAACAAAACCCAAAACGTAAAAAAATTAAAAAAAAAAACCCAAAACAAAAAAAAACTATTGATTTGAGTTTCTACCATAAGTTTGATGTTGTGCTTAGAATCTTTTGATTTTCACCACAACTGGGAGAGGTACTCTGTTTTTATAGCTGAGAAGGCCGAGACTCACCAAAATAACTCACCCAGGCCATTAGCAGCTGTCTGTGTCCTCTGCCCTGAGGGACCTTGTCCCTTCTGCTACACTCAGCACCCCTGTTGGGTGTCAGGCCTGCCCTGCTCTCCAGGACTAACACACTGGGTTCCTAGCAGGTGCATCCAGCTCAAGGGGACATCAAAGGAGATCGGGTCAAGGGCACCAGGTGCATCAGTCTCTAGAAGAGCAGAGCAGGAGGAAGGGACGGCCTTCAGTATGTAGTGAGCACTCCACTGCAGACAGCAGTATCTGCCCTCCCTCCTCTCTGTCTCTCAGTTCCTTCCCCCACCCCCCAGTCTCTAACGTATATGCAGTCACAGGAGGTCCAGGGCCAACTCCTACCCCTCCAAAGCATCCTGCCTTTACATCCTCCCCATCTGGCTACATGCAGTATGGGTCTTTGGCAGAGCGCATCCTGGCACAAAGAGGCCCCAGCTCTCCATCACAGCCCTGGCTTGCTCCCTTTCTCGCTTTCTTCTCCCCTGACCCCATGGGGGGGCTGGACACTGCTGCTGCAGGGCTATGTCTGCTCCTCCCTTCATTGACCTGCAAGTGCCTAGGAGATGATTAGGGAGACATTAGACCATAATTAGTCACAGCCACCTTTTAGAGCGGGCTGCACTGACAAGGGTGGAGGGCCCAGGGAAGAGATGGCTTCTGTGGTGGGGAGGCTGGCCCTTCCCTCCCACCCCTGTCATGCAGGAGTGATGATCCCTGCCTTCTCTGCTTTACAGGACTGTGGGGCAAAGGATAAGAAAGCCTTCACGTGGCCAGCACTGGCACGGTGTCAGTATTTTTATTTTCCTCAGCATTATTACAACCTAAACACAACCTCTTTTTAAAAATGTTATAAAAAATATTTAGTGTAAAGCAAGTCTTTCTCCCATTCAGACTCCAGCTTGTTTCCCTGGAGCTAAACATTATTCCTTTTCTGCATCCTTCCAGAAATTTCCTATGCACCATGAAAATATATCTGTGTATTTGTATTCCTGGTGGCATACTCTACTCCAGTGCTGCCAAGCCAAAACATAATAAAAACCACAGATGCAGTTTTGAATTTTCTAATAGATATAAGTAAAAAGTAAAAAATTCAAAAGGAGATGAAAATAATTTAATAGTATATTTTATTTAACCCAACATAGTCCCAAACCATCATTCCGTCGTGTAATAAACATGCAAACTATTAATGAGATATTTACATTCTTTATTTCATACTAAGTCTTTCCAATTAGTGATTATAATGTTGCAAAACCTCCTAGAAAATGCTGGGGATGGAATGTAGGGGGAAAGTGGGACACAGACGTAAATGGGGATTCTGAACATGGCCAACCTAATCTTGGTGCCAAGGGCCAGGCTGAGGCCAGCATATGGGGAAGGGAGGCAGAGGTTTGCGGGGGGGCTGGGTTCGTGAGGGGCTGTGGCCCCTACTAGGTGGGTCTATCATTAAAAACAGTTTTCCATGTTTACTTGTTTTGAAATATTATTACATGAGTAATACATATGCATCACAGAAAAAGTAATAGAGCAACTGAAGAAAATTAAAGCCACACAGAGTCTCAATTGTCACATTCAGTCACCATTAAGACTGGGGAACTACATAATATTTGTACATAATATATTAAGATTTTTCAATCATCAGGGAAACACATGTCAAGACCACAGTGAGATATCCCTTCATACCTGTTAACATGGTAGGTACCCCAAAAGACAAGAAATAATGAGTTTTGGTGAGGACGTGGGAGAAAAGGAGCCCTCGTGCACTGTTAGCAGGAATGGAAGTTGGTGCAGCCACTGTGGAAAACAGTATGGAGGGTCTTCAAAAAAGTACAAATAGAACTACATATGATCTAGCATTTCATTTCTGGGTGTTTATCTGAAGAAAACAGAAATACTATTTTGAAAAGATATTTGCACCCCATATTTATTGCAACATTATTTTCAATATTCAAGAAATGGAAACAACTTTAGTGTCCATTGATGGATGAATGGACAAAGAGGACATATCTCTCTTTCTCTCTCTCTCTCTCTCTCTCTCTCTCTCTCTCTCTCTCTCACACACACACACACACACACACACACAGGAATACTATTCACTCAACCACATAAATGAATGAAATCTTGCCATTTGGAGCAACATGGTGAAGTCAGAGAAAGACAAATACTGTATGATATCACTTATATGTGGAATCTGAAACAAAACAAAACAAAACAAAAACCCAAGCTCACAGATACAAAGAAGAGATTTGAGGTTGTCAGAGGCAGGGGTAGGGGGTGAGTGTGGGGTAAGGGAGTCCAAAGGTACAAGCTTCCAGTTATAAAAGAAATGGAGTTGGGAGGTACTGTGCAGCATGGTGACGGTAGTTATCAGCACTGTGTTGCATATTTGAAAGTTGCTAAGAGTAGATCTTAAAAGTTCTAATCACAAGAAAAAAAGCTTGTAACTATCTGAGGTGATGGATGTTAACTAGACTCCTGTGGTGACCATTTTTCAACATGCACAAGTATGGGATCGTAATATTGTACACCTGAAACTAATAGAGTGTTATATGTCAATTATATCTCAGTTTAAAATGTATTTTATTTTATTTTTTATAATTTAAGAGAGAGAGAAGGTGCACACATGCAGAAGCTGGGGAGGAGCAGAGGGAGGGAAAGAATCTTTGAGGCGCTATGCTCAGCACAGAGCCTGACAGAGGGCTCGATCCCAGAACTGTGGGATCATGACCTGAGCCAAAATCAAGAGTCAGATGCTCAACCAACTGAGCCACCCAAATGCCCAAAACATATTTGAAAAATATTTTTAAAGCTATTGAGAACTGTCCCAGAGCCTGGGTCAGTAAGGGAAGCTGAGCTGGCTTCCATCTCCCTCCGCAGGCTCTTCTGTTTGCATCTCCTGAGCTCTAAGTACACAAGGAGCTGTGGTTATGAGCATTACTGAGTCCCCACTGTTTTTCTAGAAAGCACATGAAGAGGCTGTGGGCAGGAAATAAGCACTTTCTCCCTTTGAAGTTCCATCATCCTTCCTCGTCGGAGAGTGTGGTGAGTCTACGGAGACTTGTCTCTGCTTTGAGACTAAGTGGCCAAGTCCTGCTTTCCTGCCCCTTAGGCAGGGGCAGCATCCTGGAGGAGGAACAGCCCTGCACTTGGCATCCAGAGTCCTCAGTTCTAGTTCACTCTGCAGCTGGGTGACCCAGGATAGTCACTATCCCCGCCTGGCTCTCGGTTTCCTCATCTGTAAAATGATGACAGTCATGGCACCTGTCCTTGTGTGTTGGTGGGTGAACCTCAAATGAGGCATGCTGGACCCATGTACTAGAGGTAATCAGTATTTTCTCCCCTCTGAGACCCCTTTTCCTTTTTAAATCTCAGGTGGCCATTGCAAGGTACTCTGGCTGGCAAATAGCCTATATTCTGTGGGGTAAGTGTTATCACGTGACCCATTCCCTGGGCACCTGTGGGGTCCTGACTGTGAGAGAGAGGAGAGACGTGAGGCAGAAGGGGGTGGGGGTGGGAGTGGGTGAAGGGAGTCACCCACCTTCCTTCAGGAAGGAGGGAGAATCCCACACTCACAAAGCTCTCATTACTACCTGTCTGAAGCCCATGGGGAAGAAATGCTAAAGGTGGTGGTGACTTGGAGGAGGAAGTGAGTCTCCACACCCAGGGCAGGACACAGATGCTTCAGTGGAGTTGACATTTGAACTGTAGGGCGAGCCATGGGTCAGCAAGGGAGGTCATGCCAGGCAGAAGAAACAGCATAAGCAAAAATGCAGGACCTTCGGTGGGAGGAAGATAGAGGGGGTCTTCAGGGAGGGACGTATATGAGCAGGTTGCAAAGGGCCTTGAGTGACCGTAGGTTCCCTTGGCCCACAGGCTACCTCATCATCCACGTGGTACAGAGCCTGTGTGGCCTGATGATCATGTACAGCTTGGTGTTGCCCGTCGTCCACAACCAGGGCCTGGAGATGCTCCAAGGACTGGGCATCGGGACGTGAGTGCGGGGTGGGCTCTCTGGCATTGCCCAGGGCTTAGGCACTGGTGGACCCTCGCAGCTGCTCTTCAAAGTGCCCCTTCCCTGGTGGGCTCTCACCAATTCCTGGACCCACACTCAGCTCTGCCCCAAGGATGGGCCAGAATAGCAACTCATCACAATAAGAACCTTACAGTTCGTAAGACGTCTCCATTCTTACTGTTCAGTGGGGCGCTCACAATTATGTCTGTGGGAGAAACACATATATCCATTTTATAGCCGGGAAGGTTATAGTTCAGGGAGGTGACAAGGGAGTCTGGGTGGTATAGGGGTGGCAGAGAGCGAATCTGAGTTTAGGTTTTAGATCAGCTGTGTGACCTTGGATAAATAGCTCCTCTGAGCCTCAGTTTACCCCATGTGGAACATAAGAGTGAAGACTGACGTTACTGAGAATTCACTATGCATCTTTTCTCTTAAGAACCCTTCAAAGGCTGGGTCTCATATTAACACCCATTTTCCAGACAAGGAAACAGAGGCACAGAAGGCTAAGCACTTTGTCCAAGGAGGGGAAGAGGCAGGGCTGGGAGCCAGCACTCTGAAGCCAAAGCCCCATTTAACTGCCACCCACACTGCTGCTCAGGGGATGCAGACACAGGATGTGGCACTCTGTGGGGACCTCCCTGCTCAGAGCTCCGTGGTTCCATACTCCTCCAGGGCCTTGCGGGAGGCTGGGCAGGCCCTACCCGTGCGCTCTCGGGCTTTCATGAGCTTCTTCAACACTGCATGCTTTTCTCTCCTTCCCGTGCTGTCACACACGCATCCCAGCTGCCATTCGTGGACAAAGGGACATTATTAAATCTGGAGTTCTAGTGTGGAGCCAAAAGACCTGACTCTGTGACTTTGAGAAAGTCACCTCCCCCTTGTGAGCCTCAGTTTTCTCATCAGACAGTGGGTGTGCATAAAGCACAGAGCACCTGCCACGACAGTCTCGCCCTGTGTTTCAGCCTCACCATATCCATCGTCCTGGGCCTCATGATTCTGCAGGTGTGGATCGCCACCGCCTTCTTCCTGCAGCCAAAGATGAGCGCCGCTGACAAGCAGAAGCCCTTGGCTCTCAACAGCAGGTGAGGCAAAGAAGGGGATGGGGCTTGGCGGCTTTGGCCTCAGCGGTCTCTCCGTCCTTCTTCACCCTCGGCAGGTTCCTGGGTGGACAGTGCCCTCTCTGAGAGCGTGAGAGGCGTGGCTCGGGAGTGGGCTCCGGAACCGCACTGCCTGGGTCCAAATCCTGGCTCCACCCCCTCTGAGCTGAATGACTCTATGTGACCTTACTACACACCTACGAACCTCAGTTTCCTTATTTTATAAATAATTGCGCACACCTCACAGAGGTTTTCTGAGAATGAGATGTGTTAAAATACGGACTCAGAACGACAGTACCTGGCCCATGGTGGTCCTTTGGATTCACTCATTCGAAGCTGTTCACTCAGGCAGGAAACAACAGGGGCATGGAGGATAAAGAGATATTCCTACATGACCTTCCTAGAGAACCTCACGGTCCACGGAGCCAGCAGGCAGAGACACATGGTCACAGTAGACTCCAGATGGTATGAAAGGCTCATAAGAGCAGCACGGATAATGGAGAAAGAGAGGCGGGGGTGGTTCATTCAGCTGCAGGTGGGGTGTTTGAGCTGAGCTCGGTAGGGTGGAGGGATTCCCATGGGGAGAGCGGAGGAGAGGGCGTGGCCGGCAGCCCTCACTTCTGGATGAAGGCAGGAAGCCATGAAAGAGCTAGACGTTCTGAGAAAACCGTGAGAATCCAATATGGTGGCCTTAGATGGTGAGGGAGAGAGGGGGGGTGCAAAGTGATGACCCCAGGAAGGCCCTTCTCAGAGATGGCCCAGAAAGCCAGCATGCAGAGTTTGGGCTTTATCCCATAGGCAACAGGGAACTACACAGTCAAGTTTCCTTTGGAGGACTTGGAGCAGTTCCAGCTGGCGGCAGGTCACTGTTACAACGGACAGTAGGAGAGCCACAGCCTCTGTAATCACAAAGCCAGCTGGAGCCACACGAGATTTCTTGTACAGGAAACCTCAAAACCCAAGGATCCCATGAAACATCACTGACATTTGTCCTGCTCCGGGCTCAGCGCCTTCTATGCTCTGTCTGAGCCAGTCCCCATACAGTGCTATGTGGTGGGGACAGTCAGCTCCTGCTTACAGCACAAGGTCACAGAGCTGGGAAATGGGAGTAGCAGGACTTGACCACAGGCGTGGGGCCCTGAGCCAGCCTGCCTCATACTGAAAGGATGCTGCCCGTCTACCTGCTTCCATTTGCAGGAAAGCCTTCCAGAACTTCAACTACTTTCTGTTCTTCTACAATGTGCTGCTGGGCCTGGGCGCCTGCCTCTCCAGGCTGCTCATCAGTTGCATCCTGGGCACGTGGCTGATTGCCCGCATCGACAGGACCATCATGCAGAACGGCTACGAGGGGGCAGACATGGGTAAGTGGCCGGTCCCTAGACCCCACACATTGATTTGGGGGTGGGGGTGGGGTTGCTGGTCTTGTACCTTTGTGGTGCCTGCAGGCCGAATACCAGAGGCCTGGGCTGCACACTCTTCGCCTCAGAGCTCAGCTTCTCATGGAGGCTATAAAGCTGAGTAGAAAAAAACATTCAAGGGGCTCCTCGGTGGCTCAGTAAGTTAAGCATCTGATTCCTGATTTCGGCTCAGGTCATGATCTCACGGTTCATAAGCTCGAGCCCCGCATCAGGCTCCATGCTGACAGTGCAGGGCCTGCTTGGGACTCTCTCTCTGACCCTCTCCACAGCTTGCTCTCTCTCTCTCTCTCTCTCTCTCTCTCAAAATAAATAAAGTAAACTTAGGGGCTCCTTGGTGGCTCAGTCGGTTAAGCGTCCGGCTTTGGCTCAGGTCATGATCTCATGGTTAGTGGGTTCAAGCCCCGCATCGGGCTCTGTGCTGACAGCTAGCTCAGAGCCTGGAGACTGTTTCAGATTCTGTATCTCCCTCTCTCTCTGACCCTCCCCTGCTTGCACTCTCTCTGTCTCTCTAAAATAAATTTTAAAAAATAATAATAAATAAATAAAGTAAACTTAAAAAGAAAACCACATTCAGCCTACTAGAAGAGAATTCAGGCGAGTAAATTACTGCATATATGACAGACTGTCAAGTTATCATAGAGAGCCATAAGAAGTACTAGAAATTCCATCTGAACAGTTAGAAGGTAATTTATGAATGCACAGCTCTGAATATTTTGAGAAAGAACACATCTCAGAATGACTGGTGTGTCATTAGTTGGAAACTTACTTAGTTGAGAAAATGGTCTGTTCAGTTGAAATACTCTAAAATCAAGCCATTTCCGTAGAGCAGAAGTAGCTTTTGTTTTATTTCTGACCTGCGTCCATTCATTCACTCATCCATTCACTGTAGGGCTGAAAGCCTCTCCGGTCGGCCACAGCTCTCCTCCGGCTTTGAGCTTCACGTTCTCCATAAAATAGGTGGATTAGAGTCCTATCTTAAGAACACTTCCTATACCTAATTTTCTAGATTCTCAGTGAAAATGTGGGCACTATTTAGGAACAAAGTGTCCCTGTAGCCACATCCTCGAGAGCCCAGGCTCAGGTGTCCTGGGATACAGGGTGCACTGCATGGCCTGACTTGCCTTCTGGGTTTCAGGGTTTGGCGCCTGGATTGGCATGCTCTATGTGGATCATTATCATACCAACCCTGTGCTCGTCAGTTTCTGTAACATCCTGATCACAGGGCACCGGGAGCGGAGGCTGCAGCAGGCCATCAAATACTGGTGCCTAAACCAGTCACCAGGTAAGGTTGGACCCACACTGGGGTTGGACAATAGGGAACAAGTACCCTAAGGCTTCTCTGGAATCCCTGAGACGTTCCAGCTCCCCCTCCCTGCCCCCTTCCTCCATTCTCCCTGCCCTGGGAAGCCTTCGACCTAGGAGAACAGGAGGTTTAGTCCCCAGCCAGCCTAGCCACGGGACCCCTGAGGTCTGGTGTCCTTGTCCTTCTAAGTGGGCTCCTCCCTTGTTCCCAGAAATGAGCTCTAGTGCCACTGAGTCCTCTATTCCATTTGTTTGAGACCCCACCCATATCCCAGGCTGCAGGCCGGACACTCTCCAAGACGGGGCCCAGTTTTGCTTACCACAAGTGCTTCCGGCCCCGACACCTGCCTTCTCAAGGCTCTATACTGTCTACTCCACCCCTCCCACCCGTCACTCTGCTCTGCCTTCTGCTGCGAAGCCTGCCAGTTAGTCATGTCTTGTGGACACCAGTTTTGACTAAGTTCATCACTGTTCCCAACTATATCTGGCTATATCCAACAGATATCTGGCTCTGGGACAAACTCATGTCCCTCCAGCCGCCCTCATGTCCCCAGGGGTCCTGGCCCAGCTTTTTCTTCCAGACCTCACACATACCAGTCAGCTTCTCCTATAGCTTCTGAGAAGGACAGAGACAAGCTGCACCATCCCCCAAGTCTGTTTGCTCTGATTCTCTCCTAGGTCCCCGAGTCTCGGCCAGGCCCAGGACACGGTGGCTTCTGCTGCTAACCCTGGTCAACAACCCCAGACTAGCCATGCTGAGAAAATCAAGACCAGGTCATGGCTCTCGGGAGTTTACCCAAATTCTTTTGATGGGCTCGGAGAGCTGACAGTGACCTCCAACCTTGCTACAAGGCCATTCCAGGATGACTCCCCTGGGAGAAGGCCCCGGCTACCCAGCAGCTGTCCCCTGCATTGTGATGGGATGCACAGTCACTGTCCACTGCACACAGCACTGGACACTCGTGGATGGCACCTGGGCTGACCCATGAAGTCTCAGGCCTAATAATTCACTCCCTTGGTAAAAAGATCAAGAACTAAAGAGAATTTCTGTTGAACAATCTTTTCACAATAATGATTTCACTGTCCATGGTTAGGAGGCAGCCTTGGGGAGTTCCATGTGGACAAACACTTAGTTTGACCCAAGGGCAGAACTTGGTGTCACTGAAGAATGTGGTAAAATGGCTACACCAGGAGAGTTTAACTATTGGACATAGTTTTTCTCTGGAAGAAAACGTGCCTTAATCCAACAGGATCCTCACTGCTTCCCCCCTTTCCAGACCTCCTGGTGGTGGGAGAGACCCCCGCCTCTAACCTGGCAGTGTGAGCAGGCACACATTGGGCTCTCCCTGCCATGGCCACTGGGATGAGGAACAGATCAGAACTGACCTGGGCCTTGGGCACCAAGAAGATACACAGATCTGACAAGGAGAGGAAAGCTGCCTATCTGTGGAGGCAGAGATGGAGGTATGCAGGCATTCTAGCTGGAGGACAACAGAGCAAAGGTGTGGGAGCGGGAAAGCCCCAGGCATGTCGGAGGAGGGGAGGCCTCTGGTGTTTGCCGTGCAGGGCATCGAGGGCGGGTTAGACCACCAGGGAGGCCTGGACTCTAGGCTGGGAGGCCTGAACATTCCTCAGTGTTCAGAGGGCCCAGTCCTTACCCCGAGTCTTCATACCCATGTGTAAGGTCTCTGATGGCTGAGGACTGTACAAAGTCGCTAAAGTCATGAAGCTTGTTCAGGTGCCAGGAGGACCTACCAACAGGGTGAGGGAAGTCCCCATCCATCTCATGAGCCCCAGAGCCATTGAAGTTCAGTAATCACATTAAGCACCTACTGTAAAGCTAGTCCTGTTGCTAGATGTGTCTGCCAGACTCATCTCTTTTAATTTAACCTTTACAACTAGACTTTGTCACTCTGCTTTCAGAAACCTAGGAACCTGTGACTAGCGTGTGGGATCCCCTCATGACCTCTTCTAGCCGGGTGACACTGGCTAACCCCCTTTGCCTGTCTGTGTGGCTTTTTCCTTACGAATGAAAAGGGCAATACCTGGGCACCTGGGTCCGTTGAGCATCCAACCTGATTTCAGCTCAGGTCACGGTCCCAGGGTCGTGAGATGGAGCCCTAATACTGGGCTCCGCACTGAGCATGGAGCCTTCTTGGGATTCTCTCTCCCTCTACCTTTGCCCCTCTCCCCTGCTTGCTTACTCTCTCTCTCTCTCTCTCTCTCTCTCTCAAAAAAAAAAAAAAGCCAATACCTGCAATACCCAAAGTTATTTTGAGGATAAAATGAGTTAATACATACAAACACTCTAAGTGCCTGATACATCCTGAACTGAATAAATATTAGTTACTGTTATTTTCTGTGTTTCACTTTGTGATGATGTGATTCATGTCTGTTCACCTCACTATGCTCTCAGCTACATGAAGAAAGGAGCCTGTGCTGGTCTCCCCTGAGGTAGTTGCCTTGCAAAGTACTGCTGATTTTCCCCAGGATCTACACTCACCAGCCCTATTTGCTTCTGACCTACTAGTAGACTTGGCCTCAGAAGGCATCTTGACCAGCAAGGGAGAGTGTGGGGCTCTTCCCATGGGCAAGTATATGGACCCTAAGCCTAGAAAGTCAGAAGTCATCTGTGATCCATCAGGTCCCCACCAGGGAGGAGTGGCCATGATGCACCTGATAGGATGGGGCCTCTAGGGAATGTCTGTCTTTAAAAGAATTGTATAAAGAGGTGCAGGAATGCTGGAAATCCTACTTTATAGGTAGCATAAATGTTGATAGAATGAGGCCCAGCTGTAGCCTTGAGAGGTGCCTCACAAATCTTGCCCCTGGACAGGAAGCAAGCAGAAAGACTGGAGGTCATGGACAAGGATCCCAGGAGGATTCTAATGTAGGTAGAGAGGAAACATGGAGCCCCTAGAGGGGAACTGAAGATGGAAAGTCCTGGAACCTCTTCATCCATTGGCAAATTCTCTTTCTCCGGTCTTGTCCTTTCCACACACAATGTTTGGTCTCTCAACATTGTTCCTCTACCTGGTGCTGATGTAATTCCAGAGATGGAACTAGAAAACAAGCAGTTCCTAATATGTGGCCAAAAGAAACATGAACAAGAGAAGCAGAGAATGTTTCCTTTTCCTTCAAAGCTGTAGGAAGGCAGCCACTGGCCTGGGACAGCAAGGGGCCTGGCAAGCATTGTTTCTAGACACCTAAACTTCTGCGGGTGTTGCCTGTGGAAGTTCCTTCAACCTCTGGACCCCAGGAGTTCTGAGGGGCTTCTCTGCTTCTGGCCCAGGTGAGTGATACTGAAATGACACGTCCTCTGCTGAAGTGGGACTTGGGGGCCTCCTTCAGGAGTGAGGGAAGGGGCCTGGCACACCTCCCTTCTCCCTCATACAATAAGCTGGTGACCCTGCAGGATTTCTTAGTTCATGGAGGAATGCGAAAGTCAGTATCTCATTTAAATTAGCATAGGAAGTGAAAGACTCAAACCTTAGTTCTCAGGCTGTTAAAAAAAAAAAAGGATTTTAAGATAATAGTATTCAAATCCAGCATTTGCTACAAATAGATATAACCTTTCATAACAGGTAAATAGGCCTTGGGGAAAAGCAAAGAAGGAGATGAAGCAGGGTCACCTCCTCTTATTCCGGCCCTCAGGGGAGCCCCATTTCTTCACAATGTTCTTTGCCTCCAATGGGATAGCTGGCCTAGTGTACTCCGAGGGTCCCAGGTGCTGAGGAAGAGGTCTCACTGGAGCTGGTCCCTGGGGTGTGATCTGCCTCTGGTACTGGGCTCCGTTGGGGGCTTGGTAGCTGCCTGGAAGAGAGGAATCACCTTGAGGGACGTCCCCCAGGGTCATGGCCCACCCTTCCCACCCTGCCCTCACTGCACTGTGCTCTAAGCACTGTGCTGCATGCTTAGTCAGTCAACATAACCCCATTTGTCCCTGCCACGTGAGTGAGCAATCAGCATCACCCATTTCATAGATGAGGAAACTAAGTCTCAGAAACTGAAGGCACAGGCACAGGGCTGGTCAGCAGTGGAGCTGGAATTTCACTCCCCAAGACCACGCCTCGTCTGAAGTTTCACCTTAAGCCCCCAGGATTCAGCTACTGCCCAGCCTAGGTGCTCACCTGTCCCTGAGCTTCTTGATGGTGGGTTCTTTTGGGCCTTGAATGTTCTGTTGGCCAAATAGGACAGGAGCTCCCCCGGCAGGACAAGTTGTAGCTACAGGATAGAGTGGCACCTGTGAGCTTACCAGGAGCCACACTCAGATGTCCCTTCCAGCGCCTGCCCAGCAGCTGTTGTCCAGGTGCCCCAGCAGTCCCCATGCAACAAGGTCTGGGGTCAACCAGAAGTCATGGCCAAAGGCTCTCTGCAGCCAGCCAGCAGAGACCAGGGGGGAGTCTGTACCTGCTCTTGCTCTCTCCTGCCCACCCCCCCACCTCAAATGCCCCCAGGCTCAAGGCTGTAAGGATTTGCAGCCACGTGGAGCAGCTGCATTACTTTGCATTCCTGGGGCCAGAGGGAAGGACAGATGCAGACTGGGCCTGGGCAGGAAGGTGCTTCAGAGACAGTGTGCCCAAGAGAGCGGCAGGAGGCTCGTTCCCGGGTCTTTATACCCAGGGGAAACCCTCCAATTTCATCCAGGTCCTACCTATTCTCTGAGATGGGCGTGAGTAGCCCCTCCTCACGAAGTTGTACTTACTCAACCCACCAATTTGATGGGTCTCCCACTTGTCTGTTATCAAACTCTCCTTCCTGTGGGGGAAGAAGCCCTGATGCCCCCCCCCACCTCCCCTCTTTCCCTGCAGTGAGTGCCACTGCTGACCTCATTCCTTTTACGGAAGTTGATCTGATTCCTCCTAGAGGCAGGCAGGCAGCCAGCGGCCATCAAAAAGAGCCCACAAACCCACAGCTAACCTGCCTTCCCCAAGTCTCACGTTGCACTACCGCCGAGGCCCTCCAGGGGGCAGGGCATGCACAGAAAACAGGACAGGGACGTAGGCCAGGCTCTGGGCTCCGGAGAAGGGGGCTACAAGAGAGCTGAAGCTCAGGGACCCTAGCCCAACCCACTCTGACGACAGACAGGGAGACTGAGGCCTCAGGCAGGAAGTGACTGCACTAATGCGTTGCCTGACTTGGAGGAACCCGCCATCTCTCTCCCCTCTGTGGGCACCTCCTGAAGGAGAGGTTGAGTCCCCGAAGGAGAGTCCGAAGAAACCTCTCGTAGAAGTCGGACAGCTTTGCTGCTCCCCCGGCCTGGGTGACGGGGACACGCTGCTTCTGCGGTGCCTCCGCTTAGTCATCCCTAAGAGGAGCTGGACGCTCCAGCGCGGGAGTGGTTTGCCGGGGGCGCTGTGACCTCAGGACTCAGCAGGGGGCTCTCTCCTCCCAAACCCCGGACTCCTGGCCGTGCTGCCTGGCCCCGGGTTCTCTCGCTTCAGATAATCCTGCATCACCGCATCCAGCAGCCCCAGGTCAGTGAGAAATGCGCCAGGGAAGGGGAACACACCCTGTGCCATTAGGGTGGGAGTGGGGATGAGCTCTAGCTCTCAGGTGCCCCAAGGACTCTGCTCTGAAAACTCCGCTTCAAGCCTCCACCCCAGCGTTCCCTCAGTTCTCTTCCCCTCACCCTCCAAGAACACCAGATTCCTACTGATCGCTCCCCGGGGCCTGCTTTCGGCAATCCCAGGGTATGTGGTCCTGGGTCTGGTCACTTCTAATGGGGGATTTCTGGCACGGGGCAACAGGAGGCAGAATGGGAGGGGGAAGGCCCCTCCTCTCGGTGTGGAGAACTCTGTTTGGGAGGCAAGAGCCCCCTCTCTTCTGACCTTGGAGCCCCTTCGCCACAGGCCTACCCACCTTCTGCTGTCTCTTCTGGGCTCTCTGGGGGATGTTCTCCAGGCTGGCAAACTTGGAGATGCCTCCTGCTAGGGTCAAGGACAAGGTCAGTGAGGCCATTCTGCCCTCATTCCATTTCTTCCAAGATCCCCTAACCTCACACCTCAGACAACTGACCTAAGTTAGTAGCTATCAGTACTACTCTGTCTTCTAGCGTGCTCTGATTCTAGAACAATCCTAGGTCCAATACTCGCCGGATATGTGGCCTTGGGCCTGTGGCCTGGCCTCTCTGAGCCTGTTTCTTCATCTGAAAAATGTGAAAACTCCACCCACCTCACAGGGTCTCCAGAGGACTCAATATCATACTACTATCATCATTATTGTCCTCTCACACCTCCAACACATTCCTTTTCTCCCTTCAACCTTATCACCACCCTCTGAGGCCTGCACCACAGGACCATCACCTTCCATTTTCCAGATGAGGAGACCGAGGCCCAAAGACGGGCAGTGATTTTCTCAGAGGCCTACAGAGGAGAGGCAGCTCCCATTTCTGACCGGAGGCCCTGCCCTAGAGCTGCCTTTACCCCAACCCAGCCCCACCACTGACCAAGTGCTGTCCTCTGGGCTCTCAATGTGTGTCCAGGCCCCCAGCCTAGCCAAGCCGTGAATAAAGAGAGTCAGGGGTCTTGGGAGCATGGCTGAGTGGCCCCTGCCCACTGGAGTCTCTACACTCAGGCTGGGCCCAAGACCTGGCCAAAGGCTTCATCTCCCCAAGGTACCTCTCAGGACATTCCGCTCCACAGCAGTCTTTCTTCATCCACTCAGAAGGGGGCTGCTGAGGTGTCATCTCTGACTGACAGTCGGGGGCAATCAGGGCACAGGGTGGTAATACCTTGTTTCCTCTTTTTGAAGCTTCTGCCTTCCATTCAGGAAGGAGCCTCTAAGAACCCATTAGTTCCCCCAAACTCTTACAGGGTATCTGGGACATATGTCATGGCCAACTAGGCACCCAGAGGAGCCTCCTGACAGTGACTGATTAGCACTGATGCTTGAGGGGCAAAGTAGGAAGTCATAGAATGCACACATATCTGTCCCTGCCCCAGCCATTTGCACTGAAGGGTAGCCATTCGTCCATCGGGCCCATGGGATTCTCCTGCAGCACCCACCCTGGTACAGGCAGGGTGCCCTCCTCTTGCAGATGGACTGAGTACTGGAGGAGCAGCAGGGGTCTGGCTTTCTGAGGACAGGCTGGGCTTATTTAGGGAAGAAAGAACCCCCACACTGGTCCCCAACAGCCTGGAGGAAGAAGCTAAGTGCCAGTAGGGTGGACCAGCATGGAAGCCAGACACCTGCTAATTCTGCCCAGCTCAGCAGCCCCTGGTGGAACAGCCCAGCTGCCACCACTGTACCCTGTGACCCAGCTGTCTGCCCTGCAAAGTGTTCCTCACCTGCTCAGAGACCAAACAGGTCCTTCTTTCTGTTCGTGTAGACAAGACTGTAATTTTTCAAAGATTTTAAGTGAGAAATAAAACCACAACCTGTCCAGTCCCCTTCCCCCACTCACTCCTTCCTTCTTTCCAGACCTCCAGCCTCCACTCTACCTTGATAAGTAGCATCCCTGTTCAGTGAGTTGTCTTTGCTACAAAGCTCTTGAAATTTTCAGGAGCTTTTCCTGAGGGGAGGAGAAGGAAAAGAAGGAAGGAAAAGTTGAGGGAATGATGGGAAGGGTGTGAGTACAAATACTTTTGATTTGAGAACCCAGAAGATCAAAACTGTCTGGATGAGGGTTTCCACTGGGTTCCTCTGAGCTCCAAGGGCTCCATGGGCTCAGGGAGGGGCCCTGGCGGGGGAGCCTTCAGGTTGGTCACCTGGGGTCTCCATTCTCACTTCTTCCAAACAGCATTATTTCAACCAGTTTGGGTTCCAATTGGACATAGAATTTGTTGCTATAAAGTAAACCCTCAAAAATCTCCAATTTGGCTCACTGCAATCTCTCTGACATTGAAGGGACCTGAAGCAGAACTGGTGACCTAAGGTTCTAGGGAGGCTTAGAGGCCCCACCCCCAGCTCAATCCCTGTCCCTAAGATTAGCTGCCTCCCAAAAGGTCCCAGCTGAAAGAGGGGGCAATGCCAGCCCCCTGGGAGATCCCTCACCCTCCCTGTTCCTATGGAGAGAGGGCTACCCACCTGCAAACTTCTCCCCACTTCCGTCTTCTTCAGACCGCAAATGGCATGCAGTGAGAAGTTCCTGAGGATCTGGCATTCCCAGGAGGGGAACGGAATGAGCTCAGAGGTGGGAAGCTCCGCCTTCCTTAGCCCCGCCTCCCCGCACACCAAGCTCACTGGACCCAGGGCTCCACTCAGGTGAGTCCTTTGTACACCTGCCACCTCTGAGCACCCCAAGTCCTCTGGGGCCCCGTGGGTGCTCCCAGTGCAATCAGGTTGGTCCACAGGGTGTTGGACCTGTTGGGCGTGAAGAGCCTGGAGAGGAAAGAATTCCTTTTATATTTTTCCCCTTTTGGCTTTAGAATGTATTGTCAAACTTTTCACAATTTTGTCACAGTATGACTGAGTCTGGGCACATTTTCATATACTGAAGGCTATTTATGTCTCTTTTTCTATAAACTGTGGCTTCATGTCTTTTGCCAAATTTTCCACAGTGTGTCTGTTCTTGTTCTTATCAATTTCTAGGGACTCTTTATGTATTAGGGAGGTGAGTGCCTTGGTAATATGAATTGCAGACAGTTATTCCCAGTTTATCCTTTCTTTCTTTTTTGTTAGGATTATTTTGGTTGGTTTGGTGGTGTTTTTGTTTTTGGTGTGTTTGCTTGTTTTTCTGTGTATTGTCAAGATATTCTCTCCAAACTGACCTGTAGATCCATACAATCACAATCAAGTATGTCAGCAGATATCTGGTGGACATTAACTATGATTTCAAAATTTCCATAGAAATAAAAGTGGCCAAAAATAGTCAAGGCAATCTTAAAGAAGAACAAACTTGGAGGGCTTGCACTACCAGATGGTAAGCCTTAATATAAAGCAACAGCAATCAGGGCAGTGCACTATAATAGTGCAAGGACAGACAGAGTCCAACTGAGACCCAGACATATGAACATTCTGTATGTGACAAAAGCAGCGCACAGAACAACGGATGGAAGATAGTCTTCTCAGTAAAGCCCCGGGGTCACTGGTTATCCATATGGGAACCAAATTAATCCTGATTCCTACCCTCTGTCATAAACAAAATCAATTCCAGGTGGGTTTTAAATCTAAATGTGTATGTTTATTTATTTTTAATTTTTTAAATATTTTTATTTATTTTTGAGAGAGAGAGAGTGAGAGAGAGAGAGAGAGATGGAGCGTGAGCAGGGAAGGGGCAAAGAGAGAGGGAGACACAGTCTGAAGCAGGCTTCGGGTTCCTATCTGACAGCAGAGAGCCAGATGTGGGGCCCGAATTCGTGAACCATGAGATCATGACCTGAGCCAAAATCAGATGCTTAACTAGACTGAGCCACCCAGGTGCCCCTAAATGTGTAAATTTAAAACAATAACATTTGTAGTAGATAATATAGGGGAATATTTTCATGACCTCGGGGTAGGCACAGGTTTCTTAGGATATAATTACTAAGTATAAAGGCAAAAATTAATAAATTGGACCTTATTAATATTAAGAACTTCTCTTTGTCAAAAGACACCTTCCAGAGAGTAAGAAGGCAAGAACAGGATAAAAATACACTTGTCATATAATTATCTGGGAAAAAGCATGAGATAGGATATGTAACTAACTCACATCAATTAATAAGAGAAAGAGACAAGCCACAGAAAAAAATGGGAAAAGATTTGACCAGATATTTCACAGAAAGAGCCAAATGGCCAAAAAGTATATAAAAGGTTACACAACCTCAGTACTCATCAGGAAAATGCAAATTAAAATCACATGAAACACCACTACACATACACCAGAATGACTAAAATAAAAAATGCTAACAATGCCAAATTTTTTAATGCTTATTTATTTTGGGGGTGGGGGGAGGGGAGAAAGAGAGGGAGACACACAATCTGAAGTAGGCTCCAGGATCTAAGTTGTCAGCACAGAGCTCAATGCAGGGCTCGAACCCACAAACCATGAGATCATGACCTGAGCTGAAGTTGGATGCTTAACTGACTGAGCCACCTAGGTGCCCCTAACAATGCCAAATGTTGATGAGGATGTGAACCACTGGAACTCGCATGCATTGCCATGGTGTAAATGCATACAACTACTTTCTTTTATAGTATCTGCTAAAGAGGGACTTACACACGGGTACCTGGGTGACTCAGTTGGTTAAGTCTCTGCCTTCGGCTCAGGTCATGATCTCATAGTTCATGGTTTCAAGCCCTGCATTGGGCTTTGCGCTGCTGGTGTAGAACCTGCTTGGGATTCTCACTCTCTCCTCTCTCTCTGCCTCTCCCCCACTGGTGCCTTCTCTCTCTTTCAAAATAATTAAACTTAAAAAAAAAAAAGATGGACTTACACATACTCTATATGACCCCAAATTCCACTCTTAGGTAAATACCCAGTAGAAATGCCTACGTATGTTCACCATGCAAAAAAATGGTCAGAGCAGCATTATTTGGTAATTTTTTAAACCGGAAACAACCCAAACATGCATCAATAATAGAAAGGATAAAAAAAATGGGATATTTAAAAATATTGGGGTGCTATACAGAAATAAAAACGAACTCACAGCCACATTAAAAAATGTTTGGAACTTTACAAACAGATGAAAAAAGTCTGACATCAAGGAGTACATTCTGTATGATTCCATTTAGATAAAGTTCAAAAATGAACAAAACTAATTCAGAAGTTAGACAATTTGTTGTCCTTGGGATAGAGAGGGCAGGGACTTGGGATGAGGACATGAGGGAGGCTCCTGGAGAGGTGGTAATGGTCTGTTTCTTGGGGGTACTGGTTACCAGGTACGCCAGCTGTGTACACTTAGTATTTCCATACTTTTCAGTGTGTACGTCATGCTTCGACATGCAAATCCAATCAGTTTGATCTAGAATTTTATTTCTGTTTAGTCTCAAGGCCAGATGGCATAGCATTTGATTCAAGATTTTGGAATTACATGATCTCAATTCATATCCTGGATCTAACCCCTTCCTATCTTGGCGATCTTGGCCAAGTTACTAACTCTGAGCTTCAGTTCCTTCATGTGCAAAATAGGCTTATTATGTTACCCTGAGCATAGTTATTGAGGGGATTAAGTCCTCTCAATAAATATAAGCTCTTGTTGGTCCTTATTGGTCTTCGTTCTATGGACTGTGGAGAAGATGGATGATGGCTTGTGGATGACGAAGGAAAAAGGATGAGGCTCTAGTCAAGAGACATTTTCAAGATGAAGACTGAGGGAGAAGACATGATAGTGAGGTGCAGAAAAAGAGTCTAAAGGTTTGGCTCCACTAAGGACTCCACTGAGGACCATTCCCTGTCTCTCACCTCCTGCCCACCTCTAACAAGAGAGAGGGACTAACCAGATGATCTCTAGCTGGTTAGTCTTCCAGCTATCACATTGCTGGTTGGGAGGGCAATGCAAATGCCATCCAGAAGTCAAACATAAATTCCCATGTTTGACCCAAACTCAAACATAAAGGCCCAGAGTTGAGGCAAATTCTCAGTGGTGAGATCATGGCTTATTTTTATGTTCTCCAGGGAATGTTTTTCTATTTTATACAATAAGTGTGTTGCTTACTCAGAATAAAACACTATATGTGATATATCCATGCCCACATATTTATATTCAAATATATACGTATATATGTATATATATTAAAACTCCTAGATTACAGATGTGCCAGAAACTGGAATCCAGAAAACACCTGGAAAGGGAAGACACTGTTTCTGATGTATAAGGCCAAGCCAGCATGGCACGGACAGAGGTACACATGAATACAAATAATTCCTGCATGTTTCTCATGTTTTTTACCCCCTCACTTGGTAACCTACACTTTCTCTTTTTCCAGTTAAAATTAGTTCAATTTTTTTTTTACAGTATTTCACTTTGGTAATAAAACTCAAGACCAAAGAAGGCGAATAAAAGTGTTTTCTACTCACTGTTAATTAATTTCTGAAGCTAGTCTGGATGGAATGACCACTTGTTCTAGGAAGTTGTCATAGGGAGCGTTTACTAGCAATTGCAACAGAGATCCCTGCCTAGGAGAAGGACTTTTCTGGGGGGGAGTTGAGTACCTCACAAAGCATAGGAAACCTCAAGCCAGGTTCATTGTCAACCGCAAGCATTTTCAGGTCTGGCCACGCAGGATGCTGGCTGGGCCTGTGGGAAAGAGACAAACACTAGGAGTGTCAGACCAGGACATTCCAGGCATCCATGCATTTACCCAGGGAGCATTTGTTGTATCTGAATTATGTGCAAGACACCGTGCTAAGGACGACTGTGGCTAAATCAAAATTAAGGTGTACCTATCCTTCAGGGAACACCTACTCTGGATGTTCTGAACTCCTGTATTTGACTGCAGTCAACATCCAGAGAGAGGAGAGGTTATAGAGGGTAAGGAAAGTGAGTGGATGTGATAACTGTCACTGACTGTGGAAGGCTGGCTGGGTCTGGATTGTGGAGAGAGATGGATCCCAGAAGAGGAGCTGGATGAGGAAGGGCAGGGAGGAGGGGGCATATGCAAGAAGAGTGGAGAGTTTGCTGAAGCAGGGAGAGTCAAGGTGGGAACCAGATGTGGGGGGGCCTCTGTGGTCATCTAAGACTGAGTTGGATTTGGCAAGGGCTCCAGAGTTGATGAGGGACTTGTGAGCAGGGGAGAGGGTAGGTTAGAGCCTTATTTTAGGAGGGTTTTGTGGCAGTGGTGGGAGGATGAATGGAACTCAAGAGTCCTAGAAATTAGTCTTTTCATTGTAATTCCATACAAGCCTGACGCCTGAATTCTGAGCCCTTCAATCTCGTAATCTGAGAAAGATGGCCTTTTTTAGAGATGCTTTCTGCATCCTACAGCCAAGCCCTGTGCTGATACGTGCCAGCAGAGGTTAGTTTTAATCAAGTAAAGACAATAGGGTGCATTTTCTTGACTACCAGGGCTTGGAGTTACATCTCCTGTCTCCTACAGTTTACAAAACACTCAGTGTGCTGCTCTGGACGCTCCTGACAGCCCCGGGGCGCCCTCTTGCTGTGAGGAGAAACGGGCTTGGAGGGAATAGTTCCTAACAGTTTCACCACTCCCAGCGGGCCACTCCCGTGGCCACGGGCAATCCACTCCCTCCTCGGAAAGGAAGTCAGGGCGGAGCCAGCGGGGGGCGGGCCTCTGCGTTGCCTTGGAGACCGAGTGCGTCCCCGGGCAGTTGAGGTTGACCGCCCTGGCGAGTGGTGCCTTCTGCAGGTGGGGCGGCAGGCCGGGGCGCAGGGCCTCCCTCCATTGGCCGGGTTTAGAGGGGATAGCCGGGGACTGCACCACGCTTCTCGGTAGGCTGGCGGTTTGGTGGCGTGAGAGGAGCCTGCTGGGTCTTCTCAGCATACAGTAGGTGCCTAATTAGCATGGCCAAAGTCAGGCTGTTCCTTCCCTCCACTTCCACCTCTCTTTGTCCCCACTTGGCGGGGAGTGGGGGAAGGAGCGAGTCAGGGATCCTTCAACCTTGTTCAGTTCCAGTTTAGAGGGTCAAGGCCAGGTTGAAACCCAAGATGACACCTTGAGCACTTTCCCCAGGAGAGCTTGGGAGAGTGAAGCACGAAACAATAACGATTTATTATTCTTCCCCACCAAAGGCCTCTCCATTTGCACACTGTGTGGCTGGAAGAGCCAGCCTTCTCCGGTTCGGTTCCTGCCTGAGGTTTGCTTCCTTTTTGCTTCTTTGCCACGCCCTTCTTTTTTTGCTTAAAATGAAAACCCTAAGGCCTGAAAGGGGCCCCGGCTGTCCCTAGGAGCAGTGGGGTGGGTCCTCCCCCTGGCCTGGTTGCCGGGGCGGTGGGGGGCGGGGCGGGGCGGCAATCTCCTAGGCTGAGGATTTGTTTCCAAACCCCGGTCGTGATTCCCTGACAATGAATTTCCAACAGGGGCATCCCGTTCAGCCAGCCGCCAAGATGCCCTCAGTGGGGAAGGTGACTCAGGTTCCCAGCGGAAAAGTCTACCAGCAGATCTTCGAGGCTGAGGTAGGTGTGTCCCTCTGTGCCCCCTTCCCTGTGCTCCCCAACCTTCCCTCCTTCTGAAAGTTTCTTTGCCTGGGAACCCAATGAAATAAGGGCTTTGAAATTGTCTTGATTTTAAAAATAGTTCTTATTGGTTCTTAAAATGTAGGAATACAAAATTAGAATGTCTGTTCTTGAAAATTAAAAAAATTACCTTAAAATTTTAGTTAAATTAAAAGTTAAATAATTCAGAAATAGCCAAAATTAACCAGTAGGTGTCTTGGGACCTTTTCCTATGCAAAAAAGCATTTCTAATGTTTCTAGTTAAAACCTGGGTTTGATTCTATACCAGTGTTTTGAAACTTGCTTCTTCCCTGTTAACAGTATTACACAGACCTTTTCCATGTCAAGGAGCATTAATGGAACCGCAAGATGTTTTGAGGCTGCCCAGTGGTTTATCCAGGACTTCTCATAATGTATTAAAGTAACACTCTCTCAACAACCATATAGGTTGCCGGAATTGCCTAGTCTGTAAAAAACTTGTCTATAAAAAAATGCACAAAGAAGAACAGTATCTTAAAAGAAACACACAAACTCAAACCCTTCCTTTGAAATTATGAACCACTTATTTAAAAGGCATTTTCATTCCTACTTTGAGCCCTAAATAATGCTCTATGTAGGAGGCCAAAGAAACAAATTACTCACATGATCCTGCGGCCTGGAGGCAACACACCTTTCTTAACATCTGGCACACATTCTCCTGGTCATGTTTCCATGAGTTTAAAATTTTGAGATCATACTGTATAGTTTGGGTTATAATTTTTAATTTGTGCTTTTAATTAACATGTTTTATGGTATATCCTATCATAAGCATTTCCCTGTGTCATAACTAGTCCCTTGGAAGTCTCATTCTTCATAACTGCCTACCATTCTGCTGAAGGGACATTAGAAGTGTGTTCGACCAGTCCCTTGCTATTGGACAGCCCCATTTTCTAATTCCTTGTGATTATAAACAATGCTGGGACAAGCATCTTGGCCCTCACTAAATTTCTTAAGAGATACCCTTCTCGATGGCTGGATGTCTTCTGGGGAGTACCTGCCTGGGATGTACCTTAGGGTTGAAGGCCTCCCTGCAAAGTGCCTTCCTGCTGGCAGAGTCTCACGTGACCTTCTAAGACTGCGCAGTCAGCCCCGGGTAGTCCGGAATCTGCAGCTCAGATCCCCCACCCGGACCTTTTGTGCTTTCAGGTGCAGCTGGCCCGCTCTCTGGCGGCCGCCAGGAAGCGCGCTGTGGAGCGTTCTGTGACCCCAAAGAATGGCAGCAAGCCCTTGATGAAGAAGGTGGATATTCCTGAGGGGGAGATGATGTCTTCTCGGCAGCGGAAGTGGGCGCACAGCCTACCCAATGACTGGGTCACAGAAAATCCTGTTCTCTACAGGTGGGTCCTGCGGTCCGCGCGGCAGCTCCACATCCTGGGGGTGTGTCAGAGTCTTCAGAAACTCAGAAAGCCCTCACACAAGATGAGTGCAATTAGGAATGAAGTCCCAGGTATCTCCTCTGAAAGAGAGGAGTAATAGCATGTACTTTGCCGACTTTTGCTTCTCCCTCCCTTCCTCTTTCTCCCCTCTCAGTAATTATTGATTGAGTGCCTAGGACCAGGTACTGGGTATGGGGATCCTACTTTCCTGGAACTTGAGGACTTGATAGTAAATAAATAAGCAAGTCCCCCAAAAGGTGGGAAGGCTCTGACCCAGAGGACGAGTGGTAGCACAGGAGTCAGGAAAGCCCCTGAGGAGGGGCCTCAGCTGAACCTGAGGAGGAGGGGAAAGAGGCATGGGGCAAGGCTCTAAGGCAGGAAGGGTTTGGTCCACTCTGGAAGGCTGAAGAAGTTAGTGGGCCTGGTAGGGGGCGGGTGGGAGGTGGCAGATGAGGCTAGGAGAGGCTTGCAGACCAGTCAGGATTTTGAACTACTGAAGTGAGCAACTGATTTGCCTTTTTAAGGCCTTTTGGCTGTGTGTGCAGAATGTAGGGAGTGGCAGGAAGAGGCAGGAAGGCCAGGGAGGAGGCTGCTGCTGTCCCTGTAAGCCTGGTGTGGCTACAAGAGGGAGAGTAGGGTATTTCATGTGTATTTTAGAGGCAGAACCCATCGGACTAGGTGGTAGACTAGATGGGAGGTGAGGGCTTTCAGGAGTCCTAGGTCTGTGGCGTGAGCACTTGGGTGGACAGTGGAGGTGCCATTCCCCAAGATGGGCACATATGGAATAGGGGCAGGGGGGTCAGAAGTTCCTTCTGAACTTCTACATTTAGAAGTTGAATTTGAAAGGGGCGCCTGGGTGGCTCAGTCGGTTAAGTGTCAGACTTTGGCTCAGGTCATGATCTCACCACTCGTGGTTTGAGCCCCGCGTTGGGCTCTGTGCTGACAGCTCAGAGTCTGGAGCCTGCTTCAGATTCTGTGTCTCCCTCTCTCTCTGCCCCTCCCCCACTCACCCTCTATCTCTCTCAAAAATGAATAAATGTTAAAAAGTTTAAAAAAAAATAAGAAGTTGAATTTGAGATTCCTGAATACGTCATTTCAACTCCCTGAGCTCAGACTCCTCGAGCAGGGGAAAAGGAAAGAAAAGGAGAAAGGAGGGGCTGTATCTTCCCCACCAGGGCATTTGGGGCACCTGAGCTGATCTTCCCTTTGCTCTTTAAGCTCTGCACAAGCTGCAGCCCCCTCTGAGACTCTGAAGGGGAAGTCAGTCTTTCTCTACCTGCCTTTGTTTTCTCTTTCACCTGCTTTGGGGACAGAGATGACCCAATGCTGGGCAAAGCTCTGTGCCCTGACCTGACTTTTGACTCTTTCCAGGGAAATCTCCCCTGAGGCTTCTGACCCTCAACACCCATAACTACCTACAGATGGGCAAGCCACTGGCCCCCCAACCCCAGTCTGGAGGTCATTGTTCTCTAGCCCATGTGCTTGATGCCCAGTGCAGGGATTGAGAGGCACAGACGTCTGGGGCCTGTTGATGCTGCCCCTAGCTGTGACTTTGGCTCCTACAAAGGTCTAAGCCCCCTCTTGGCTGATTTACGAGTTATCTATCCCTCCTAAGGGTCCTTTCTTTTCCAGGGTTTAGCCTAAGGTCACCTGTTATCCCCATAACCAGATAGCACATCAGTCAGGAGCTCTGAGCACCTGAGTGTTTTAGGAAAGGCACTTTCCATACAGGGTGCTGGCATTGTGCTGTGCTAGCTTCCTGAGACAGACGGACAAAGCCAGCTCTGTCCTGGACATAGATCCAGAGGACAACTCCCTGTGGCCTGTGGCAGGAAGAAAGATGTGTTTGTAACTTGCCAGGCTCTGCCACCCTCAAAATGACTGGGGTCACTAACTCAGCATTGGCATCTTTCTGAAGTCCCTTGTCCCCTTCTTGAGAATTCAGCCAGACAAAGCCAGTGAACCTGTGTGTCCATTCACCCAGGGCAGGGCCTCTGGGTGAGTGGAGAGCCCCAAGGTAGGAATAGATCAGCACCAGTGTAAACCCAGTCCTTGTGTCAAGTGGCCAAGAAACTAGAGCCATTATTAGCATTTCCTGTAGTCAGGGGATGCGGGTTCCCAAGGGGCCACCGTAGTCCACAGGCACTTGATTGACAAGATTGAAAGACCCACCTCTGGAGGGGCAGTCTAGGCCCTGCAATCCTTGCTGGTAGGTCTGCAGTGAGGATTGGATGAGAAATGACTAGAAAGCGCTGCACATGTGGAGGCCCTGAGGAATGGTAGGTGTCATTGAGACCTGTTCCGTTTCTGTGGTACTTGTCCTACGGACAGTGCATTCAGGGATTTTTATTCTAAAGCTAAGGTCAGTGCTCACCCACCCTGGTCCTCCCTGCTGATATAGCTTGTTCTGGGGTCTCAGCTTTCTCTTCTCACACCTAAACCCCAAGGTCCATGGACCTTGGCATGATACATGTGGGCTGGGGAGTCTCAGCTCTGCTTTGTATAGTGCCTTCTCTAAGCACCCTTCCCCCATCCCTGACACGGGGGTATTGTAACTGCCTCACAGGATGATGGGTTGCCGAAGGAGCAAACCCTGAATGCTCAGTACTGGCCTGGCTTTCCCAGCTGATCATGCCCCTTCTAGTCCTCAGTTTCCCCATGTGGAAATGGCTCTTGCCTACTACCCACACTTGGTTTGCAGCCAGAGCAGAAGTAGACCCTGATTTCTTGTCTAGGGACCATGGTGCCTGGCAGCAGATGCCCAGGCAGTGTCTGTGGGGAGTCTGGCACAGCCTCCGGCTGTCTGGAATGGGGTGGGCCTGGGTTCTCGCCAATATCCGAGGTCTCTCTGAAGACTCCCTTCTGTGCCAGAGCTGCTCTGGGGTAGGAGAGGGGGCTGAGGGGTTATTGTTTCTTCTGCTTGCACCCAGGGAAAAGGCTATAATCAAGAAGAAAAAAGCTGAAGAAAGCGAGAGCATCATCGCAGCCAGAGAGGTCCGGGGCCTCATGGACACCATTGGTGAGTCTCTGTTCAGCTATGAGGGAAGGCCTGGCTTTCTCTCCTTGGCTCCTCCCTTGAGCCTGCTCCCTTGGGTCTTCTCCTCAGTGCAGGGAGCTGGGGAGGGAGCAGGGGTCTCTGGGCAGTCAGCATTTACTGATAAAAGTCCGTAGGTAAAGGATATTGCTTGCTTTATTGCAAATTCACAAGAGGATTTTGGTCTGCACTGTCTTCCTTCATACTATGGAGGAAGGTTCTTTTCCTTTATGATTAAAAAAAATAATACACGCTCACTGTAAGTAATCTCTGCACCCAACATGGGTTTCGAACTTCTAACCCTGAGATTGGGAGTCACATGTGCTACCTACCACTGAGCCAGCCAGGCTCACTGTGGAAAAACAAAGGAAGGAGATAAGCAGAAAGTAAAAACTCTCTCCTCACAACAGCACCTCTTCTTCTCCTGAGAATGTTCCCCACCGTGAAATCACATGGTGTCCCGGTCCCCACACAGATTCAGGGGACAGCAGGGCACAGGATGGGAATGCAGACTCTGGAGCAGATGGCTCATGTCCAGACTCCTGCTCAGCCACTGACTGTTTGTTCTGTAACCCCCTGCCTGAATGTCCTCACTTGTAAAATGGGGCTGATAGAATAGAGCCTGCTTCTTGGCCTCTTCGGGAGTGGTAATCAATTTAGAATGGTGCCCGGTGCGTGGTAAGTGCTATAGAAGCATTGGTTGTTCTTGTTTGTATATATATTTGCTTCTACTAACTTTTTAAAAAAATGTAAATGGTGCCGTTCTGTACCTACCATTTGGAAACTTTTTCTGGCATTTAACTGTGTATACGACACTTCATTCCTTATAGCACTTACAGATCAGCTTTGTCTTTTTTCTTTTTCCTTAAGCCGCTGACACTGTGTCCTGGTTTTGGGGTCCATCTCCTGAACTAAGGCACTTTCTGCCTTGCTGCCTTTCCCCAGGTGCCCTTCCCTTGCTTTGGAGCTCTGAGGGCAGCCTCATTACCTGTGTTGTTCTCCCCCAGTTCCTGAGAGGATCTGCATGACCGCCCTGGGTGGAAGAGACTCCAAGAGGCAGGGCTACGAGAATGCTCTGGGGAGTTTTAAGGGGGAGATTGCTCAGATTGGGATGGTAAGAGTCCTCCCTCTCTCTCACTTCTGTTCCTGGGCCATTCGCAGGGCAAGCTTGTCACTGCACCACCCTCCCTTCCCGCCCAGCTCAGAGGTCCCGAGTGGCTCACTAGGGGTGCAGAGGACATCAGAGAGCCAGCTGCATTTGAGTGGCTCATTGTGAGTGCTCGTTATGCGCACAGCTCTCTAAGTTGGGTACCATTGTTACTCCCACACTACAGGTGAGGCTCACAAAGTCGTGCCTGATTTGGCACCTAAGAGGCCAGGTGGGAACGACTCCAGGGCTGACGCCAAAGCCCAGCCTGTGATCTCCCTGCTCAGTCCTACTAATGAGGGGCCAAAGGGCCTGGCCCTCTCTCTGGCTTCCCACCCCTCCTGCTATCTGGCCCTTTGGTACCACCCGCACTTGGCTCTCTGTTCCTCTCCAGAGACATTCCATCTTTAACCACACTGGTCCCCAGACTACTCCCTAAATGGGGCCCTTCTTTGCCCTCTGAGCCCTGGACTGCACTCACTACTCTCTCCTCGAATCTTCTCTGACTTCTGTCATTCCCCTGGATTCATGCAGCTGGCTCTGTACTGAAAGCACCAAGAAGCTCCCCCAGCCAGTCGTCACTTTACTCATCTGTCCCAGCTGTACATGAGCCCTACTTTTGTCCATGACTCTGTGGCTTTGGTCATACAACATAACTGAGCCTCAGTTTCCTCATCTGAAGTAAACTTGGAATCCTTTCACTGGCCACTTCTTTAATGAATGTTTGTTGAGCCGCAATCATGGGCCATGCCTGATGTCAGTACCTACTTCACAGACTGTGGTGGAGACCAAGTGAGGACAGGGGCTTAGCCTAGAGCGGAGCGCCTGGCACACCGCCTGTGCCCCAGATAAATGGTGCCTGTCCTCGTGCTCTGGCTGTGAACAATAGTAAATCCTAGCTCCTTAGGTCTAGGTAATGACTATTAGTTTTGAGGGAGGACCACAGCTAGCACTTTGCCACCACAGGGTAGGGAATGGGGGGAGGGGCTCCCCCTGCCCCGGAGGTGTCGAGACCACAGCCATTGCCCGACTGGTCTGTTGTAGGAAATGGAACCTCTCATCTTAGAGGCAGGAGCACTTCTTTTAAAAAAGCTGGCTGAGTCTGATATGGACATTGACCAACTCTTCAAAAAGGTGGAAAGCGACATCAACCTCAAAGACTATCCCATCCAAGTACGGCGTCCCTTGTGGCCCGGCCTGCCCCACCGGGTCCCGCTCCTTCCCTCCCTGCCGTCTGTCTTCCCAGTCTGACCCCAGCTTCTTGGCATAGACCCTGATGGAGCTGTGGGATCAGGTGGCTGAGAAGTTCCAGTTCCAGAAGCAGGGGATTAAGGAGCTGGATGAGACTCTGACCTCGACGGAGTTCTCCCGGGCAGATAAAGTGAGTTGGCCTGGCTCTTGGTGATTTTCACCTGTGGAATTTGTCAGGGAAATTTGCTTTCAGGTCTCCAGGAGAAGAAAGTTACTAACAATAGCACCTTGTTTCTAGCTCAAAAGCGTGTTGAAGAAATATGTGGAAATCATAGAGAAAACTTCCTATCTCATGCAACCCGAAGTGTACAGCCTGATAAGTAAGGAAGCCATGGTGAGTGATGTTCGGGTGCCAGGGATCAGCCCACAGAAGGGGCGGGGCCTGAGGTGCTCAGGAGCCTGGAGTCTCAGCACAGGCTTCTCACGTGTCACGTTTCTTAGTAACTCTGGTCAGTCACTTGGGTTCAGAACCAGAGTTTTTGTTAGGTATTTTACACAGAAGTCTTTCTAAAGTTCGTGTCCTCCTTCCTTGCTGTCTTAATCCCAATTACTCAACAGAGCGGCACTGGCTTCAGCACCAATGATTTAACGAGCCCCCACGGCCGTATCTCAGCCGCTGCATGCAGCGCAGTAGGTGCTAGGCGGTGGAGCTGTCCTGGTCTCAGAGTGGTCGGGGCCCTCACAGGTGACCCCAGCCTGCTCTGTTTGTTTTCCTAGTGGTGCTTGTCTGCCTTCCTGCTGGCTGTCAGTGTCTAGTGCCTAACCATGCCTGCCTTCTGCCTCTGTTCCCACTGCTTGCCTGTCCACATCCCACCCTCGCCCAGCTGCTTTCTTTGGGTGTAGAAAACAACAAATTCAAGGTTGTTCATAATGCTTCCAAAGTCAGAGTTAAGCCTGACTCCTCTGCCCTGTGAAAAGATGCTTATGTTTGTATGTATGTATTTTCTTCAAGTGTGACTAACATACAGTGTTAGTTTCAGGTGCACAGTACAGTGATTCAGCAATTCTATACATTACTCAGTGCTCCTCATGACAGGTGTGCCCTTAATCCCCTTCACCTGTCTCACCCATTCCCCCACACTTTCCCCTCTGGCAACCATCAGTTCTCTGCAGTCAAGACTCTGGTTTGTTGTTTGTCTCTTTTTTTTTCTTTGTTTGCCTCTTAAATTGAACAGATGAGTGAAATCATACAATATTTGTCTTTCTTTGTCTGACTTATTTCACTTAGCATTATCCCCTCTAGGTCCATCCATGTTGTTTCTTCCTTTGGCTTCTCAGAAGCATCTTGCTTACGTGGGCTTCTAGGGCCTGTGCAGAAATCTGGGCTTGCGGGGGCCTCCCGGCAGTACATGGGGTAAAAGGAGCCCAGCACTCAGAATCGCAGATGGGCTGTAGTTTGGGAGTCCTGGACGAAGCACAGCCCTCCCTCTCCACCACCCAGACACACAAACTCCCAACTAACTCTGCTCCTGCACTTGGAACTCCCTGCCCATAAAACGATACCCGTTAGGGGGAGGGAGTGACAAAAGAGGACTCAGCAATGGCTGCTGTCATTTGAAAGAAACAAGAGTTCCTAACTTTTATCCATTTGATCCCTCAGGGGGGTCAGAGCAGTATCCCGGGCTGTATGTCCATATGCTTATTTTACTCATTATAACAACAGGCACTTGCTACTTAGTCTATGTGCATTTATCTCATTTAATTTCACAAAATCCCCATGCTGCCAGTGGCAGTCTCTTCACCTTATGGCTGTAGAATCAGAGGTTTAGGAAATACCTGCCGGTCCCTACCCCCACCCCACCAGCTAGGAAGGAGAGCTGGCCATAAACCTCATGTTCCAGTGAAAATTCTTACTGGAATTTCTACCCGCTGAGTTTGGCAGGTTCTCACCCTTGCTCCAGGGCAATGGCCAGAGACCTTTGGGGAATTCTGGAGACATCTGGCTGTTCCACTTCCTGGGGGCTTGGGAGAGACTGCTTTCATTGCAGAGGGCAGGCTACTAAAAGCAGAACATACCACACAATGAAGAATTGTCCCCACTGCCATGCCAAGGATGCCCGCATGAGGATCATTGCGAGGACTGCAGAAGAATGTTCTAGCCCTGGTTTCATCTGGTAATTGGGTATTCATATCATCACAACAATATGTGACTGACTAGTCCCTAATGGCATGAGCACTCTACTTTTGGAACAAATTCCTTTAAAGAAAAGAAAACACAATAGTCAAACACTAAGCGCCACTGGACTTCTTATCTCCAGTGAGCTACAATCAGCTTCTTTAACAATCTGATATGGTCTTGGGGTGGGCTGAAGGCACATACTTAAGTTGAGGTTTGTAGGTGAGTCTTCAGGAAAGACCCCTGGCACAGTCCACAGCTGTACAGCCCAGCGACCCCTCAGTGCCCCTCAGATGCTACCGCTGCCCTACCCAGCTCCACTGGGCCCCAGGCCTCTGCCTGCACCTCACCTGGCCCCTCTACAGCCTCCCCCTGTCTTTCTCCAGTTGAGCCTTGTTCTGACCTCAGAAGCCCCCACCCCGTGTAGAGCCTGCCCGCCTGTACCGCAGGTCATAAACCAGGCCCTCCTGGGCAACCGGAGGGCCATCGCCCAGCTGTCCGTCAACCTGATGGAGGCCATGCTGCAGCAGGAGCTCGCGGGCCGTCGCCGCTGGCAGAGCCTGGTGGACACCTGGAAGGCTCTCAAGAAGCAGGCCCTGGTGCAGAACTTCAGGTCTGTGGCTGCCCACACTGCCCACAGCTCTTCCCCAGCCCCCCTGGGAGGCCGGCCTGACAAGCCGGTGGTCCTCACCCTCCCTTTTTGTCCTTATCCCCAAACGCTCCTGTTCCTTTGGGGGTCAAAATGTGTGTGTGCTCTTTTCTTTTTTAAAACTTAAAGTAGATAAAAGTATAAAAAAGAAATTAAAAAAAATCACCACAGTGAGAAGCACACAAACAAATAGTTTGTTGTATTTCCTCCCAGGCTTTTTTAGGCCCACTTTCTGTCTTATTTTCTTCAAAAATGTCATCACATAAGCGCTTTCTAAATCATCATAGTACAAACTGTTTGAAAACACCCATCTGAGTGTGTGCCCAATTTTCTGCTCTACTGTTACTCAGAACCCTATGTTACTGGGCCAAGAAGAATGGCGGTCCCCCAGGCTTTGGTCCCCACGGGAGCAGGAGTGAAGAGAGGGCTCATCTCCCTGCTTCCTCTGCCTTCCTCTGCCAGGTGGCACTTCTGTTAATACTGACACAAGGATCCTGCAGCTTTTGGCCAACAAGCAAGGTTTTCTTTTGCTTGTTGTGTCAGGACATCTGAGGATGCCAAAGAATGTCTGTCTGTCTGTGCTGTGGGTCTGGGGATGGGAGGCCCATCTGTACACCTGGATTTTCAGATGGAGAACATCAGAGTCTGACACCAGGGATAAAAGAAAGTGTACTGAAACCTGGCTCCACCTGTACTTTCCCTGTGACCTTGGTCAAGCACTTGAACATTTCGGAGCCTTTCTGTCCTTGTGCAAAGCAGGCACAATGATGGGCTGGTGATAGGGTTTTAGTGACAATCAACAAGATGCTCTATGGAAAGTGACCGGTCTGGGTTTGGGTCTAGAGGTTGTTACAAATGTCAATAATCATCCACAGTGATGGCAGGAGCTGGCATCTACTGGCCATTTCCCATGAGCCACGTATGGTGCTGGGGGCTTTGCTTGTAATACTTTACTGGGTCCTACTGTGGAAAGCACTCTAATTAGCTCCATTACAGAAAAGGAAACAGATTCAGAGGAGGGGAACGACTTGCCCAAGGTCACAGAGATGGCAGGCCACAATCAAGACCCACACCTGGATCTGTGCCCACTGGTCCCATGCTCTTAGCTCCAGAGCCTTGCTGGTGGCCCCAGGGTTCTTCCACCCTCCCCTTTCGTCATTGTCCCAGAGACCTACAATGGGGAGGAGTGCTTAGATTCTGAATGTTCTAACCATGGGCCTCATCCCCTCTTTCCCACCCACCCACCCACCATGTGCCTCTTCTTTGTGCCAATGTGCCTGGACACCCAGTGAGTTCTTGGCCAGTGAGAGGATCTGGGATCCTCCAGCTGTGAAGAAGGAGATAGAGACCTTGATGAAGAACCAGAAAGTCCTGCAGCAGAAGCGGCTGGAGCATCTTGGCACCATCTGGTACAATGGGAAGGGTCTTTGGGGTCCATGGGGGAGGCAGTCAGAGTCCTCAGCATTGACCCTTCTCCTGGGGTCTCCAGGCCTGGCCACCTCCTTGTTCTCTGGCCCTGCGCTGGCTGGCTGGGCCTTCATTCTGGGGCGTTCTAGTCCCAGTGGTGACAAAGAACATGACCCATTTGCTAGGGAAAGTTTAGCGTGACTGTGCCAAAAAAACATGGAAGGAGGCAATGGCAAAGGGGGTGGGGAGGTTAGTGGGGGAGGAGGGGCCAGGTTAAGGGGTTGGACTTTTTTCTAAGAGCTGGTGGGGAGCAGAGTGTCTCCAACAGCCCTGCAGTTTGGGGGGTGAGTTGGGAGGTCTGAGGCTGGAGCCTGGAGGTCAGTGAAGAGGCTGCTGCCATCAGACAGGGAGCCTGTTAGAGGCTGTGGATGCTCCCTCAGACCTGAGCCCACCCAGCTCTGATCCCTAATAAGCTGTTTGGTGAGGAGCACAGTGAATGTTCTAGACCCTGGAAGCCTACTACCTAGAGATCTTATAGCATTCACCCTCAGTAGCAGATGAGCCTGTGGGGACAAGTGGGGACACTTGACATGCTGGGAAATGCTCCTTCTTTTCCTGTGAACCTTGGTCCCTCCTACCCCTAACCCTGCTAACCCTGGGTCAACTTCTTGTCACCGCACCACAGACCCTAAGTTCTCCTCGGGTATGAATGACCATTAGAGCCTCACACAGTCTCCCTCAGGGAAGACACATTTTCATGCAGGTGTAAAATTAATGAGGTGAATAAAAATCTCAACATAAAGTAAATTACTTTCCTTATTTCCTATAACTCTATATTAGTTTAAAATTTTTAAATTTATTTATTTATTTGAGAGAGAGAGAGGGAGAGAGAGAGAATCCCAAGCAGGTTCAGCACCATCATTGCAAAACCCAATGCAGGGCTTGAACTCATGAACTGTGAGATCATGACCTGAGCCAAAACCAAAAGTCAGATGTTTAACTGACTGAGCCGGCAGGTGCACCATATTTATTTCTGACTCTGAGTCCCTGAACTGGGCAAACCTCAATTTTTCTTGGGGTCTTGTCCATTGAGGGGAAACTGTGAAACCCCATCCGGTGCAGGCCTGGTGATAGAGTCTGTTCCTCTGTATCTGATCCACCCACATGCCTGAGGGCATGCTGCCCCTTCCAGAGAGCTGGATGTGGGAATCTTGAGGAGGCTGCTCTGAGCCCGTGTGTCCTTGTGCCCAGGCAGTGTTTCTCTCTTGGGACCTGCGTCTTGGCAGCTGCCCCACTGTCTTCCCCCAGGAAGCAGGACCCAGGCTGCCACTGCCAGGCACCCGCCATCCTCTCTGTCCACCCCTGCCTCCCCAGCCCTCTTCTGTTGGGTGAGGAGAGAGCCCTGGTCCTCACCTCTCCGCTGCCAGCCCACCTCCCCCACCCCCCACACCCCCACACCCCCACAGGGCTCTCGGCCCACTCCAGCTCAGGCTTCGCCCACCAGTGTTCTGGGCTCTCCCCAGAACTTAGTCTTCAAGAACAAAATCTAGAAAGATTTCTAGGCTGCTGTCTTTTCTGCGCCACCACATCTCTGACACAGACTGTGAACATGGCTGGATACCTGCCTGAGTGGAAGGGAGAGACAGGACCAAAGACACAGAAAAACGTATTCCCTGGTGCTTCTGGCCACCACTGGGAAACACTAGAATGGCAACGTCTGCAGGCAGAGCATGGAGCTGGTGTGTGACTCGACCTGAGAAGGTTGGGGGCTACTCTGTGAAATCAGAGGCAAGAGCAAGCATACACAGGACCCAGCAGCTCCTTCACAGTAGGATTATAGAAAGGGATGAAGCCAGCGCACGATTTGTGTCTGGAGGTGTGTACTACAAACACAGGCCCGAAGGTACAACTTAAAGTTGCAAAGCCTTGATTGTAGAATTCCTGTGAGTGTCTTGAGCAAAGGTTTGGGTTTGTGGTTTGTTTGTGCAAGGAGGTCTTGATAGCACCCAGAAGGCACACTGTGTAGATACCCACCTATGCCTTCCTGACCTGTCAAGCAGCCAGGGAGACTTCTAACCAAGCCCAGGGAACTGCCACATATGGGATTCCACACCCCATCCCCACCCATAGCTCCAGGCCTTACTTCTGAAGCCCCAAAGCCCCAGACCTGGCGGGAATCCTTGCTTCTCTGCTCATGCCCCGAACCTCTGCAGGCTTGTGGGCAGTGGTGGCTCAGGGCTGGAGAGTCTTGATAAGATTCCCGGGGCCCCTGAGAGAGAGTTTTCCAAAGTCCTTGGAGAATTTCCATTGATAACTTTGATGTATTCCCATTAACGAGACACCAGACTTTTTCAGATTATACCATTTTTTCTACCATTGTCCTTTTTCTATTCCAGGACCCAACCCAGCATATAATACTGAATTTAGTATAATGTTTAGATTTGAGATTATGCTGTGCACACTTTTGTAGCTATCCTTTGTTCTTTACTGTCCCACCATAAGTAAGTAGGGTGCCCAATACCATCCTGGATTACATGTCTTATCCTGGTATAATCATTCATAGAATTCCTCTCTTCATTGTCAAAAATGTCCTGGTTTGGACAATAAAGTCCTCCTAGCCATACACATCTTTCTATACCATTAAACACCACCCAAAATTTAGTGGCTTAAAACAACCAGCATTTCCTGTTTCTCACTATTCTGTGGGCTGTCTCCCACAGGGTGTTTCCCCTGGTCTGTGCTGGCTTGGCTGGGGCTGGATGGTCTAGAGTGGCCACACTCCAGTATCTGGAGCCTGGGCTGGGACAGCTGGGGTTCTTTCCACTTGCTCTCTCAGTCTCCAGGAGGCTAATCCCAGCTGGTTGGGCTGCTGGTGGTGGCAGAGAGCTGACTGACAGGAGAGGGTGAGGGAAATACACAAGCCTTTCCAACTTTGCCTCCACTGGTTTGGTAATGTCACATTGGCCAAAGCAAATCACGTGGCCAAGCCCAGCCCTGGGGCGTGGAGAAATAGACTGATGGGAGGAGCTAATGATACTGTCCATCTTTCAATCTGCCATGCTATTTTTTTTCCTTTGAGAGAGCGAAGGCAAGCAAGCCAGAGGGGAGGGACAGACGGGGTATTTGGGGGGGGGGGGGTTGCAGAGAGGAAGAGAGCGAGAATCCCAAACAGGCAGGCAGAGCCCCAGTGCAGGCCTAGATCTCATCATTCCTGAGATCATGACCTGAGCAGAAATCAAGAGTCAGAGGCTTAACTGAGTGAGCCTCCCAGGTTCCCCTGCCACAGTATTTTATATATATATATATATATATATATATATTCTTATTTATTTTGGGGAGAGCACAGTCGGGTAGGGACAGAGAGAGGGGGACAGAGGATCCCAAGCAGGCTCTGCACTGACAGATAGGCTATCAGCACAGAGCCCAAGGCGGGGCTGGAACCAAGGAACTGTGAGATCATGACCTGAGCTGAAGTTGGCCACTCAACTGACTGAGCCACCTAGGAGCCCCCCTGCTACACTATTTTTAATGACTTCAGAAAAGAATTCACTGTACTTAATTTACATAGATCCCTATTGTTGGATATGAAATTTGTTTATGATTTTTTGACTGCTTATAAACAGTACTGTTAAGTGACTCTTTTTTAAATATAATTTATTTCCAGATTGGCTTCATCCCAACAAGTGCCCTCCTCAGTGCCCATCACCCACTTTCCCCTCTCCCCCATCTTCCATCAGCCCTCCGTTTGTTCTCAGTATTTAAGAGCCTCTTATGTTTTACCTCTCTCCCTATCAAGTGACTTTCTTAATGCATAAACTTTGTACGCATTTTATATCATTATCTTGGATCCTATTCCTAGAAGTAGACTTCCTTTCTTTGTCAAGTGATGTGAACTATTTGGTTTTTTTCCCATTAGGAAAATTCAGTTTGATTTTCTAAATAACAGACTTATTGATATTAAAAGACCTTTTATGAATTATGTTTTTGGCATCAGGAATCCACAGCAAGTCAGTTGTTTCTTCAGCATTTATAGAGATACTACTCTGGCGCTACGTTCCTTGGAGATGCTACCAGTTCTGGTAAGTGAACGTTTTATCCAAGCGTGGCTGATTTGTCGCATCTTCTTCCCCAGCGACCTTCTGCCCTCCAGTTACAGCAAAGCTCAGCTCACTGAATGGCATTCTTCTCTCAACTCCCAAAATAAGCAACTCGGTGAGTGAGATTTGTGAGATTCCACTTGGGTCTCTTCAGAACTCTGTTCAAGTAGGATGTGAAAGCCTATCATGAACTCGGGAGTGGGGAAAAGTCCCCCTGAAAGAGGGAGGGAGTGTAGATGGAACAGTCAGCTCTGAGGGTTCATAGAGGATCTCTGAAACCTTGCCTGGTAGAGCGCTCTTCCTCCCTCCCACAGCTTCCTGGTCACTGCCTTCATGGCAGCCACACCACCCACACACTCTGACCCCTAAACCTTGACCCCAGCAAGGAGCCACAGGGCTGCCTCCAATAACCTCCCGTGAGTACGGCTTAGGGGTCAAATGCCGAGCATGTGAGATGCCAAGCATGTGTTCTTGCAGTCAGAGAGACATGGATTTTACCCCCAGCTCTGTATTGCCCCAGCTCTGTGACCCTGGGGGAGTCACGGCCTCTCTTGGCCTCAAACTGCTCCTGTATAACATAGGGATCTCAAGAGGAATAATAAAGGTACCTTCCTTGTGGAGTTGATGTGAGAATTACATCCTACCGTCCAGCTGTAGTTCAATGCCTGGCTTACATGGAGAGTGTTCAATAATAAGTGGTAATGTTTAAAAATGCTCTGTATCAAAGGCCCTCAAACTCCTACCCATGGGTCCCTGCTTGTTTGCAAATACGTTTCACTGGAACACAGCTGTGCTCATTTGTTTACACGTTGTCGCTTCTGCTCTACAATAGCAGAAACGAGTCGTTGCAACAGAGACTTTATGGCTGGCAAAACTAGCACTACCAGCTAGCTCTTTACAGAAAAGGTTTGCCAAGTCTTGCTCTAGAAGATACATGATATTTTCATCTCCTTTGGGGCTGACAGCAACTGGTAAGGTCAGTGGTGTCATTGTTCCCCTGTGGCAGAGAAGGACTCAGAGAGGTGAGGTATCCTGCCCACAGTCACACAGCTGAAGAAGTGTCACACCGGCACTTGACCTGGGTACTTTGGTTAATGGTACCCACGACTGCTCCCAGGGCTCTCAGGATAGGAATTGCAAAGGTATACTTACAATACCAAGGTAAGTGCCCCAAGACCCTAGATAATAGCAAGGGCTGCCATTTATCAGGCACCTCCTAAAGATGGGCATAGTGCTGGGCCCTGGGAACTGATAGGGTGGGTCACCCCTTGGGTGTTCCAGTCCAGCCTAGAAGTCAGACCATGCAGGATATTACAGCAGATGGCAGACAGGTGACCAGCTTGTTTCTGGGGTCACAGCTTGGCTAATATGAGATCTTGCCAAGGAAGTGATCATCTGGTCAAGAACTGCAAGGCAGGTTAGAGTCAGCCAAGCCCAGGGGAGAGCTTTCCAAGAGAGGAGAATAACACACATGAGGAGGCTCTGGGGCAAGACAGAGCTGGGTTTTGGGGGAAAGGAGAACATGGCAGGTGAGGCTGGAACAGACCAAGGAGCCAGACTGCGCTGGCTACGTGATCACGCTGGGCAGCTGGGCTTCATCCTGAGGGAGTGGGAACCCAGGGCAGAATTCTGAGCTGGAGATGATGAGGTGAGAGCGGGAAGAGGTCAGAGCGGCACAGGAGTGGAAGCACAGATCAGAGAGGGGATGCACTGGCCTAGGAAGCTGCCCTGGGGATGCAGGAACCGGCTTCCAGCCTCTCCTCACAGCTCCACTGCGTGTCTGCCCTCCCTGGTGTCCTAGCTCCCACCCACCCCAGCCTCTTCCTCAGCCCTCGTCAAAAACCCACCATCACAGCATCTTTGTGCTGCCTTTCAGTTTCTAGAACTGCGAGGAACATTAAACATCAGCTGCTTATCTCAGACACCAAGAGTCATGCTGAGTTGATTGTAAAGTGGAAAACAGTAGAAGGGAGGAGAGAAAACCAATCAGTCAGGTCTGAGTGTTCTGCTAGTCCATTCACTTCTTAAGGAATTAACCACAGACATGATCTGTAAACTCTCATTAGTTTGCACCCTTGTTATTGTGTGATGATTTGGTACAGCCATCTGAAAAGGATTTCATTAGCCTTGAAATGGAGTCAAGAGTCAGGGCTAGGATGGATTCAGAACAGATAAAGACGACTCCTCATTTGAGGTCCTTATCTTATGCTGTTCAAGGACTTTGTAAGGAAGGAGATTCCAGCCTCCGGGCCAATCATCTCACCTCAGTTATCTTCACTGAAGGGAGATGCTGCCTCCCTTGCAAAGGGCAAACTCTAATCTCCCCTCTTCCGTCTGGAAGAGCAGCTGACATGTTTTGTTTTTGCCCGTGGAGATGCCTACCACATGGGCTTCATGATGCAGATCCGCCTGCAGTACGAGAAGACCTGGCAGGAGTGCCTGGCCCACGTGCAGGAGTGCAAGGTGGGTGCCCTTCCTGGCCCGCCCCTGCCCCTCTCCAACCGGGACCCCCTGCTTTTCTTCCTCTCATGCCCCAGGCTCTCAACGGCCTCTGGGTGTCCCCCTGCCTGGGCCCCTCACCCCCAGGTATTCCCACCCATGGCTCAAGTTATAGCCCAGCATGACCTCTTCCAGGAAGACTTCCTGACCCCACAGATGAAGTTGTACGCTCTCTGATCATGTCGGACTTCACCCTTGACCATCTGTATCACTTACAGCACTTGACATTATTTATTCAGTGGAGGTCATCGGTGGGGGAGGGGGGGTATTTTTCCAGGGCTTTACTTTTATAAATATCACCTCCACTGCTGTCAATTCCAGCCCTTCCATCCACCCTGTCTGCCTCTGTTAGAGGGTGAGACAGTGAGTTCACTCACAAACCACTCTAATTACAGTGCCTAGTTTTCTGGGGTGCAAGGAGATGTTTGTCAAGATGCCCTCTCCCTGCCTCCTGCCTCCAACAATTTCCTGCTACTCCACCCCTCTTGAGTCTCTAGGGCTTTTGTTCTGCCCAGACTTAGAGGTGAGCAGAATTCACAGGAGGCAGAGTGCTTTACCATGGCGTGAGGGGTCCGGTGCTGCGTCCCCCTGGGCCACACCACCTGCTTGCACACGCTTGCATTGAATCCTACAAGGTTCTGCAGGGTGGGTGTCCCCAACCCTATCTGGAGATGAGAAGATCCAAGTTTGCAAAGGGCCCAGGAGCTGCCCATTTGCTCTGTGGCCTTAAGGACAGCCACAAGCCTCTCAGTCAGCTTTTTCAGGGCGCCATACATCACAAGTAAAGCCTGGAGGGAAACCTTTGCCCTAGGAGAGCCTTCCCAGGACCATGACCCCGAAAGCCTCTTCCCATCCCCCTGCTGCCTGAGATCTCCCCAGGAGCCCAGTGGTCCTTGGTCTTGGGTGTTGACCCTTGTGCCCATTCTCCCTTCCTTTGTTGGACATAGCAAGGGATACATTGAAGTCAACACACACCCCAGGAGCCTATTAGCCTCTCCAGAGGAAGGGCACTTGGTTATTCCTATTCAGCAGCATCAGAAGTATACAACTACGGACAAGTCGTCATTTGGAGGAGACTGGTTTATATTAGATTTTATGCAAAGAACGAGTCTTTATTAATATGAAGAGCCTGCTTTCCAGTTGGCATAATTTAGTTTTAGGAAGTAGAAGCCCTCTGCCTGATGTGCAGCAACGCTGAGGCTGTAGGATGGCTGATTATCCCTGTAGGGTCTGTGGTAGGTCAGTTCTGAGTTCAGATCCCAGCCCCACCACTTGCCAGAGGTTGTGGCCTCCAGCAAGTTCCTTCACTTCTCTGAGCCTCAGTTTCTTCATCCATGAAACAGGGCTAATCGGAATGCCTTCAAGGAGTCAGTGAGGCCACAGGGATAGCACACAGCACCTGGGCTCGGTGGACAGACCATAAAGCTGGACCATCTCCCCTGCTGTGAGGGCTTCCCCGGAGGCTGGGTGAGAGGCAGACCTCAGGGAGCAGGGCCAGGCACTGAGGTCAAGCCCCCACCAGTCCTAAGCCGGGCCTTGTTCCCCTCCAGAAGCAGCTGCTGGACTGGAAAGCCTTCACTGAGGAGGAGGCAGAGAGCCTGGTGAACCCATACTTCTTCCAGATGGTGGGAGTGCTCCAGAGCAAGGTGGAGGAGGAGCTGGAGCTCTTGGATGTGCGTAGCTGGGGACCCGCACAGCTCTGGAGAGGGGCGGGGTGGGGGGGGCCACCTGGAGTGCCAGGCTGTGGGAACACCAGGTGTCTGGGGACCTCCAACCTTCCTGTCGCTAGTGAGTCCATCCCCGTTGGCATGGCAAGCCCCTCTGGTGCTCCAAGCTCACCTTTGACACCCCAGCTGCCCGCTGACACCGCGCTGCTTGGGGCTGTAGTGAGTGCTCCTTGGAGCCCTTGCTGCGTCTGGGGGCTGAAGGGGGCTACAAGCAATAACAAGCCCCTGTCCCCCAACAGGCTCAGAGTCTGGAGCTGGGTGGGCAGACGTTTTCTGTAAGGGCTGCATAACAAATAGTTCAGTTCTCTGTGAGCCAGTCAGGTCTCTAACAAATTCTCATTCTGCTGCTGTCCACGCAAAAGCATCGGTGGTCAGTGCAGAAACAAATGGGTGTGGCTGTGCTTCAATAAAGTTTTATTTGTGGACATCGAAATTTGAATTTCATATAATCTTCACATCATTAAATGTCTTCTTTTGATTTTTTTTTCTTTTTTTGCAGCAAAAAAATGTAAAATCTATGCATAGCTCTCAGGGCCAAACAAAATTAGGCAGAGGGCCAAACTGAGTTTGCTGGCTAAGTTTGCTGACCCCTGACTCCAATGAGAGCATAAAATACGTTTATAAAGTGGGGAGAGGTAAGGATTTAACTGCAGAGTGTGCTGGTTGGCTCAGATGCTGAGAGTGGAGGAACTCCAAAGGAAAGATGCCCTGGCTGAGATGGGTCTGGGCCACCCGAGGGCCCTGGCTGGTGTCTATGAATGCTCCTTTGTTCTAGCTCCAAAATTTTCCATTGTTTCCATGAGGGACTTCAGTGGGCTTGGGACAGGTCTGGAGATGGGACTTCAAGGTCAGCCAGACTGAGGGCTTGACTTTGAACAGACCAGAAGCTGTCCCAAGAGGAGGGAAGGCCATGAGCCAATGATCCAGGAAGATGACCTTGAAGGATGGTGGCCAGGCAGTGACAGCCAGCCCTTGGGGATGTGGAGCCTCCACTGGCTGGTGAGAGAGCCCTGTGAGGGAGCGGGGAGGCTTCTCCTCACCCTGGGCCCCTTCTCTGCTTTCGGTCCCTGCAGAAATCTTTTGAGGGCCTAGCCAAGCAGACAGAACTTCAGAGCTTGGATCTCTTTAGCTACTTCCAAAAGGCCATGCAGCTGTGGGAGGCACATCGGAGCATGCTGTCAGAGCAGGAGCTGGAGCTCGAGAAGAGGATGGAGCAGCAGCGGCAGAAGCACAGACTGGAGGAACAGGTGTGACTCCTAGCGCCCAGGGGAGCCCCTGCAGGGAATGAGGAAAGGGCCACACCCAGGTTGTCAGCCCCTAGATGGCTCTGCTTGGTGGCCTGTAACCTTAGCCAGCATTCAGATGCAAAACCAGAAAAAGAAAATGAAAAAAAAAAAAAATCCCACCGTGCTTACTACACATTGTCAATAAAAATTAACCCCAAGCTTCTCTTAGACTCCCATGTAAAAACCTCAAGCTAGAAAACTTGCACAGATGGAGAAACAGACTCACCTTGGTCATGGGCCTGGATGGTCATAGAAGAAAACTGCCTGAGTCAGGTCTGGGCTAGTGATGGGTCCCTGGATCCAAATGTGTCTATAAGAGAGCGTGCAGAAGATACAGACTGGGGGGAGAGGGTGGAGCATCTACTTCTGGCAGTCACCCTGTACCCCCAGGAGATGATCTGAGCCCCCACCCCACCTGCCTTCACGTGGTCTAGGGAATGGAGGGGCACACCCAGCATCTGATTTCAAATACAATTGGTGAGTGACAAGGAGAGCAAGATGCAGGCACCATGGGAAGGTGAAGTGGGAGCCTGCTGGGGCGGGTGGGTGAGCTGGTCTCCAAGGATGAAGACAGAGAAGAATTACAGGCAGAGAGAAGACCCTAGAGCACTGAGGGTAAATGTGGTGGCACATTTGTGCCCCTCTTTATAGGAAAAAGTCCTGCATTTGTCCTGGGGTGCCTGCACCTCAGTTCCAGTGGCAGGGTCTCTGCATGTCACTCACATGCACTCTGCAAGCTTTGGTAACTTACATCTACTCCCTGTTTTGGGGGTGGCTTCCAGGCCCAGGAGGCCCACCTTGATCAGCTCTTGGACCAACTGAGGCAGCAAAGCCATGAGGAAACACTGAAGTTTCACCTGGAAAAGGCCAAAGATTTTCTGAAGAATATGAAACACAGGTAGGCAGACCAGATCCCAAAAGACAGAAGGCGATGGCCTGAAATTCATAATCAAGGTCAGAGGCTGCCTGCTTAGGAGCCCAGGGTTTGTTCAGCAAGTTCGAGATTAACATGTTGCCTCTAGCTTAGATCTCTTAGTGGTCCTTAGCAGGTCTGCTCTCAGCCAACACAGAAACTTCCATAGAGAACTTCGATCTGAAAAGTTTATGGAGGGTGATTTCAAGGCCATGTAGTTTAATTTATTTTTTATTTTTTTTTTTTACTTTTTAAGGTTTATTTATTTTTGAGACAGAGACAGAGACAGAGCGTGAGTAGGGAAGGGACAGAGAGAGAGAGATCCAGAATCAGAAGCAGGCTTCAGGCTGCTGTCAGCATAGAGCCCGAAGCAGGGCTTGAACTCATAAACCTGAGGTAAAGTCTAACACTTAACAGACTGAGCCATCTAGGCACCCCAAGGCCATGTAGTTTAAAGGTCAGGGGATAGGCCCTCCCACTACCTTTTCAAATTTTAAAATCTACCTGTTCTTTGTTAAAGAAAAAAAAGTTAACCAATATAAGCATGTAGAAAATTTCCCCTCATTCCTGCCCACCTCTTCCTTTGTGGACATGTACATTTATTTATGTGGATACATAGTGGGTTTTGTGTTTTTTGTTTGTTTGTTTGTTTGTTTGTTTGTTTTCAAAAGCAAAGGGCTTTAAATCGAATTTAGGCCCGGCCAGCCTAAACTCGGGCTCACAGACTTCAACAACACACTGGATCCATGTGGAGCAAGCCACATACATAGTGTTTTTAAAAATAAAGGTTGGATCATCCAATGCAAATAGATCTATAACTGCAGATATACTTCTCTTTTCTAATGGCCATACAGAATTCATTAATATGGTTGCTTCATAGTGGTTTAACCATTTCCCAATTGATTAGCTTCTTAAGATTGGTTCCAATTTCTCAATATGAAAAACATTTCTCTGTGAACTATCTTAAATCTTGGTGCCTTTATACAACTAATTCTGTAAGGACCATTCACAGAAATGAAATTGCACTGTCAAATGATTGCAGTACTTAGTTCTCCCCTCCCTCCCTCCCAGGTACCAGTGTTTCCACAAGACCCTGACAAAGGCAGTGGTGGAGTACTCAGCGCTCATACTGAGAGAACTCAACTCCTACAGCTCCGCCCTTAGCCGACATTTCTATGTGCGTGAGATCTTTGAACAGGTGCGGACAGGGCTGCAAAAACCCATCACTCACCAAGAAGCAAAGGGGAGAGGATCTTCTAGCTCGGATCTGCCCTAACTTTGAACACCTTCCCTAACCCCTGCCCAGTTAGAATCTGTCAGGACATCTAGGAGTAAGAAGCTGGAGGCATTTCTTAAAGAGATCATCTCTTGCTTAGATTAAAAGAGGTTGAAGGGTTCAGAATTCAGGCTTCCTCTCTCTGGATGTGCTTGTATGTCAACTGCAGTCAAATATAGCAGTTCAGAGCATCCAGGGTAGGTATTTCCTGAAGGGCAGGATTCTGCTTCAGTTGCCTTTAGCATGGTGTCTTACACATGATTCAGACACAATGCTCGCTGAGTAAATGCATGAATATCTGAAATGTCTTGGTCTGACACTCCTAAAGTTTGTCTCTTTCCATCACGCCCAGCCAGAGTCCTGCGTGGCCAGACCTGAACATACTTGTCATTGACACTGAAACTAGCTGAGCCTTTCTCATATACACAGGGTCCCCAGCTCCTCAGAGAATCCTTCTCCGGACAGATCTCTGTTCCACTTGTTAGTAAACACTTCATACACTACCTAGGTTGAGGTAGACTTCAAGCTATAGAAGGGTGGGCTTACCATCTGTACTTTGAGATCAGTCTGGTGCCTGGGTTAAAGTTTAGGTGCCTAGATGATCTCCATGTCACAAGGGAGGACACTGAGTCCCATGGGGCTCAGGAGCTTGGCCAAGGTCACTCAGCTTAAAAGGAGCTGGGATTCAGATCCAGACTGCTGACTCTACAGCCTACACTGCGTCATGTTATCCGTGTTACCCACGACACAGTACATTCACGACTTCATCCAGAATTTGTAGGGTTAGTGAAGGGGTTCCCAGGTCATATAAGTCATGTTCATTCTGCATGTTCACATTCAGATTCCTGCCTCCCTTGTTTGCATCTCTCAGTATATACTTTCTTGCTCTGCCCCAGATCTCTACAAAAATGTCAGAATGAGACTTTATTTATTAACATCTGTTGTGTGATAAAAAGATTTGCTAGCCTGCTTGGGATTAAGGAAAACTGATTCCCTGGTTTGGGGACACTCTGATGATCCCAGTGAAATAAGTAGTCAAGGCCTGTAGCAGATGAAGGGGAAGGATGGGTCCTTTTACTTAGAAGAGATGCCCTTAGAAGTAGCATTCTGGCAAAGGCAGTGCTGCTCACTCAGTGCCCCGTGTTTTTTCTTGGCAGACCGTGGATGGGGAAGTCATTTTCAAATCCAGGGAACCAGGTAACACTATTATAATTCAAGTCCGATCCTCTCTGACATCACTGTGTACATTTGTTGGCCAGGTAGGTCCAATCCAGGCAACCATGGTAACCTTTCTTTCCTTGTGCTTTGGGGTTGGTCATCAACAGAAGCACATGAAAAGCACTTTCAGGAGAGTGTGAGAAAATGGAGGAGCAAACAGAGAGCTAGAATGGAAATGAGCAAAAGTGAGGACGGTGAAAGCAGAGGAACAAGTTCCTCTGGGCTAGCGGAAGAGATAAAAGAAGATCAAGACATTGAGTCTTCCTTAAATGAGGAGATGTCAGTGAGCCAGCAAGAGCAATCTGCACCAAGTGACGAGATGGATGAGTCCAGTGGGGAGTCTATTCAAGGGTTAGAAGAAATGCAAGTTAAAAGAGACAGCTCCTTAAAACCATCCCAGAACCAGGAAAATGTGATGGTTCAAGAAGAGGAGACAGAGGAGGAGGAGAAGGAGAAGAAGAAGAGGGGAAAAGAGGAGGAGGAGGAAGAACATGAAGAGGAAGAAATGCAGGAGGAGGAGGAGGAGGAGGAAAAGGAAGAACATGAGCGTTTATTTATGGATGAGGTAGACCAGCAATGGATTCCTTCCTGGGTGTGGAGAAAGTGTGCTAGGCTCACTCTCTGTATCCCTAGTACAAGCTGGGTCCCCAGTGGTGCAGTCTCCATTGGGATTTACAAATGTATATACATCTTTTACTTCTGTCAACAGGGATCGAATTCTTATCTCATAACGATGCCTTTAAAAATTCACCTTCTCCCAATGTCTTAATCCTGCAACTTATTTTGAACTCACCTGTGCACTGTATGGCTTTCCTTGTCCATCTTTTATCATCTCTTTCCCAGCTCCTCTTTACAGTATAGACCAACCTAGCCTCTCCATTCCTCCTCTCTCCCTGTTCTCTCGCATAGCACAAAAGATCCACATCCAAGTTGGAAGGTAGAGTCCTCTTCAGAGTGTAGGGAAGTGACTCTCATAGTAATAAATCTTGTCCTCAAAACACATTCCAATGCACAGAATAATAATTTGAATGCCATAATGGCAATATTGCAAAAGACTCTTTTCCTATATTTCTGTGGAGCATTGGCATATAAGACTTGTTTTTGAGCAGGGATCCCAAATTCAAATGCCCACAGGCATGTAAGAGAGGTCTGAAGACCCAAGTGGAAAGTAGTGACAAGTGATGAGGCCTATTGTCTTAGCCCCTTGGGATTTCTATAACAGAATTTCATAGACTGGTCAACTTATAAACAACAGAAATGTATTTCTCACAGTTCTAGAGGTTAGGAGGCCCAAGATCAAAGTTCTGGCAGATTTAGTGTGTGGTGAAGGCCCACTTCCTGGTTCATAGACAGACAGCCATCTTCTGACTGTATTCCTGTGGTGAAAGGAGCAAGGGAGCCTTCCAGGTCTCTTTTATAAAAAGGCCATTAATCCCTTCATGAGGGCTCTGCCCTCCTGACCTAATCACTTCCTAAAAGCCCACCTCCAAATACCAACAAGTGGGGATATGAACCTTGGAAAGCATCCAACATTCAGTCTATGGAAACTATACAGCCATTACTCAGCTCCAGACAATAATGCATGTGGGAGTGGAGAGATGCAGAATTGCCAGATTTTCTTATTTTTAAGAGAAATCAGAAATTTAGACTATTTGTAGAATTTCCCAATATTGAAAGCACTATATGGGCAAAAAATAATTACAGGTGGGATTCCACCCACATGTCTATGACCTTGAAATCAAGGATATATCCTGGGTTGGATCCCCAGGTCTTTTTTATGATATCAAGTCCAAGGTCTTCTTTTCTGCATAGGCCAAAGCCCAGAAAGAGTGTCTGGGGGAGATCTCCTGTGAAGATATGGAGTCCTTTACAACCTCTGGAGGATACACTTATTTTGTCTTTTTACCCCTGGAACAAGAAGAAGAGAGTTTCAAAAGGCCCAATTCCAACTTTTCTACCATTCTCATCAGTGACACTTCCAGTGCCAACTTCCTAGAACAAGTAAAACTTCCGACCGGACTAGTTTTGGGAATTAAGAAGCAGTGAGTAGAAACCCCTTTCATTCTCATTCTCTTGTCCTAAGTTTTATTAACAAGGTGAAGTATTATAACAAAAGGTTGGACTAGGTTCAGCTGGAAAAAGAAAATGTATAGGTAACTGAGGGTCACTTCTCTGTATTTAAGAATTTCTTTTGGTTTGCCTCCCTCTCTGTTTTTATCTTATTTTTCCTTCCCTTCCCACATATTCATCTGTTGTGTTTCTTCAATTCTACATATGTGTGACCTCATAGGTAGTTTTGAATGTGGGTTCAGCTCATTTTTATTCCTGTGTAGTATTCCATTATAAAAATAAATAACCCATCATATTTACCCATTCTGCTACTGCTGCACATTTGGGTTGTTTTTCACTGGGGAAGGGAACAATGCCACTCTGAACATTCTTGTACAAGTCTTTTGGCAAACATATGTCTGCATTATAGATATATAACGAGATTGGGATTGTTGGGAGATAGAGTGATATGTGTCTCTCTTGAGGAGAGACAACCAAAAGATGCTACCAAAAAGTTTTCAAAAGCGATTTTATTCTTAACATTTTACAACAGTGTGTGAGAGTTCCAGTTGGTGCATATCCTCACTGCCCCTGGTACTGTCAGCAGTGTTTATTTTAGCCATTCTGGCATTTGTGTAGTGGTATTTACCATTTGGTTATCTTTCTTGAAATGTCTAGTAAAATCTGTTGCCTATTTTTTTCTGGTGGGTTGTCAATGCTTTCTTTCTTTTCTTTTTTTTTTTCTTTTTTGCTATATAAGTCTGTGTTTTGTTTCTTTTTTTTTTCCCCTTTTATACTTTATTGCCAAGCTAGTTTCCATATAACACCCAGTGCTCATCCCAACAAGTGCCCTCCTCCATGCCCATCACCCCTTTCCCCTCTCCCCCATCCCCATCAGCCCTCAGTTTGTTCTCAGTATTCAAGAGTCTCTCATGGTTTGCCTCCCTCCCTCTCCCCAACTATTTTTTCCCCTTCCCCTCCCCCATGGTCCTCTGTTAAGTTTCTCCTGTTCCACTTATAAGTGAAAACACATGGTATCTGTCCTTCTCTGCCTGACTTATTTTGCTCAGCATGACACCCTGGAGTTCCATCCATGTTGCTACGAATGGCCAGATTTCATTCTTTCTCATTGCCATGTAGTACTCCATTGTATATATAAACCACATCTTCTTGATCCATTCATCAGTGGATGGACATTTAGGCTGTTTCCATGATTTGGCTATTGTTGAAAGTGCTGCCATGAACATTGGGATGCATGTGTCCCTATGTATCAGCACTCCTGTATCCCTTGGGTGAATTCCTTGCAGTCCTATTGCTAAGTCATTGGGGAACCTCCACACTGTTTTCCAGAGCGGCTGCACTAGTTTACATTCCCACCAACAGTGTAGGAGGGTGCCCGTTTCTCCAAATCCTTGCCAGCATCTATAGTCTCCTGATTTGTTCATTTTAGCCACTCTAACCAGCATGAGGTGGTATCTCAATGTGGTTTTGATTTGTATTTCCCTGATGATGAGTGACACTGAACATTGGTTCCTGTGTCTGTTAGCCATTTGGAAGTCCTCTTTAGAGAAGTGTCTGTTCATATCTTCTGCCCAGTTCTTCAATGGACTATTTGTTTTTTGGGTGTGGAGTTTGGTGAGTTCCTTATAGATTTTGGATACTAGCCCTTTATCACATACATCATTTGCAACTATCTTTTCCCATTCTGTCAATTGCCTCTTAGTTTTGTTGACTGTTTCCTTTGCGGTGCAGATTTTTTTTTTTTATCTTGATGAGATCCCAATAGTTCATTTTTGCTTTTAATTCCCTTGTCTTTGGAGATGTGTCGAGTAAGAGATTGCTACAGTTGAAGTCAAGGAGGCTGTTTCCTGCTTTCTCCTCTAGGGCTTTCATGGTTTCCTGTCTCACATTCAGGTCCTTCGTCCATTTTGAGTTTATTTTTGTGTATGGTGTAAGAAAGTGGTCTAGTTTCATTCTTCTACATGCTGCTGTCCAGTTCTACCAGCAACATTTGTTAAAGAGGCTGTCTTCTTTTCATTGGAGACTCTTTTCTGCTTTGTAAAGATTAGTTGGCCATATACTTGTGGGTCCAATTCTGGGTTCTCTATTCTATTCCATTGGTCTGTGTGTCTGTTTTTGTGCTAATACCATACTGTCTCGATGATGACAGCTTTGGAGTAGAGGCTAAAGTCTGGGATTGTGATGCCTCCTGTTTTGGTTTTCTTCTTCAATATTACTTTGGCTATTTGGGATCTTTTGTGTTTCCACACAAATTTTAGGATTGTTTGTTCTAGCTTTGAGAAGAATGCTGGGATTGCCTTGAATGTGTATATTGCTTTGGGTAGTATTGACATTTTACCAATATTTATTCTTCTGATCCATGAGCATGGAATGTTTTTCCTTTTCTTTGTGTCTTCTTCATTTTTCTTCCTAAGCTTTCTATAGTTTTCATCATACAGATCTTTTACATCTTTGGTTAGGTTTATTCCTAGATATTTTATGGTTCTTGGTGCAGTTGTGAATAGAATAAGTTTCTTTATTTCTCTTTCTGTTGCTTCATTATAGTTGTATAAAAATGCAGCTGGCTTTTGTATATTGATTTTGTACCCTACGACTTTGCTGCATTCATGGGTCAGTTCTAGCAAACTTTTGGTGGAGTCTATCAGGTTTTCCACGTAGAGTATCATGTCATCTGCAAAAAGTGACAATTTGAATACATCTTTGCCAATTCTGATGCCTTTTATTTCCTTTTGTTGTCTGATTGCTGATGCTAGGACTTCAAACACTATGTTAAACAACAGTGGTAACAGTGGACATCCCTGTTGTGTTCCTGATCTCATGGGGGATAGTTCTCAGTTTTTCCCCATGGAAGATGATATTAGCTGTGGGCTTTTCATAAATGACTTTTATGATGTTTAGGTATGTTCCTTATATCCCACTTTCTTAAGGGTTTTTTTTTTTT
>NC_043712.1:33168552-33190534 GCF_006229205.1 Suricata suricatta | reverse complement strand
ACATCCCTGTTGTGTTCCTGATCTCATGGGGGATAGTTCTCAGTTTTTCCCCATGGAAGATGATATTAGCTGTGGGCTTTTCATAAATGACTTTTATGATGTTTAGGTATGTTCCTTATATCCCACTTTCTTAAGGGTTTTTTTTTTTTATTAAAAAAGGATGCTGTATTTTGTCTAATGCTTTTTCTCCCTCCATTGATAGGATCCTATGGTTATCTTTTCTTTTGTTAAGTGGTGTATTAAAATCCCTTGCAATTACCACATTCTTGTCAGTAAGATTGCCTATGTTTATGATTAATTGTTTTATATATTTGGGTGCTCCTGAATTCAGTGCTTAGACATTTATAATTGTTAGCTCTTCCTGATGGATAGACCCTGTAATTATTATATAATGCCCTTCTTCATCTCTTCGTACTACTTTTACTTTAAAGTCCAGTTTATCTAAGTATGGCTACTCTGGCTTCCTTTTGAGTTCCAGTAGCATGATAGATATTTCTCCATTCCCTTACTTTCAATCTGAAGGTGTCCTCAGGTCTAAAATGAGTCTCTTGTAGACAGCAAATAGATGGATTTTGGTTTTTTATCCATTCTGCTACACTATATTTTTTGGTTGGAGCATTTAGTCCATTTATATTTAGTGTTATTATTGAAAACTATGGGTTTAGAGTCATTCTGTTCTCTGTATCATTCTTGCTTATAGTAGTATCTCTGGTACTTTGTGATCCTTGTAACATTTCCCTCATAGAGTCCCCTGTAGGATCACTTGTAGGGCTGGTTTAGTGGTGATGAATTCTTTCAATTTTTGTTTATTTGCGAAAACCTTTACCTCTCTTTCTATTCTGAATGACAGGCTTGCTAGATTTGCTTAGCTCATATTTTTTCTATTCATCACATTGAAGATTTCCTGCTATTCCTTTCTGGCCTGCCAAGTTTCAGTAGATAGGTCTGCAACTACTCTGATAGGTCTCCCTTTGTATGTTAGGGCCTTTTTATCCCTAGTTGCTTTCAGAATTCTCTCTTTATCCTTATATTTTGCCAGTTTCACTATGCTGTGTTGTGCAGAAGATTGATTCAAGTTACGTCTGAGGGGAGTTCTGTGTGCCTCTTGGATTTCAATGTCTGTTTCCTTCCCCAGATTGGAGAACTTCTCGGCTATAATTTGTTCAAGTACCCCTTCAGCCCCTGTTTCTCTCTATTCTTCTTGTGGAATTCCTATGATACGGATATTGTTCCATTTGATTGCATCACTCAGTTCTCGAATTCTCCTTTCGTGCTCCTGGATCAATATATCTCTCTTTTTCTCAGCTCTTTTTTCTATATTTGTGTCTTCTAATTTACCTATTCTCCTCTGCCTCTTCAATCCATGCAGTGATTGCCTCCATTTTATTATGCACCTCATTTATAGCAGTTTTTAATTCATCACAAGTATTTTTAAGGTCCATAATCTTGGTAGCTATAGCTTCTCTGGTGTCTTCCATGCCTTTTTCAAGCCCAGTGATTGATTTTATGACTACTGTTCTAAATTCTTGGTCAGTATATTGCTCATATCTGTTTTGAGCAATTCTTTAGCTGTCATTTCTTCCTGGAATTTCTTTAGAGGAGAATTTTTCCATTTTGTCATTTTGGATAACTTTCTGTCTCTTGTAAGTTTTAAAAGCCTGTTATGCACTCTGCACCTGCGAGTTCTGCTATATTAAAGGAGGCTCATTGACTGTCTATGGCCTGTCCATTCAGGAAGTGTTCTTTTAATGGTGTCCCTTGGTTTCTCTTGTTGTGCCTTTGGTTATTTTATTTCCCTACTCGTAGTGATGTTTAGGACTCTCCATCATGTGTACTTTGGCTTGTTTCTTGAGGTAGCCCTGGAAAGAAAAACAGATAGATAAACAAACAGGGAACAAAAGCATGCAAATGCACAGATAAATCAAACAAACAAGCAAACCAAAAGAAAAAAAACAAAACAAAACAAAAGACAAAAGGCAGTCTAAAAGCATAAAACCAGAAATCCCAGCTACAAATAAAGAGTAGGGTGGAGGCAGTGCTGGTGGAGAGCATATACAAAGAGAGAAATGGCAGGAGTGCGGAGATAGAGAAACTGAACATTCATCAGGGTAGAGAGACTAAAAGGCTTAATTCAGAGAGAGAAAAAAGAGAATATGGTAGGAGGCAAGGAGAAAGAAATGAAGATAATGTTACCCAGAGAAACTATATAGTCTGATTATTACAGAGAGAGACAGAGAGAGAAAGAAAGGTAACAATGGAGGTGTAGAATATGCATCAAGAGAATGGATTAAGAGTGACTGTTTAAGCAAACCAATAACCAGAGTGCCCAGTCCAGCAGAGGGGAGAGATAAGAATGAGATAAGGGAAAATATATCTGAATAGCAAGAATTGATCTAGAGTTAATCACAGCAATGCATCAATGTTGGTCTTGCCCTGGGCTCTGATTAAAAAGGGGAAAAAAGCAGCTCTCCAGCACTATGGGCATGGTTTGGTGTAGGCAGGTCTTGCCTCCACTGTGGGTCTCGAGGGCCGCTCCCTGAGGCCCTGCCTTGGTGGCTGTGGGGAGAAAAATGGAGGCACCCCAGTCCCTTCTCAAAGCAAGCATTGCAAGTCACTCTTTTGGGTCTGATCTCCCTGTGCTGTGGGCGTAGCCAAGGTAGGCCATGTTCTATGTCCAAGCCCTGCCTCGTTTCCAGATCTTAGTCCGCACACTTTAATGATACCGCCCGAAATGTAATCCTGCAAGCCGGTGATTGAGTAGGCAGAGTAGGAGAGCAGTTCCTCCTGGTGCCGACTGGGACCAGGGCACCCGGCCCGAAGAAAGCACCGCAGCTAGTGACAGGATCTCTCGGAACTCCCTGTGGTTAGAGATGGAATGATAGGATCCCTCTCCATCCCAGGAGAAGGTTTTTCTCTTCTCTAGGGACACTTCTCTTCCCCTCGTCTCTCCACAGTGGGAGCTCCCTCCCTTCCATTCCTCTGGGTCCTGGCCATTTTTATCTTCCCCAGTTTGCAATCACTCACCTATGAGGCTGTCTTCTTAGTGGAATCTGTCTCTTTTCCTCCCAGACTCTTGTGGTTCAGTGTCCTTTGGCTTCAGCCCTTCTTTGTTTGAAAGATGCAGGCAGGAAGTATGGAGCTCCCTATTTCTCCACCGTCTTGCCTCTGTCTCTTTTTTCTTGCTAATTTATGTAAGTATCATTATCCTAGATATGAGACTTTTGTTAGGTAAATACCTGGCAAATGTTTATCCTTCTCTGTGCTTGCTTTTTTTTTACTCTTTTTTTTTTAATGTCTTTATTCTATTTTGAGAGAGAGAGAGAGACATAGAGAATGAGCAAGGGAGGGGAGAGAGAGAGGGAGACACAGAATCCAAAGCAGGCTCCAGGCTCTGAGCTGTCAGCACAGAGCCTGACACAGGGCTCAAACCCACAAACCATTAGATCATGACCTAAGCCAAAGTCAGCTGCTTAACCAACTGACCCACCCAGCCCCCCTTTTTCTGCCCTCTTAAGGTATCTTTTTATAGAAAGAAATTCTTATTTGTAACAAGGTCCTTTTCATCAACTGGTGTGCTTTCTGTCTTATCTAAGAAATTTTTGCTTGCCCCAAGGTCATGAAAATATCCTCCTATGGTATTTACTACAAGTGTTCTTGTTTTAAATTTTCACAGGTAGATGTAAAATCCACCTGGAATTAATTTTGGTTTATATGTGAGATAGGAGTCAGATTCATTTCTTTCCATACGGATAACCAGGTGACCCCAGAAGGCTTCCCCCCTCTCCACGGTCTGTCATGCCTCCTTTCTGTTTCTCCGTATATTTATCCTTGCATTACTGCCTCACCCAGCCTGATTACTGTGGTTTCATACTAAGTCTTAGTATCTGGTAGAGTATGTTCTCCAGTTTTGGTCTTCTCAACTATCCTTGGCCATTTGCATTCCTACATTTATTTGAGATCAGCTCATCGGTGTCTATAAGGAGATGTCTGCTGAGCTTTTTATTATTGCACTGAATCTATAAATAAATCTGGGGACAACCAATACCTTAACAATACATAGCCATCTTAACAACACATAAATTTTGAAAAGGAAAAAGTGATAAATTGGGGAAAGTGTTTGCAACTCACATTGCAGTCAAATGACCGCCTGTTCCTAATACCTAAGGGAGTTCCCATATAAAGAGATTGACAAGAAAAAGAGCATCTTCACATAAGAGAAATGGGCAAAATAAATCAATGCATAGTGTGCAGAAAAAGGAATTATATAGTCTTAAACACATGGCAGTGTGCCCAGTTTTGGTCATAACATGACAAAACTGTCAAATTCAAAAGTTTGGCAGTACACTCCAAGGCTGCGGAGAAATGGGAACAGGTTGCCTTGCCATGAAAGCAGTTAAGCCATATCTTCAAGAACCACACATGTATTTTAGCCTTTGAGTCAACAATTCCATTTCAGGGAATTTATCCTACAGAAATGCTTCTATGCCTTGACTTACGTACAAGGTTATTCATTGCAGTCTTTTTTGAAGAACAAATGGTTGGAAACCATCCAGTGTCCTCCAGCAGGGGTCTGGTTAAATTCAATGATAGTCCATCTAGACAAAGGAATATAATGTAGTTAGGAAATAAAATAAGGAAGAAGTAAAAGAGGGAAGCATTTTATATATCTATATGGAAGCTCTCCCTGTGGCCATTGCCGCTGGCAGAGCTGACCCTCCCTGGTCTCTCCCTCAGACTTCGAGCCGGCTTTTTCGAGCACCTAGAGAAGTGGTTTGACCAATGTATGCTCAAAACCCAGGTCACGGTGGCCACCAAGATTAATGAGCTGGACTCAGAACTAGAGACGCGTCTGCACCTACACGAGCCAAGAGCCAAGCTCATTGAAAAGGACATCCACAATGTCAGAGCAGGTACGGACCCAGCCTGGGGAAGGCCACCCTGCCTCACACAGCTGTGTCTGTGCCACCACAGTTCTGTGTTCATTAGGTGCCCCTATGTGAAGGTTCCAGCTCCCGGGCTGGGAGGGAACATACCCACATTTGAGATTTAAAAAGGGTTGGTTTAAGCAGGACTTTTAGATGCTAAAATGAAGAGTATTGTCCTGCTTTAGCAGCGTGATCTTAGAGCTGCTCACGCACCTGTTGCACCTGTCCAGTCACCGGCATAGCGGATGCTTCCTGTAGCTCAGGAATCAGCGCTTTCAGGCTCAACCGCCTCTAGCTATGTGACTCTGGACAGTTAGCCTGACCTCCCTGATCCCTCGCTTGCTTGTAGGAGGGGATATTGTTGGTGGTAATCAACTCTCCCTGAAATGGCACAGTGAGGAATCATGAGCAAGTGGTAGCCATTAATTTCAGCTTATGGTTTATAACTTAAAAAGAAGTGCCATTTCTCAGGCAGAGGGCCCCATTAGTGGGTGGCACACTTTTAGTTGGATCCTCAATGATCCTGTTTGGTTTTCACTGGGGTCATATCTCAAGCTTCTTCATAGACCCTTCAAGCTCTTAGAGAGACCTCACATGGTCCCACCCAAACTCTTCCTGCCTGGAGCAGTGACAGAGATATGGAATCAGACAGCCTGTGGCCTTGGGATACCTGCTTGGCCTTGGAACCTCATTGTCTTCATTTGGAAAATAGGTGCATTAAATTTAAATATAAATTGAGATGCTCTTTTCCTGCCTTTCCCTGGCTCCCTGGCCCAGTGCACAACTGGGAGATCAAGGTCAGAGAAACAATGCCCCAGAATCACTGCACTCACTCGTGGCTGAGCTGAGAGGACAGCACTTTCAGCAGTATGGGCAGTAGGTAGGGAGAGTGGACTTACCTGGCGCGATGATGGATCCCTTCTGGCCACATCCAGGTTCTGTGTACTCCACTGTAGAAGTCTGTTGGAATTCAGGCTCCTGGAAAGAGTAGTCACTGATTTAAAGCAATAAACTCCAACTGCCCAGTGTTGTGCTGGTTGTTTTCTCCAGAGCCTCTCACCGCAATCACTGCCCTTCCCAGCACGTCCACCCATCCCACCTGCTCCCAGGAGTCTCCACCCGCAGGGCCCTCCCTGCACACAGCCTGGACAGCCTCCTCTCAGACACCCTGCGGCAGTGTCAGATTGGCCTCTCTGAGATCTGCGCCCATTCCCAAGCCAACCCCTGGCAAGGACAGCTGTCACTCTCCAGGAGAGGAATGTCCTGAGGTGACTTGGGATCCTCGAGAATCTCAACAGCCTCATTCTTTTCCAGCTGAGCTCTTGCTTCATCAAAAGCGGCTGGACAGCCACTGTGCTGGGGTGATTGAGACGCTGAGGAAGAAGAGGCTGATGTTCCACCAATTCCAAGAAGAGCAAAACATAAAAAGCAAAAACTTCTGCAAGAAGATTTATGACATGGAGCACATCTTCTTGAATGCCACGAAGAGCCAGAGGTAGGGCCCTGGGAGTCTCCACCCTGGCCCCGTGGCCCTAGAATCCCAGTCAGGTAGCTGCTCTCAAAGGAGTGGTCCCTCCTTGATGGATATGAAAGAATCAATCTTCCAGGCCCCACAGCAACCTTCTCTTTTCAGCTCTCCTCTTCACACAAAGGAGTCTAACTGTGTGAACTGTCTGGCTGGGGGCTGGAGCCTGGGGGACTGGGTGAGCAGCTAGGGAGAGAAAAGGGCACGCACGTTCAGGATGCAGGATGCTACTAACCTGCCCTGAAATGTCCATGCTGGAAAAGAACACTTCCATCAAGGAAAATCAGGACAAGCTTCTTGCAGGAGGCCTCGTGGCCTGGAAGAAGGTGAAGAGGAGACAGAATTTTCCCTTCAGGAAGGAGTACTGGCCCAGCTGGAGGTGGGGATATGCTCACAGCAGAGCAATGGTTCCAAGGAAGCCATTCAGGGATTTGAGATGGAGGCTCTGGTGCAGTTAGGAGGCCTCAGGTTACAGGTGAGGAGCCCTCACAGGTGTCTGTACAGCGGTCAGGTACACCAGAGGTCGCTGTTAGAGTGGACTAAAGGTAAAGAGGAAACTTACAGGGTGCTCCTTCGGGAGAACACCAGGCGCAGGTGCGAGAGAGAAAGTTTGTGCCGCAGGGAGGAGGAAGATCCAGTGGGACCTGGTGGATTCCTTTAGTAATTTGGTGGCAAGGCCCAGAGCGAGGAGAGGGCTGTCCTCTGACCCAGCACACTGAGAGTTCCACACTGTGCCCTACAGAACCCTGGAATTTGAGCTTCCTTCTAAGCTTCTGTTTCTACCCAGAGGAACATGGCGGTGGTTCTGCTGCTCCCACAGATGGGCGCCACAGTGGCGCTCTGGCGCCCCCGCAGGCTGCCCTCCCACGCGCAGGTCACCATCGTGCCCTCCTGTGCCCCCCAGGCTGGTTACTCATGTCCTCCTGTGCCCCCCCAGGCTGGTTACTCTCAGCAGCGCGCTGCACCGGGAGCTGCTCAGCTACGTCGACGTCATGCAGGTGTCCCTGCGCAGCTTCCGCCAGTACTTGGAGGAGAGCCTGGGCAAGCTTCACTACACCAACGTCGAGTTCATCAAGCACTGCAAGTGAGAGCCAGCGTCGGGCCTCTGTGGGCACCGGGCTTTCTCTGTTGAGAAGTGGTCTTGTTTCCCCCTTAGTTTTTTTATTGTGGCAAGACATATAGAACATAAAACTGTCCATTTTAACCATTTTCAGGCATACGGTTGAATGGCATTAAGTACATTCACATGGTCATGCAACCATCACCATGATCCATCTCCAAAATTTATTCTTCATAAACTGAAACTCTGAACACATTAAACACTAAGTCCTATTCTCCTCCCCCCAGCCCCCAAAGCCACAATTCCATTTTCTGTCTCCATGAATTTCGCTACTAGAGGTTCCTCATGTAAGTGAAATCATACAATATTTGTCCTTTTGTGTGTCTGGTCTATTTCACTTAACGTAATATCTCAACACTCATCCATGTGACGGGTCGGAATTTCATTCCTTCTTAAGGCTGACCACTGTTCCATTGTGTGTACCGACCACGTGTCATTTCTCTGTTCATCCCTTGACGGACATTTGGGTTGTTTCACTGCTTCTGTCTTTGAAACATCTGCATTCATTTTTCTGTGATCTTATACTTTTAATCTAAAGCCTTGTCAACCACAGTATTTGGGATGGGTGGGAGGTTTCAGGTCTGATTAGTGGCTTTTCTTTCTCCCAAACTATCTTCAGATTGTTTTCTGATGGAGGCAACTTTTCTCCTGAAGAAATTGACTCCCTGTGTCATCGACTGGCAAAGGAAGCTTCTCGGATAGAGTTTGTTGAAAGTTTAATCATGACGAACATGGAGAAGATGGAGAGTGAATACCTGGACCAGGTTGGGGAGCCCTGCACCTGACCTCTAGCCAGGCTTCCTGGGCATTCTTGCTCATTGCCTGATGGGCCCTGCCAAGCCCCCTTTCCAAAACATTGACCCTGTCCCCCTCTGCTTCCAAAGTCCATAAGTTCTACAAATAAGCCTCCCTCCTTTACAATTTTTTTAAAGGATTAATGTTATTTTTTTTAAGTTTATTTATTTTTGAGAGAGACCGAGCATGAGCAGGGGAGGGGCAGAGAGAGAGGGGGACGCAGAATCTGAGGCAGGCTCCAGCCTCAGAGCTTTCAGCACAGAGCCCAACGCAGGGCTCAAACTCACGAACCATGAGAGCATGACCTGAGCCAAAGTTGGATGTTCAACCGACTGAGCCACCCAGATGCCCCCTCCTTTACTTTTTATATTTCTTTACAGGCCAATGATGTCATCAGTAAGTTTGAAAGCAAATTTCATAACCTGTCTGTGGACCTTATTTTCATAGAGAAAATCCAGCGGTTGCTGACAAATCTGCAAGTGAACATCAAGTGCGAGGTAGGGCAGATTCACTCTTCCCCTGGAAAATGTTTACCTCTCTCTCTCTCTCTCTCTGTCTCTCTCTCTCTCTCTCTCTCTCTCTCTCTCTCTCTCTCACACACACACACACACACACACACACACAAATACCTGCACTGTCCCAAGTGCTGGAGACACCACTGTGGGCTTTGCCCCATGAGACTTAAAATCCAGCCAGGATGATTAAATCAATTATAAGAGCCTCTAGGATTCGCTAAGTTGTTATGCACTGTGCATCCTGATAACTGACTTATTTAGATCAGCTATGTTAGTCTTCACAAGAACTATAGGAGGCAAGTACTGTTTTATTCCTATTTAAGAGAGAAACTGAGGCAGAGAATAATTAAATGACTTGAATAAGAACACAGAGCTTTTCAATGATGAAGCCAAAATGTGAACCCAGGTCAGGGGCATCTGGGTGGCTCAGTTGGTTAAACCTCCCACTTTGGCTTAGGTCATGACCTCACGGTTCATGGGCTCAAGCCCCACATCAGGCTGTGTGCTAACTTTGGAGCTGCTTTGGATTCTGTGTCTTTCTCTCTCTCTGCTCCTCCCCTGCTCATGCTCTGTCTCTCAAAAATAGATAAACATTAAAAAAACCTTTTTAAATTTCAAAATGTAAACCCAGGTCAATGATCTCAAACAACCTGGCTGTATATCTCAAGGAACTAGGAAAAAAATTAAACCCAAAGTTAGCAGAATGAAGGAAATAACAAAGATCAGATCAGAAATCAATGAAATAGAAACCAGAAAAAAAATAAAAAGGGTTGATGAAGCTAGAGCTGGTTTTTCAAAGATAAACAAATGGGCAAACCTTCAGCTAGACTAAGAAAAAAGAGATGAGACTCAAATAAAATCAGAAATGAAAGACATTGAAACTAATACCACAGAAATATCAGAATCATGAGACTACTATTACCAAGTATATGCCAACAAATTAGATAACCTAGAAGAAAAGGATAAGTTTATAGAAACATACCTATCAAGACTGAATCATGAACCAATAGGAAATTGAGTAGACCAATTGGTCAATTGCTTTTTCTGTACCTACTGTACTGATCAAATGATTTTTGTCTTTTATTCTATTAATGTGGTATCACACTGATCAATTTGCATATGTAGAACCATCCTTGCATCCCAAAGGTAAATGCCACTTGATCATGGTATACAATCCTTTTAATGTGTTGTTGAATTTCATGTGCATGTTGAATCTTTTGTTGATTTTTGCATCTATATTCATAAGGGATATTGATCTGTAGCTTTCTTGCAGTGTTTTGTTTTGTTTTTAAGATAAAGAGAGGGCACAAATGAGCAAGGGTGGAGAGAGAGAAAGAGAGAGAGAAACAGGGCTCGCCCAAAAATGGAGCTTGTATTTACCCAAAGCGGGGCTCATGCTCACCAGAAGTGGGGCTCATGCTCACCTGAAGCAGGGCACCAGCTCCCCAGTGTGGGGTTCGAGCTCGTGAGCTGTGAGATCATGATCTGAGCAAAGTCAGATGTTTAACCAACTGAGCCACCCAGGTGCCCTTTTTGTAGTGTATTTATCTGGCTTTGGTGGCAGGATAGTCTTGGCTCTGTAATATGAGTTTGGGAGTATTCCCTACTACTCTATTTTTTGAGAGCTTGAGAAGAACTGGTGTGACGTTTTCTTTAAATGTTTGGTAGGGGCGCCTGGGTGGCTCAGTTGGTTAAGTGTCCAACTTCGGCTCAGGTCAGATCTCACATTCGTGGGTTCGAGCCCCGCATCGGGCTCTGTGCTGACAGCTAGCTCAGAGCCTGGAGCCTGCTTCCGGTTTCTGTCCCCTTCTCTCTCTGCCCCTCCCCCTTTCATGCTCTATCTCTCTTTCTACCAAAAATAAATAAAACATTAAAAAAAATGTTTGGTAGAGTTCACCCATAAAACCATCAGGTCCTGAGGTTTTCTTTGTTGGGAGGGTTTTGATTACTAATTCAGTCTCCTATTATTTTGCAGTATATACATGTGCCAAATGCATACGTTGTATACCTTAAACTTGCACACTGTTATATGTCAATTATAGCTCAATAAAGCCAGGAAAGACTTTGACTTATTTTTAAGCTTTTTTCTATACATGGGAAGGTTTTATATATATTGTACATACAATATAATATATAAAATATATATGTATATGTACACAAAACCAAAACTGGCCTCTTACTGTTGATACCATTTTGTAAGCTATATAATCTTTAAAGATGATTTGAAAACACTGTTGTTCTGGCTTCCCTCTCCTGAATGTGTTGCCATTTTTACTTAGCCATTCCTTTTTGGAGAAATATTTGGTGGATTTCACATATTATTCCAGTGGTATGATAAATACCCTTGCACAGGGAACTCTGATTATGTCTGCAGGGCATCTCCCAAAGCTAGAATTACTGGGGTGGACTATGAATGTTTTAAGACTCTATATGTTTTCCAGGTGGCTTTATAGAACAACCCTCACTAGTAGGTCATGAGTGTGGTCATCCTAATGCCCTCAACCACTATTGTGGGTTGTCGATTTTATTTTTGACAGTAAAAAAACAAAACAGAACAAAAACTTTTACATTTACATTGATCTAGTTTCTGATAACATTGTGCATTCCTCCCGCTGGCCCTCCATTTCATTTTTTCAATATTTCATTCGTGTCTTAGGTAGTATATTTTGCTGAACATTTTGCTGATCAAAATAAGTATTCTAGAAACAAATCTGGGAAGTTCTGGTTTTTCTAGGTCGCAAAATCCAATATGCAAACAGATGGATTGAATTATTCTCTGGAACAGCTTCAAAGGAAAATAGAAATGTGTCGAAACTCACAGGGAGATAAAAAAGTAAGTATTCAGTATTTGCTAGGCTATGAATAGTAAAGATGCCATTACACAAGTATCAAACTGAAAGTAAACTTACATCTGTCATCAAGATTCTTCCAGCTGCAGAGGGGCCTCTGAGCCTTCTTATTTAACCCCTGTTTGATTCAATGGAATTAAGGAAGAGAAAACAGCCACCTCCTCCAGCCCCCAGCCCCTACCCAGCAGGCATGTAGAATCCAAAGAGTGTGGGGCTTTGGTGTGACCTCATTCCCCTCTCTGACACCCCTTACCAGGCTTCCCTCCCTTTTTCTTCTTTTTTTCTTAAAATTTTTAAATGTTTTTTATTTATTTTGAGAGACAGAGAGAAATAGCATGAGCAGGGAAGGGTCAGAGAGAGAGGGAGACACAGAATCTGAAGACAGACTTCAGGCTCTGAGCTAGCTGTCAGCATAGAGTCCAATGCAGGGCTCGAACCCACAAACCATGAGATCATGACCTGAACCAAAGCAGGACGCTTAACCGACTGAGCCACCCAGGTGCCCCCAGGCTTCCCTTCCTATAATTTGAACTCAGCCCTAGAAGAAAGGATTCTGCCTTCTGAATGACCACTTTTTGTTTGATTTTTCAGTCACTTGTTTTGATCATTGCACATGAACCGTTTACTACTGTTGTCTACTGTTACTACTAGTTAAAAAGGTCCAGATTAGAGAGGTGGATGGGCACAGCAGGTCTCTGGGTATTTACGTTGTTTACTTGCTTGTTTTTCTGCCACCAGCATACATCTCTGTCCTCTGTTCTACATCCGCCCTGGCCTCCTCAAGCAATCTTTTCCCAACAGCTCAAGCAGGCCCTCGAGAACTGGATGTCTCAGCTGGAGGTGTCTTGAGTGGGATGTTCCTTCCTCACTAAACTTTGTCTTTTCTCTTCCATTTCAGTGACTGAGTTGAGGTTTTATTTTTGTTAGCACTGAGAGGGCCTTTAGTCTCTAGCTTTATTGATTTTTCTTGCATAGTAACACATGCTTCTTAAGAAAAGTTCAAATATCCACAAAGCACTGAGTGAATACACATCCCTCATATTATTCTCATTTTTTACAGAGCCCCTGTGACCTCTGTGTTTTCATGCAGTTATTTCTTCATGACCCCTAGGGAACAGGGGGAGGCCAGGTTAATCTGCCATGACCCCTTTGTCAATCCCTGGAGGGACAGCTCTACCTCTCCAGAGCAGAAATAGTTGCTCCCCTGCATTTCCTCACCTCTCCAACCCCACTGCCCTCTTCTTGTGGTGTCTGGGTGTTGGACAGGGTGCCTGGGGCTCTCACAGCCTCCTGGCCAGGTCAGGGGACTCGGGCGGGCAGGCCATCCTGTGTTGATGGAGGAGACTGGTTGTATGATCAGGAGATGCGAACGATGCCTCAGTTGCATGGTGAAGATGGTGGGAACCAGGGACAGGTGTGGCCAGGGTCACTTGCTCAGTGCCACATACATGCAAGGAGGGCCTTCTGGTTGCTCTGTGCAGAAAGGCCGGGAGGGAAGGAGGAGTGAGGCAGGGTGTCATAACTGAAACAGAGAGAATATTGGCCTGAATAGGTACCACCAGGGACACCTTCCAATTCCAGAGTTGAGTGGCGGGGGAATGGCTAGGACTCAGAATGTACTAGAATTGAAGGAAGTAAAAGAGGCCAAGGCACCTCCTGGCCTGGGTCATCTATATAGGTCAGTGAGTGGTGCAGGGGACCAAGTGTGAGGACTGTCAAGTGATGTGTGGGTGCACAGCAAAGGTGAACATCCTTACACTTGCCTGGGGCGGGGTCTGTAGGACTGCCCAAGGGATGTGTATCTGACCTTGTCATAGAAATGGTTAGAGCGCTTTCCAGAAAAGCTGTGGTCTTTTCACTCATACACAGCATGGCCATTTGGGGCCAAATGTTTCCTTCTTAGAGTGTCAAAGCTGGAAGAGATCCCAGGGAACATTCTGTGTCCCACGCAGATGGGGAGACCAAGTTGAGCTAATTTAAATCATTTGCCCAGAATGATCCCGTAAGACCAGGACTAGAACTCCTGACACCCCATCAGGAAGGATTTGCTGCCCCAGAGAGCCAGCCAGCATGACCCACTCTCCTGAGGCCCTCCCTGCAAGTGAGGGGCCTTCCTCGAACCAAGAGGCCTGTGCTTCAGATGGAGGGAGGCGGCCCTCCCGCAGCTTACTTCCTGTGGCTTTCTTCTCCTAGGTGGTGACTACGGATGACCTCCTTGGCTTGGTCCGGACTTGGAAAGAAAAACTGGGCCAGAGGATTCAGTATCTCAGTTGCAGGCTGGACACAGTATCCATGACTCAAGTGGTCTTTGCTGTAAGGAATGCACACTAGAGGAAGGGATTGGGCAGTGGAAAACAGTGGCTGAGCTATTGTCTAGGCTCTCAGGAGGCCTGCAGAGCTCAGCAGAGCCTAAGGAAAGAGAGAGCTCCCAGGCTCCTGCTGGATACCAGGCCTACGAGGTTGCCTTGGAAAGACCATAAGCTGTGCAGTCAGATCTGGTTGAATCCCAGATAGTCCCCTTCCCTGCAATCTTAGGAGATTCCTCACCTCCTGGCACCATCTCCTCACCTCCACCAAGATCTACCAGCTACCAGCCCTCCAGCTACCCTCGTCTTTCAGCCTTTTCCTTCCCACCCACACCCATGAGCAACCACTGGCTTCTCCCCACCCCACCTCCACCACTTCTTCTTGCCCATGTGGCTGCCCTTTTCCTCTCACTTCCCCTCGTGATCCACTCCCTGAACTGCAGCCAGACTAGTGTTGGAGAATGTCAGTCTGACTGTGCCACTCTCCTGATGACTCAGTGAAATCCACATCCTTTAACCGAACCTTCACAGCAGCCTCTTTGGTCTGCCTTCCATGGTCTCTTCATTTCTCACCCCCCACTACCACCCCAAAAATGTCACGTCCCACTGGGCCTTCTCTCACAGACCACTGTGAGGTCTCCATTTTTAGGGGCCGTCTCTCCGACTGTGTGCCCCAAGAGGGCAGAGCTTCTGTCGCCCTCACCTTGCACACAGCCTCTCATACCAGGTTTTGAACACCAGAGGCACTTAACCAACTTCCAAGAGTATGTGACATAGAACCAATATGGGCATGAGTGAACATCCGTCAAGTTCTGCTTTGGCTACCCTCTTGCTGCCACATTTTGAACCAGCCATTCTTTCTATGGGGAGGCTCTTCCCATCATGCCACCAATACTAACCCTTCATCGTATCACCAGCACTGCGCCCTTTGGGACTGAACTCAGGAGTCCAGTCCCTCTTAGAGTCCACTGCTGAGACAAGACTCAAATAAAATAGGGAACAGCCTAACTAAGCCCTCACCGCGGGCCACTGCTCCTCCCCTTTCTCTAAGGTCTGACTTGTAGGGGGTATTGGCCACTCACTTGTCCACACATTTATTCATTCACTCACCCATTTCAAGAACACTCCCTGGGCACATCTGTGAGCTGGCCTTCTAAATCCATGACCATCAACCTCATGGAAAACTCTGGAACTTTTCTTTCATAGCACTGGTCCCAATTTTGACGAGACATTTACTTGTAGAAATGCATTTTACATGTTTGTCTCTGTGACTAGACTGTAAACCCCACAAAAACAAAAAATACATGTTACCTCTCCACCCTGTGTCCCAGGACTAGGGCAGAGCCCTGCAGCAATCAGGTACCAGGAAATATTTTTGAAAGCCAACATGCACATATAAATGAATGAATGAGTGAATGACTCTCTAAAGGAGATATGACCATTATCATTTTTTAGAAGGAAAATAAAGACTCAAAGAGTCTGGCAGCTAGCCTCCAGCTGCAGCTCCTGGGCTGGGTGGTATTGGAACATGAACCCAAACTGTCTTCATCATCCCTGCCATGTAGACTGGGCCCACACACTCAGGCCCTTCTCTTGGGCCTACAGGACAACATCATGACCAATCTAGAGGTGGAGAGTGACATCTTGGTGTCTTCAGAAGCCCTTGAAGAGGAAGCCAAGGTAGACTTGGTCACCCCCGAGTCCTTTGCCCAGCCAAGCCGCATGGGGAAGTCCATGATTGAAGACCCAGCTGTGGAAGTGGTTAAGAGGATCCTGCAGTGAGTGGCCATGGGGTGTACAATGGGGCCCTGCCAGCACAACTCCTGGCCCTGAGCCTTCAGGGACCATCTTTGGGGTTCTACCTCCCTCCAACGCTCCCATCCATGACAGCCTGTGACTTTGTATAAGGGCTTTTTCTCTAAAGCCTCAGTTTCCTCCTCTAAAATGGGCTTCATAATAGGACAGGTTCACATGATATTGTGCACTAACTGGGATGGTGCCCAACGCCTACCCTGAGCTGTCTTCATGGTCATGGGAAAAGCTCATATCCTTCCTTTGGTTTCAGACTTCCTGACTCAAAATGCTCAACCCAGCAGTGCGACAAAGATCGGTCCCAGACAGGTAGAGGCAAACAGGCCTGGGGATCTTGGAGGCACTGGCGGTGGGGAAGCCAGTGTTGCCACCTGGTCCATTCTCATCTCGGGTCCTCTGTTCTCCTGCATCCTCATCAGCCAAAGGCATGAAGCGACACTGGAACCGGGGAGAGCACATCGTGAGGAAGGCCCTGTCCAATGCCAGTGCCACTTCAACAATGAGGTAGGGATGCTGGGCTGCCGAGGATCTCCTCCTCCCAAATGCCTTCCCTGTCCCCCTAGATTTAGGCCAGAGACCACCTTGTCCATTTACCAGACTGTCCTCAGAATGTACCACCTGTACTCACAGCTCTGAGATCCCAAGGGATCCAGTGAGAGGTTGGCTCTGAAGCTGGCATTTGTCAGGTCTGTGCTCATTCCTGCTGAGTGATGTGGCTCAGACAGGCCTTTCACCTTGAGAACTCATCTGGGTGTTCAGTGGTTTTCCATGGTGACAGCTGGTAGATCCCAGCCCTCCTCCCACACTCATTCATCTGGGTCAAAAAGAGGGACGTTGGAGATGGCTTTCCTTGCAGGAGAAATCCTGGGCCTCTGCATCTTGGCCAGGCACTCTGCCCACTCTGCCCCCATAGGGGTCATTAGATTCATGGCTCAGTGAATGTGGGCCCTGCTGACCCCTGGCATTGATTCAATAGAAGGCGAGTAACAGAGCCAGTGGCTGAACTGACTTCTGGGTTCTCTGTGAGCCCTCGTTTATATGGTTTGATTCCTGGTTTTGAGGAAGTAGCAGTGAGGCCGTTCCTGCTTTGCATACCTCCAAGAGGTCCATGAACATCAATGTCATCTGTAATGGGGAAATAAACATAAGACCAACCAAATGAGAAAAGCAAAGGTTATTTATTCGCACCTTGGTACACCAAGGGGGTCAGCCATCATCACTTTTGTTTTAGCAGAGACTCAAAGGCAGGCAAGGGAGTGAAAAGGCTATGTAGCAGAGAAAGGGAAGGCTCTAAGTGCCTTTATTGGACGTTGTTGATGTGGGAAAGCTGGAGACAGGCTAATTAGCAGCAGGCATTCTATGTGATTATTTAGGGCTGCATATTTGACTTTCCCTGGTTGGTCGTGAGTTGGAAGCAGGGACAAACTTTAGGGAAGCTGTCAGTTAGTAGTCAAGTTCTGACCATGTGAAGCTAATTGTTACAGGAGTCATTGTTTAGCATTCCAGATTACCACGATGACAGTATGGCTTCCTCCAAGTCTGACTTCTATCAGGCTGGCTTCCTGAGTTGTTTATTATAGAAAAGGAGTTGGTTTCCTGGGCACATTGCTGTGGGTTCTGGGTCAGAATTCCGTATTTATGTACAGTCTGGCTCTTGGCCATTTGTACATTCAGTCTCTCAGTGGTTACAAAACGAAGACCATATTGCTGGGGCTGTCTGATGTTTCATGGGACATAGTTACACTAAAAATTATTTGCTCCTTATATAGAATTCAGTTGTAACTGGGCATATTGTATTCTTATTTGAAAAGCACCTCTACCTGTTTTTCTTTGGGTCCACCCCACAGGGAGGCAAGGATGCAGATTTCTGGCCCCTTGCCCCCTCCCAGGGGTCTTGGGTCAGGTTTAGTGATAAGGACTTCACTCCCATGATACAGTTGTCTCCACAGCTGTTGAGGAATAGTGCAGTATCTTGAAGGATTCAGTCCCAGACATGCGGGTCATGGTGTCCCACAGGCAGGCCCAGAGCCTCTAGCAACCTAGCTGGGGCTCCCACAGACCTGCCTGTCTGTACCAGCCTCCGGACCACTGACCAGCCTTTGTCCCACAGCATCTCACGGCCCTCCAAGCCCAACCGAATGGACAGAAAGTACCAAGTACTCGGGGAGAAGCCACCACCTCCAGCTGAGTAAGTGGAACCTTTTCTTTTAAGTCCATTTTAACTCATTATCTGGGTGAGGGGGTGGCTAAACCTGACACAGCTGAGGGGAAAATAAGAAGTGGGGGGAAGAGCAGGAGAGATTGGCGAGGGGATAGGTAAGGGTCAAGGCCAGTTTGTCTCATCCCATTTTATCTAAATTTGTTGAGAGACATTGTCACCAAAATTTCACATTTCCTAAGTTAAGCTTTTTGGGGTAGCAGGCAGCATACCCCTTTCAAGTCTGTGATTTGTTTGTGGGTATTTTTTTTTCAAATTTTTAATGCCTCACCTGCCCCATTCCTCTTTTCCTTTATTTTAATTTCACTGATTAAAATAAACTCTGTTCCACTTCATATGGCTGCATTTCAAGCAAATAACTTCAGAAAAATGAAAACACTCAAAGCAAGTCAAGGTCTACTGCAGACACCCTCTCCCGCTTAATCAGGGAACCCACCGTCAGCCTTTTTGCCCCACTGGTCTTATCTCTGGGGTTTGTGAAGTTTGCAAAGAAGGGTGGTTTTCAGGGCACATGGGTGGCTCAGTTGGTTAAGTGTCCAGCTTCAGTTCAAGTCATGATCTCATGGCTCATGGGTCCAAGCCCCACGTCAGGTTTTGAATTGGCAGCGGAGAACCTGTTTTGGATTCTCTGTCTCCCTTTCTCTCTGTCATTCCTCCAGCTCTCTCTCAAAACAAACAAACAAACAAACAAACCAATAAATAAACATTTAAAAAAATAAAAAGGAAGAGTGGCTTCTGGACCTAGAAGTTGGGTCTTAGGCAGCAGCTAGATGCTTCTTTGTCCCCTACATAAAAAAGCATTCCTTGTCATTAAAATCTTGACTCTCTCAATTTTATAGAATTCTGTCATTTTATTACATGTGTATATTCATGTAACCATCACCAAAATCAAGAAATAGAACTGTTCCATCACCACCAACTGTATGTCACTCCTGCTGCCCCTTTATAGCCATGCCCTCTCCCTCTCCATCCCTAACCGTGAGCAGCCACTGATCCGTTTTCCATCCCTATAATTTTGTCATTCAAGAAGGTCATATAAACAGTCTTATACAGTGTATGACATTTGCAGAGTGGCTTTTCAAACTCAACATAATGCCCTGGAGATCCACCCAAGTGGTCACATGAGTCAGTAGTTCATCTCTTTGTACTGCTAAATAGCCACAGTATGGATGCACCACAGTATTTTAGTGGTGAAAAAAATATAATAACAGGCTAAATAGAAGAAGAAGGAGAAGGAGAAGGAGAAGAAGAAGAAGAAATCAAGCACTTAAGAAATCTCTGAAAGGGAGAGACTTTTCTAGCATAGCACAGTGGTGAAATGCTCAGAAAATGGAATCAGACTGATGTTACCCCCACATTGGGACTCTGGCTAAGTCGCTTCTCCCCAAGCCTTCACCTTCCCTGTGCACAGTGTGTTGAAGAGAGTCCTCCTCTTGGGATTATAAAGAGGAGCCAGCAAGTCATCCACAGTCCTCCCTTGCATAATACAGGATCATCACTCCAAGAAGCACTAGATGAAATCATGATGAAAAAGATGGAAAATTTTGGCAAACAATTTTTTAAACTCCATTGAGGTAAAATGCAATTAAGAGTTAGATAACAACCAGCCAAGACACAATAGTGGTTAGCAAAAAAAAAAAAAAAAAAAAAGGGAAAAATTGACTCCCCTCCTCATCCTTTTCCCCCAGAAAATTGCTAAGGTAAATTTCCAACACACAATATGCTCAGAGGAGAATTGGAAGAGACCACACATGAGGAGGAAGTAAAATTAGGAGCAAACATAGAGAAAACACTAATTCTCACTAGAATGCAAACAAATGAAAGGGGAACAAATCCATTCCATATTTTGCCCAAGATTAACCAATATGTAAGTAGATTTTAGAGGAAGTTCCCAGTTTATCAAGGGAGGGTGCAGATGGTCCCTCCCAGGCACTGCCAGTGGGAGGTGTTAAGGGAAAAAAAATTCTGATACTTGTTAAAACAGTAAGGAATGCTTTATGTGGGACCATTGCAATAGGTGTTAAGACTATAGCAACAGAAAAGAGGGACGGGGCTCAACTCAGAATACAATGAGGACAAGGGAAGATTAATAGCCAAAGTGCAGAGCGAGGAGGTCAGTAGATTGAAAATTCAAGGGTAGTGGGATTCTTGCCTACTTAGCAGGATTTTTGCTGTAGGTAGGCCATGGCTATCAGAAATCAAAAGGTGCTCAGATATGGGGGGTGGGTTGGGTAGTATCTGAACTGACTTAACATTATTTTTAAATTATTAATTTATTTTAATGTTTATTTATTTTGAGATAGAGAAAGAGAGAAAGGGAGAGAGAGAGAGAGAGAGAGAGAGAGAGAGAGAGGGAGGGAGAGAGAATCTTAGGCAGGCTCCTTACTGTCAGTGCGGAGCCCAATGCCAGGGCTCAATCTCACAAACAGTGAGATCATGACCTGAGCCAAAATCAGCATTCCAATGTTTAACCAACTTAGCCACCCAGGCACTCCTGACTTAACAGTATTCCTGCTAACATTGGACCAAGCAAGTCAAAGGCAGTGCCCAAAGATGAATTCTAGTCAAATAGTAGACAAGAGAAATAAAAGCAAAAATAAACTCTTGGGACCTCATCAAGATACAAAGTTTCTGGGGGCAATTGGGTGACTCAGTTGGTTAAGCATCCAACTTCGGCTCAGGTCATGATCTCACAATTCCTGAGTTTGAGCTCTGTGTCAGGTTCTGTGCTGACTGCTCAGAGCCTCGAGCCTGCTTTGGATTTTGTGTCTCTCTCTCTGCTCCTCCCCTGCTCGTTCTCTCTCTCTCTCTCTCTCTCACTCTCGCTCTAGCTCTTGCTCTTAAAAATAAACATTAAAAAAAAAAAAGCTTCTGCACAGCAAAGGAAGCAATCAACAAAACTAAAAGGCAACCAATGGAATGGGAGAAGATTTTTGCAAATGACATATTAGATAAAGGGTTAATATAAAAATTCTATAAAGAACTTATCAAACTCAATACCCAATAAAACAAACAATCCAGTAAAGAAATGGGCAGAAGACATGAATAGACACTTCCAAAGAAGACATCCAGGTAGCTAATAGTCACATGAAAAGATGCTCAACATCACTCATAATCAGGGAAATACAAATCAAAACCACCATGAGATACCACCTCACACCTGTCAGAATGGCTAAAACTAACAACTATTGAAACAACAGATATTGGTGAGGATACAGAGAGGGGGAACACTTTTGTACTGTTAGTGGGAATGCAAACTGGTTCAGCCACTCTGGAGAATAATATGGAGGTTCTTCAAAAAGTTAAAAATAGAACTATCCTATGACCCAGAAATTGCACTACTAGATATTTATCCAAAGGATACAATATGCTGATTTTGGGGGTGCATGGGTGCAGTTGGTTTGGCATCTGTCCCTTGATCTCGGCTCAGCCCATGATCTCATGATTTATGAGTTTCAGCTTTGCATCAGGCTCTACGCTGACAGCACAGAGCCTGGTTGGAATTCTCTCTCATCTCTGCCCCTACCCCACTTTTGCTTCTCTCTCTCAAAATAAATAAACAAATTTTTTTAAATGCTGATTCAAAAGGGCACATGCACCCCAATATTTATAGCAGCATTATCAACAATAGCCAGATTATGGAAAGAGCCCAAATGTGCGTCAACTGATGAATGCGTAAAGAAGAGGTGGTACTTTCTTACACCATACACAAAAATTAACTCAAAATGGCTGAAGACTGAATGTGAGACAGGAAACCATCAAAACCCTCGAGGAGAAAGTAGGGAAAAACCTCCTAGACCTCCACCGCAGCAATCTCCTACTTGACACATCCTCAAAGGCAAGGGAAATTAAAGCAAAACTGAACCCTTGGGACTTCATCAAGATAAAAAGCTTCTGCAAGGCAAAGGAAACAATCA
>NC_043712.1:33138967-33168452 GCF_006229205.1 Suricata suricatta | reverse complement strand
AAGAAAGTGGATGGACCTTGAGGGTGTCATGCTAAGCAAAATAAGTCAGGCAGAGAAGGACAGAAACCATATGTTTGCACTCATAGGTCTAACAGGAGAACAGGAGAAACCTAATGGAGGACCAAGGGGAGGGGAAGAGGGAAGGAGAGTTGGGGAGAGAGAGGGATGCAAAACTTGAGAGACTATTGAATACTGAAAATGAACTGAGGGTTGAAGGGGAAGGGGGAAGGGGGAAAAAGAGGTGGTGGTGATGGCGGAGGGCACTTGTGGGGAAGAGCACTGGGTGTTGTATGGAAACCAATTTGACAATAAACTATTTAAAATAAAAAGGTGGTACACTCGATGGAATATTACTTGGCAATCAAAAAGAATGAAGTCCTGCATGTGCAACAACGTGGATGGAACTAGAATGTATTATTTAAGTGAAATAAGTCAGTCAATATATATGATTTCACTTATACGTGGAATTTAAGAAACAACAGATGGGCATAGGGGAAGGGAAGGAAAAAATAAGATAAAGACAGGGAGGCAAGCGATAAGAGACTCTTAAAATACAGGTGGTGGGGGATGGGTATTAAGGAGGGCACTTGTTGGGATGAGCACTGGGTGTTGTATGTAAGTGATGAATCACTGGGTTCTATTCCTGAAACCAATACAACACTGTATGTTAACTAACTTGAATTTAAAGAAATAGATTTAAAAAGAGGAAGATTTTTTAAAAATGGGAAAACCTAACAGTCCAAAAATAGAGGATTGCAAACCATGGTGCTTACATACTCGACGGTGTTACACAGCCATTTAAAAAGATATCTTAATGTGGGGGAACACTTAACAAGTGAACAGAATGTAAAATACATAGGAACCTAATTCCAAACTGACTTTAAAAGCAGCCGGAAGGAAATAGAATAAAATATTGGCATTCATTTTCCCCTTTGCTTTTCTGTGTATTTCTAATTTTCTCACTCTAATTTTCTCATTATGATGAGTGAATTTAAAAATGAAACAGTGAGTGACCTATATACATAATGTTTTAGAAACTGGCCAGCAATGTGTGTGTACAACAGTCACGGCATCACTTCACAGAAATTGTGAAAAATTAAGTGTCCTCCATCTTATTAAGGTTCTAAGTTAAACTGAATTCTAATACATCTATCCCTTCCCTTATGTCACTCTTATGATTGAGAAAATTGACTTCACTGTCTAGGAATATCCACCTATCTGTGTAAATTTCTTTAATAAAGCCCTGGCGTGCGCAGAGTCAGCCTAAAGGTCAGAGGTACCAGAAGGAGATGTTTGGTCCTTCAGGAAGTCCTGCTTATTTGATTAATAATTATGAGAAACCATTCTTTCTTCTTTCAACCAATACTGAGACACCAATAAGTGTAGACCCTGTAGTAGGCCTGGGGGTTCCATGGTGAGCAAAACTAGACACATGCAGTCTGTCTAGGTGGACTTTGCCATCTTCTGAGAGAGAGAGAGTTTAATCAGGTGTCACAAAAATCAGTCCCAAATCCCTCTGTGGGCCTGAGGACCACTCTGAAAGCATTAGACCAGGATGGTCAGGAATTGCCACCAAGCTGGGATCTGAGGAAGAGTAGGAGCAAATGTGACCAGAGGAAAGTTCACCATGTTCTCTGGGGAGTAATCACTGTGTGCAAAGGTCCCAGCATGGGAGCAAGTAGCTACAATGAGTAATGAGGCCAAAAGAGAATAGACTCTTGGAAGGGGCCATATCTAGCTTGTCACAGACAAGAGCCCTTAAACTAGACAAAGAGAAATATTAGGTGAGAACACACCTGGGCATCACATGAACTGACCGATTCTGGCTGGGCTGCTGAGCACACTGAATATTGTCTGTTTGGTTTTGTCCACACCATTCGGTGTGATTAGACAAGGCCCCTCAGGCATCTGTCTTTTGTGTCTTGCAGGGATTTTAAAGGGATCATCCTGACCCTTCTCTGGGAGAGCAACGAGCATCTGCTGAATGTCGTGGAGGTGAGGGCTGCTGCCCACAGGCCTCTACGTGCCCCTGGACTGGCTGCTGGCACATGGCATGTCCCCAGCTGCCTCTGCCTCTTGTATTTTGCTGATAATGGCTTTGTGGGTGAAACAGGGAAGGGGAGTCCAGCTCCCACAACCACAGGGACCTAACTTCTGTCACCTCATGCGGTGTTTTCTTAATCCTAAAAATTAAACATCGTTCATTCATTTATCCATTTATTGAGCCACCAGACATTTCTTGGACACTAACTCTATGTCAAGTACTGGATGGGCCACGAAGAACAAGCCCAGTCTCCATCCCTGGGAGGCCAGCATGCCACATGGGGTGACAGACATGGCGGCACCGCAGAGAGACAGGTGGGGCTGCGGGAGCTACTCCATGCCCACTTCCAGCACACTCCACACAGGGGTGTCTGGACGCATTCCTGGCAGCCTCCCCCGGGGCTGCAGATCCTTCAGAACAGGGGCTCTGAGTCCTCCATACTTGTGGCCTCTGATCTAGTACCTAGTTTGGTACTTCATAGAAAGCTCTCAACCTGGTCATTGGAATGAGATTCCATTTGGGTCTTGAAGGACAAACAAGAGCCTTGCCATTTTCAGTCACTTAGGCCTTGCGTTCTGGGATATTGTCAGTGATAAAAAAGGCAGTTGGGTAGGATGAGCATGGCTGGCAGAGGTGCCATCCGGAGAAAGGGCTAGGAGGTGTGGAGAGCAGAGTGGAGGATGCAGGAGCACAGGCCAGAGCCCATAGCGAGCATCCTTGCCCAGACACCGCCAACCTCCCTTTCAGGAGTTTTACCGCAAAGAGAAGCACTCAGTCACCAGGCCTGACTGCATGTACGACAACTTTGACCAGTGCGCCGAGAACATCTGTAAGAAGGTCCTGGAGTACCACGACCAGACCAACGAGTACCATAACTCCTGCCTCATAGGTGGGTCCGGGCGGCAGGCGCGCAGGCAGGTCAAGGGTGTGGCACGTGCCACTGACTGAGCAGAGCCTGGGCCTCACAGCCTGGAGAGTGCCCTCCTGACCTGGAGGTCACTGTTGGGGGGGGTGGTGGCGGTGCACAGGAGCCTCCCTGTGGAAAGCTGGCATCTTAGAATTAGGTAAAAAACATTGATCAGATTTAACCCGGAGACACAACAACGCTGAAAAAAAATCACTTTTCTTGAGAAATCTGGTGATTTGTATCACTAAAAATGTTTTGTTTGCTGTACCGGTAATTTTGACAGCTTTACTGAGATAATCACATACCACGCAATGTGCCCACACAAAGTGTCCAGTTCAGTGGAGTTTAGTGTATCCTCAGAGTTGGGCAACCATCCCTGCTTCTCAGTTTTAGAATCCTGTCCCTCCATCACTGCCCTAGCCCTAAGCAACCACTCAACTACTTTCTGCCTCTCTAGACTTCCCTATTCTGAGCTTGCATGGGAACGGAATCACTGTGTGGTTTTTTTGTGACTGGCTCCTTTCATTCTACATAATATTTTCAAGGTTCATCCATATTGTAGTGCGTGTCAGTACTTCATTCTTTTATGTGGCTCCTTCTTATTCCATTGTGTGCATGTGCCACATTTTGTTTCCCCTGCATCGGTAGACGTTTGTTTCTACCTTTGGCTAATGTGAATACTGCTTCTACAAACATTCACACACACCTTTTATGTAGACATATGTTTCCCTTTCTCTTGGATGTATAACTTGGAGTACAATCGCTGGGTCGCATGGTAACTCTGTATTTGAATGTCTGAAGGAAACTTTCCACAGATATTTGTTAAGTGTCGACTGAATGCCTGACCCATGCTGGGCTCTGATGACCCTGATAGACACAGCCTCCTGGAGAATAGGGACATGGAAACAGGCAGGTAGAATACATCTTGCCATTTACACTTACTGTAATGACATTAAAGAGGCTGTGAAAACACGCCCAGCGGCCACCTTTGCCCATATCTCCACGTTTGTCTGCATCTTTGTCCGTAGCCACACGTGTTTGATGCAGTTGTAAGTCCTAATTATTCCTGCTTCTAAGGCAGGGAACCTGAGGGCTCATCACAGGCCTGCTGTGTTGGTTGAGGGGCAGCGTGGATAGAAGAGGGAGAGGCTTAGAGGACAGCTGGACCTAGCTTCAAGGCCCAGCACTGCCATCTCCCTGCCTCACAACCCTGACCAAGTCACCTCACTTCTGTGAGCCTGTTTCCTTGTCTGTAAACTGGAGGTAAAGACAACACTCACTGTGCAAGGCTTTCTTGAGGATTAAGTCCACCACACAGCCCTGCCATATACAGGGGACATAGTCAGTGGTGGCTCTCACTACTGTGGCTGTCAAATGACTGGCATTGAATCTACTATAGAATTTTGTCTCTCTAGCTCAGAATGTCCCCCTGGGAAGTGTGGGCTCCCATCCTATGTGACCTTCCTCAAAAGAAAGGTTCAATGGTCACCTGGGTTTGGGAAACGCTGCAGATGGTATCCCTTCTGGAAGAGTCTCAGGAGACTTCCACTTACTGCAGTTTGGGAGTCCAGGATCCTGGCCAGCTCTCCCACTGAAAACACTGACAAGTATTGGATATAGTATTTTTGGGATGAACTCTTAAATGTATTGATGAGCTAGCCATAAAGTAAGAAACACACAAGGCTCCCAAATTGAGTGAAAATAGGAACTCCAAGAGAGAAATTGAACAGTAACACATTGCCCTAAGGGCATTGCTGACTTCCAGGAGAGCTTGAACCTTTGTTTTCATGGCCTCAAGGGTTTTGGAAACAGGAGACAAAGCCCCAGACCACCCATGGTGGAAAGTCTGGAAGGATACAAGCCACAGAAAACTGGGACCCCATAGGGCTCCAGTTGCAGAGTGGGGCAAATGAGACAGAAACCCAGTCCCCCTCCACTGTCCTGCACCACCACCAGCAGCTGCAAGTAGAAGGAAATTGCCTTAGTAACACAACTCGGCGCTGGGTAAAGCAGAAGGGAAATCCAGTAAGAATCCATAACTATAAAATGGCCTTTGTGCCTGACGTTGATTTTGTTTTATGGATCATCCAAAACACCTCCAGCTGATAATTTAGCTTAAAATGATCATGAGTTGGTGGTGGTTATCTGGTAGACACCACAAATCCTTTCTAGAAAAGAAACCCACCTTCAATTCATGCCTCTAAGGATTCTCACAAATCAAATTTCCAGAATAAGAGCTCACAGTAAACAAAGAAACCACACACACACACACAGAAAAGGCTCCTAAAGCATGAGGCAGCAGAATGAGATCAGTAAAGACTTCAGATACTGAACATACCAGACACAGGATATAAAATAATGTATTTATTACAATTAAATTAAAAAGGGTACTGGAAATATAAGAAAGGAGTGAGAGACTATGAAAATGACCAAATAGATAGGAAAGAAAACCACACAGAACTTCTATATTAGAAAAATAAATAGTCGAAAATTTGAAATTGTGAATGGCTTCTACTATCAGAAAATATCCAAAACACAATGCAGAAAAGCAAAGAGATGACAGTCTGGGAGAGAGGTAACCGGATATGGATAAGAAGATAGGTCTAAGACAGAGCTACTAAGGGGTCCCTAGGGACAGAAAGGGACCAGGGTAGAGGCAGTCTTTGAGGAGATAATGGATAAAACAGATTCCTCAAGACTCCATGCACTTTTCATGAGCTGGGAAGTATCAAAGTATCTTGAGTATCGAAAAGAAGTCCTTTGAATTTGTGTAATCCAGTATTTTCTGTACTGCTCTGACCACAGGACCCCTCTTGATGAGATAGTTGTTACCACGTTGTAGACCAATTCCTTCTCTTTGGGAAATTGCCTTGGGGCTTTGTGGGAGAGATCACTTCAGCACCTTGGCTCTGCTCTGTTCCCTCCCCTGGGCCCCCACCTCCCACTCCTACAGAATTACGGGCCCAGATGAGGAGATTTGAGGAGCTGCTGCCCCAGGTCTGCTGGCTGGTGATGGAGAACTTCAAAGAACACCACTGGAAAAGATTCTGCACCTCTGCCCAAGAGATCCGGGAACAGTTCTGGAATTATCAGGAGAAGCTAGAGATAAGGAAGGTGGGAGCCCCAGGGCCAGTCCTCCTTCTCCGGGACCAAGGGCCCCTGGGAGCTCAGAGATGTAGGCAAGGCATAGATTGAACTGGCCAGGCTGGCATTGTTGGATGGGGGCTGAGGGACACAGGGCATTGGAGAAATATCTTCTTCTTCACAGAAGGTGTTCAATAAACTCCTATTTGGATTTAATGGGTGGGTCTGCTGATTCTATGGGAGTGTGGCCATTGGCGTCAGCAACAATGATCTACCTGGTCCTTGGAGCCATGAGACATGGATGCCATTGACTTTACTGGACTTAAGGCCCTGGTTATGCTGGGGCTGCTGCTCAGCTCTCCCACTCCCCGGCCCTCAGAGTCAGCTCCAGGCATGCCCCCATCTTGCTTTCTCTGCCCTCCTCTGCCCATCCATGACCTGTCACACATGCAGGTCAGAGCACACATCAAGTCTGACTATGGCCATTATTAGGAGAGGACATGGGCCCCTGACATTCTGTCCCTCACCTAGAGACCAGGTCAAAATCCCCACTGATTTCTGGATTGTTTGATTGAAGGATGAAAACGCCCAGAAGCTCCATCAAAATCTCGGACATCCTGAACATACTCAAGAAATGGAGTCTCTGTGTCAAGTGGAAGAGAAAAGGCAGGACGATTTAGACACTGTGGTTATGACTACCAGGGAGAAGCTTGAGGTCAGTGGCCCCATCGACTCCCCAGCCTGGGTGCTGAGGGCTGTACCGGCCCCAGAGAGACCCCCAACTGACAGTCCAGCAACAGCACTGAGCATGGACTCTCGCTGGCACCTGGCCAAATGGGGCATGAAAGCCTGCAGGTTTTATAGGGCTTGCTGGTCATTATTGCCTGGCTTAACTTGCATCTTTTGATTTCTAAATTAATTGATTACAAAATTACTAATGAGAACTTTTTTCAAGACCCACATCTATTTATTTTGTGTTTAGCGAATGGTCTGTGGGTGTTCCTTGGCCACCTCTTTTTTAAAATGTTTATTTATTTTTGAGAGAGAGAGTCGGGGAGAGGCAGAGAAAAAGGGAGACACAGAATCCGAAGCAGGCTCCAGCCTCTGAGCTGTCAGCACAGAGCCTGATGCTGAGTTCGGACGAACTCACAAACTGTGAAGTCAGACGCTTAACTGACTGAGCCACCCAGGTGTCCAGCTTGGCCACTTCTAAATCATTTCCTATCTTTGAGCTCAGTCAGCTCTTGGGAGAGGCCTCTTGTCTGAGGACCAGACTCCACCTGACTTGGACATAGCTGACTCCTGGCTTTGGTCTTGTCTCACCTGCTGGCTCCCCAAGTCCACCCTCAGCTGGCCTTTGGAGGCCAGCCCCTCTCCCTGTGGCAGCAGCCCCCTCCCCTCCATGTTTCCTGCAGGAACTCACCAGGAAGTATGGCCGGTCTTTCATAGCCAACCTGGCCAGCTTCACCGAGAAGTTCCTTCTGCAGCTGGATGAAGTGGTCACCATCGACGACGTCCGGGTTCCAAGTAAGTGGTGCCACCAACCTTATGCCTGAGCCCCAGGGGGTGGGTGAGGTGGAGGGAGATGGGCCCAGGGCATCTGCTTTTCCCCAACTCCACCGGAATGAAACCAGATTCTCTACCCAGAGGACTGATGGTTTTTGGTTTTCATTAACAGTAAGGTGGGATTTTTTAATTATTAAAAATGTAAATCTCAAATGGGTCAAAAATTATATGTAAAAAATAACCCTAATAGTAAATATTTTCATATTCTTGGAGTAGGGACAGCTTCCCTAAGTATGAGATGAGAGCCAGAAGCCATGAAAGCAACGGCTGGCACTCCTCCGTGGCCAAAACAAAAACAAGGAAAACTGTCAAAAACTTGAAAGACAACAGGGCAAATTTTCCTAACAGGCTATAGATCAGAAAAAAACCTAACATCCCTGTGGCAGAGGTTAAATGTTTAAAAAGAGGCAAAGGAAAAACACATGCAATTCAAAAAAGAGAAGCAGTTCATATGTCCAGTGAATATAAAAGATGTTTGACCTCCCTGATGATGAGTAATGAGAATGTGAACACTGTTAGATATCATTTTTCACCCAACAGCCTGGCAAGGTTTGCAAATTGAGCGACAACCAGGCCTGATGAGACCCTTGGAGAGGAGTACGTCAATATCCCTGTCTTGCAGAACCCTCTGTCAGAACCTGCCAAAATTCGGACCGTGTATGCCTTTCACCCAGCAATTCTAACCCTAGGAATTTATCCGACAGAAATACTTACACAATTTTCCACAGAGATCTTTTCAAGCATATTCATCACAGCACTGTTTGATATTGCAAAGAGTTGGAAACAACACTAACATCCATGTGTAGGGGATTGGATCAGTAAATTACAGTCCCAATGAACACGTGCATACTGCGCAGGTGTTAAAGGGGGTCAGTGTGTCTACACATGCTGACGTGCACAGTCAGCAAGGAATACTGTAAAGGGAAAAAAACAAGTTGACAATTAGTACTTATCTATGATACCATTTTTTTAAATGCATATATAATATAAACATGTATATTCACATATATGTATGTGAATCTGTGTGAGAGACAAGAGACGGAGAGAATGAGAAAGACAGAACCCGAGGAACAGGTCCCACACTGCTGACAATGATCATCTCTGATGGATAGGAAGGTGATTTATTTCTAAATCTAAAGGTGATATCCTAAAATTTTTTCTTTTCCCCATTAGGTGATGTTTAAACTTTCTCTAATATGTGTGTTGCTTTTATAACTATATAAAGATTAATTTTTTAATGTTTCTTTTTTAAAGATTTTTTTAAACATTTATTTATTTTTGAAAGACAAAGAGAGACAGAGATGAGTGGGGGAGGAGCAGAGCGAGGGAAACACAGAATCTGAAGCAGGCTCCAGGCTCTGAGCTGTCAGCATAGAGCCCAACCAATGTGGGGCTTGAACTCCCGAATGGCGAGATCATGACCTGAGCCGAGGTCAGACACTGAACCGACTGAGCCACCCAGGCGCTTCTAATGTTTATTTTTGAAAAGGTGGGGTGGGAGGCGAGAAGGGTCAGAGAAGAAGGGAGACACAGAATCTGAAGCAGCCTCCAGGTTCTGAGGTGTCAGCACAGAACCTCATGCGGGGCTCGAACTCACCAACCATGAGATCATGACCTGAGCCAAAGTCTGATACTTAACCGATTGAGCCTTCCAGGTACCCCAAGATTTAAGTCATATAGTAAATATTATCATTTACTTAAGTAGTGAGTGATTAAAATATATTATTTATTTTTTAAAGTTTTTGGGGTGCCTGGGTGGGTCAGTAGACTGAGAATCTGACTTTCGATTTCAGCTCGGGTTGTAGTCTCATGGTTTGTAAGGTCAGTCAAGCCCCATATCAGGCCTCGTTCTAAGCATGGAGCGTGTCTCTCCCTTTCCCTCTGCCCACCTCCCACTTGCTCACGCATGTACTCTCTCTCAGAAGTTTTTATTACAAAGACAATACATTTCTATAGTAAAAATGAAAAACTCAGTCTTAATTACAAAGAAACGGAAGAACACAGTCCTTCCACCCAGAACTAAGTGCCCTTAATATTTGCTGTCCCATCTTTCTAATCCTTTCCTTTTGGACACAGGCCTGTGTGTGTGTGTGTGTGTGTGTGTGTGTGTGTGTGTGTGTGTTTTACAGGGTGTGTGCTCTTCTATGATCTAATTCACCTTCGGGTAGATGTTGGCCAAGCCAGTCAACCATCTTGAGCATTGTCACTTGCTGCGCATTGTAATTTATTCCTTAGTCCCCTGCTGTTGAATGTTGGGCCCTTTCCAATTTTTCACTCCTTTAGTTGTGCTTCAGGGAACATCTGCATCCTTACATCTCTATTCTGGGGCAACAGGTTCCTAAAAGTGGACTTTTTGGGTCATGATGTAAATGCATTTTGAGGTACTGGTCATTTTCCCATACTGGACGTCTCTCTGTCCAGTGCAGGCCTTGTTTGGGAAAGCGAGGCCTGCAAAGGCACTAGAGATGAGGCCTGAGGGAGACCAGACAGAGCAGCCAGCAGGGAAGGCACTCCTGGTAACTTGGAAGGAATTGTGGGGCTGGAAGACCCCTGTTCCAGCCCCAGGAAGGCCCCTCCTGCTGCAGCTCTGGCTTCTGGGCCAAGCAGCCTGGTCCTGCCCTCCCGGCAGATCGGGGCAGCTCCTGCCTGCTGGCCACTACTCTGCTGGTGCACCCCTGTCAGGAAGGCACATGAAAGGACAGGTCAGCGAGCCAGACATCAGAGGGACAACTCTGAATGTGTTTGCCCCAGGGATAGTTCAGAACACATTTGAGCTAGTATTAGCCAAAGAAAGGTCTACAAAGCTTATTTGGAGGCTTGTGGAAACTGTGCAAAGGTCAGAGCATCGTGCTCTGGGCTTTGGAGCAGGGAAGACCGCCTAAATCACACCTCCCGTCACCAGCCCCCCAACACCCACTGGGCCTTCAGATCTGGTGCTTTCAGCTTTTCTGTGGGGCTGGGCTCTGCCTCCCACTGGACACTCCAAGTCAGGAGGGAGGGAGCGAGCCCTCATCCCTCTAAACGTAAGGTCGGGGGAAACCCCCTTGATCTCAGCCTGTGTGTGAGGCTATGGTCATAACCTGTCTTTTGCTTGCCAGGGATGGAGCCCACCAAACAGAAGACATCGATCCTCATACGGAGGAAACTTGCTAGGCTTTCCCTGAAGGAAGAAAGTGAGAAGCCCCTGATTGAGCGGGGCAGCAGGTAAGAGCCAAGAGTATTGGAGAGTACCACCAATGGCTGCATTCACTGGAGCACGATGCAGTGAAATAGTTAGGGGCAACTGTAAGCCTTGGAGAGGTATTCTGTTCTAAGATTCAGTTTCCTCACCTGTGAAAGGGGCATGGCAGCCCACCTGCCATGGTGTTATAAAGAGATGGTTTAATGAGATTGTACTCAGAATGCACCTGGCACATAGTAGGAGCTCAGCAGCTATTAGTCCCCTGGATAGGGAGCCACAAAAGGGCCACCAAAGAAAGGGGGGCCCATCCCAGTATGGGACACATTCTTGGGTTGCTGGTGGCACTGTGAAGCACTGTGTGTGTGCTGAGAGCTGTCAAAGTCCTTGTTCCCTGTGCCCCAAGAATGTGACTCTGGAAGAAGTAAGGCAGTGATTTGCCCAGCATGGTAGGAAAAATGGGCGCGGAATCGATGATGGCCACCTGGCTGGCCCACTGCTGAGGAGACTGAGGCCTGCAAAAGGGAGACAACTGGAAGCGTGGCGTTTCTCTCACACGGATCCAGTGCGAACGTAGGAAAAAGAACTTGAAGAAGCTTAATGTTGAATGCTCAGGAAGATTTTTCTTTTAATGAAGACTTTTAAAACATGATCTTTAAAAAAAAAAAAAGCCAAAGATATGCTAAACTTTTCCACCAGGGTTGGACGGTGCGCTGTGAAGGATGATGACAGTGTGGCAAACTTTTACATGCATGTTTATTTGTAGGAAGTGGCCAGGAATCAAGCCCACTGAAGTCACCATTCAAAACAAGATTCTCCTCCGGAAAACGCCATCCATCACCACCACCAAAACGACCCTGGGCCACCTGGCGGCCGTGGAAGCCCGAGACGCCGTCTACCTGGTGAGTCCAGAGATGGAGCACAGCGCAGCCCAGTTTGGCTGCCTTGGGAAGAAGGGAGCTTCCTGTCACAAGGCATGTTTGGCCCATGGAGCAGGTGACAACTGCCAGGGTGCCCCAGAGCAGTGTCAACACTCAGGGCAGTTAACATGCACAGGCCCAAGCAACAGTGTGGGTCTGAGGGCATGAGCCCCAGTGCCAGGGGAGCCCAGCTGAGGGACACCCCTCCAAATTGGGGATGAAGGAAGACCTTCTGGAGAAACAGTTGAGTCAGAGGGAGGGGACAATAGTAAGAGACATGAGGCCATGGGAGCAGTGGGAAGTGGTGGGTGGAGCAGCTGACAGTTACTGAGGCATCTCACTGACTCCTCATAATGGCCCCATGAGGAAATGAATTGTCCCCCTGGTACTGATGAGGACACTGAGGCTTAAAGAAATGTGTTCCCCTCATGCCCCTATGAAGTAACAAAGGCAGATTTTGAGCCCAGTGCCTATTAGTCACCCCTGGGGTCTGCCTGATGAGGAGGGTGCACCCAGATACCTGTGGCAGTGTTGGTCCTGGTGCCCAGAGAGAAACCTTGTCCTGCCCACGGTACAAGATAGACTGACCCCCATAGGAGGAGAGGCCATGCCCTTCCCTAGCCACCATGCCAAGCCTTGGGCAGAAGGGACAACTCTGCCAAGTTCAATAAGGGCTCAAAGTGTGAAGGAATCAGCCTTACAAGGAAGCCAAGTCCCCTGAGCTCCAAGGAGGCCACAGCGCAGGATGGCAGTTAGGAACGGTGCAGAGTCCAGAATCAAGGGGATGGGTCCTTGTCCCTCTTCAGCCTCTTTATAGCTGGGTGACCCCAGGCAAGATTCTGAGCCTCAGTTTCCCCATCTATAAACTGGACCTGCCTGACAGGTTTCTGGGCAGATTACATGAGAAGTGATTTGTGGAAACTCTTGTCAGTGTCTGGAGTGGGTTAAAAGCTACCCGCTAGTGGGGTACAGCATTCCTTCAGGAACCAGGGTCCAGGAGGCCCTCCTCATCTGCCCCCCTCCTGCTGGTTTGCTCCCAGAAATACTTAGCATTATTTGAAGAGGAGTTGAAGAAGATCCAGGACGACAACACATGGCAGGTGAAGGAGGCCCAGCGCTGGAAGGACAGCTGGAAGCGCTCCGTGGATACCATCCAAGGCCTGTACCTGTGACAGCCTCAGCCCACCCCCACATAAAGGCTCATTTTAATGGACTCCTTCTCTATCCATCTGTCCATCATCCACCCATCCCTGCTCTCTACCCAGCACTGTAACTTCATCAGTGACCAGGACATGGTGTGGTTCCTGCCCATGTGGACAGGAGAAGAGGACAGAGGTGAAAGGGGAGTTCCACGTGGTTAGCAGGGCTGGCGGGTCACGGGCATGGGCCACTTAAAATAGAGACCAGTACTTCAGAGGACATAATTCCAATAAGCATGTTTGGCACTTCATCTTGGAAAATGAAATAATCAAAATATATGGTCGAGTTTATCTACATTTAACAAAGTGTAAGATCATTGCAACCATGCAGCCAACAAAGAATTTACCCAGTCTTGATTGAGTATCTGTCTGGCAATTTCCCTGATCAAATTAGAGCATTTTGAGGAAAATCTTCCAGGACTCCTCAATTTTCCTGGGGGCCCCTTTAATCTTGTGAGACTATGATCCTTCCCTGTGAAGTCTCCATCTTGCCATGTACCTTGTTGATTTTCTCTTCCTAGATTAAACCGCCTAACTGTCCCAGATCACATTTGTTAGTAGCTTTCTGTGGCACTTGGATGGACTGCTTACATTCCTTCCTTGACTTCATTGACTCCTGTTTCTTTTACCTGATTTGCATTTTGACTTTGCATCAGTTTGGATTTTTCTATGCTTTATGATTTTTAATGATGGAATGAGGTAGGCTTTCTCCCATTTTACACATGTGGAAACTCAAGTCCAGAAGGTCAAGACAACCTCCTCAAAGGTATGCAGCCATTATAGAGCCTCAGCATACTTTTTGGTTCCCCAAAAGTGGACAAGGACTTGGGGGCAAGTCATTTGTTTTGGAGATGATCCCAAGAAGCATGAATGAAGTCATAGGGATGGGGAGCCTGGAAGGAGCCTTGGCCTCACAGTGGGCCCCTTCTACTTCCCCTCCACACACACCAGAGATATCCTGTCCTCCTCACCTGTCCCCCACCCAGCATTGCCTGTCCCCTGGCCTGTCACTGACCTACCTCCTGACCTGTTTTCCTGTAGCCACTGTCCACACTAGGGGCTATGGGCTCATTGTAGTTCCAGGTGCCCACAGAGGTGGACTGCAAAACCCCAGTCCTTCCTCTCAAAGCTACCCTGGAACCTTAGGGACTTCCCTACTGAGCAGGTAGTTAGGGAAATGGAAGCTACTGCCCCATGATAGAGCTGCCTCCAACCTCTCTCTGTTCTCTCTCTTGCAAGTTCCCCCATGTCTACTCTTTCTTGGCCATGCCTCCATGTCCCCACCTGAGAAGTCAGTGTGAGTGAGTGCACCTGGGCACATGTGAGGCTGTGGAGAGGAAAATGACCCCCCTCAATGGAGAGGTGGGCAGGGGCCCCCTGGGATGCTAGAGTCTCTCATCACCATGTAAACTCTTTCAGGATGTGTTGAGCCCTGGCCTACAAGGCCAAAGCCCTTCCTTATCCTTTGGATTCTGCCCATCTCCTGGGCCCCAGATTGGTCCTTGACTCACTCTTGGCCTCAGTTTCATAATTTTGCAACCTGATATAGAAACATAAGTGGATGCTCAGTGAGGTCCAGCTCTGTCAAAACACATTGGAGTGTTGGGACAGAGTGATATGGGTACAGAAAGGAGCACAGTCTATGGCAGGCAGGCTTTGTATCCATGGCCAGGCACACACAACGCGTCCTGGGGAAGATCCAAGAAGAGTGCCTACCCGTGAGCCTGTAAGTTGATGCATACGCATGTGCATTATACCAGTAGCTCCACACATGAGGTTGGTCTCCTTCAGCCAGCTCTGTGCACCTCACAGCTGCTGAGCACCAGTTCATATGTTCACCACTGGACCCAGGAGGGGGTGTCAGTCTCACTTAACTACTAGGATGGAGGGTGGGAAGGGGCAGTTCCCTAAAGAAACATTAATGTCCTGTTCCCAACAGAAGAGGGCATGAATGTCAGCCAGGCAGAAGCATCAAGTCTCAGAATCCTGCAAGCTGCCTGCATACCCATCTCTGCAACTAGGCACAAAGGGCTGTGTCCCAGAAAAGGATCTGTCTTGTCCAAGGTCACACAGTGATTCAGTGGCAAAGCTCCTATTTTGGTTAGGATTACATTTGCCTCTGTATAGTAGAAAACCCAAAATAATGTGGCACAAAGAGATGTCTATCTTTTTCACATTAAAAAAACTCTTTTTTTCTGTTGTGGGACAACTTTAGTGACCCCACCCCTGGACAACTGGACAATAGCACTGAGTTATTTGTGACTTACTGACAATAACCAGAGAAAATCACTTATGTTTCAGGAGATGGACCATCTTCTGTTACCTGCCCTTTCCTGTATTCACAAAAGTTTTCTTCAACCCCTATGGTGGAGGACATTTGCTAATAAAACAAAACAAAACAAAAAAACAAAAGCAAACCCCCAAAACCCAAAAAAGCTCTAGAGATAGTCTGTCCTTCCTGGTCCTGGACTGCTCATCATGGAAGACCACAATTCCTCTGCCCTTCCCCAGCATCTTAGCATGTGGTTTCCATCATCAAGACTGTCCATGGTCCAGGTCTATTCTTGAGACGCAGGCAGGAGAAAAGAGGGAGAAGAGGCCCTTCCGGCGCTATCTGTTCCCTCATCACACCCCAAAGTTCACATGTTGTCAACCTGAACTTTGGTCACTCTTAGCTGCCAGAGAGGTTAAAAACTTTAGTCTTTTCATTTGTTGAATTGCTGCCCAAATTAAGTGTTTTTTAAGCAAAGTGGGAATGAAAATGTGGAAACTACCAGTGCTTTTTCCTACCCAGAACTCCAAGATGAAGAGGAGAGGGGTTATTTCCAGGTGTGTAGGGCATCCACAGCCTCCCTCTTCGTGGTGTTCACTTGTTCACAGGACAAAAAGTCTTGGTTCTAAACCACAGTGTTTGTGAGTGGGACTGTGTTGGCTTTCATCTGCTTGTCCCTCATAAGACCTCAGAAAACCCTCTTCTGTTTCATAAATGGGGTGGGGAGAGGTGGGGTTGTGGTCTTCTAGGCAAGCAACATGTTCCTAAAAAGCTGAGTCAAAATTGTATCTCTGTAAATTAAGGATTAGAATCTGTTGACCCCACCATGTTTTTTTAAAATTTTTAATGTTTTTTATTTATTTTTGAGAGACAGACAGTGCGAGGAGGGGAAGGGGAAAGAGAGAGGGAGACTCAGAATCCGAAGCAGGCTCCAGGCTCTGAGCTGTCAGCAGAGTCCGACGCGGGACTCAAACTCACAAACCATGAGATCGTGACCTGAGCCGAAGCCAGACACTTAACAACTGAGCCACGGAGGCACCCCATACCCCACCATGTTTGACCCTCATGGTGAATACCAGTAAAAATAATACGCACAAAATAAAACTAATAGTAGTTAAAACTTCTGGTGAAGTTTATCATGGACTAAAAATTAATGGAAAAAATATATTTGGAAAACATTTTGATTTTAATTATTATTAAAAATAATCCCTAGGGGCACCTGGTCAGCTCAGTCAGTTAAGCATCCAACTTTGGCTCAGTGGTTTGCGAGTTCAAGCCCTGCCTAGTGCTCTGTGCTAACAGTGTGGAACCTGGAACCTGCTTTGGATTCTGTGTCTCCCTCTCTCTCTCTGCTCCTCCCCTGCTCACTCTCTGTCTCTGTCTCTCTCAAAAATAAATAAACATTAAAAAACTTCATAAAATTATAACCCCTAAAATTTACAATCGCAGAATCTATAGTCAATAAATTATGATACGGACCCAAAATCAATTTACATAAAAAGTAATTGATCCTGACATAAATAATTGCAATGAACTAATAATAAAAGTAGATAAGCTACAGTTGACTTTATGTGCTATGTTTTTCTCTCAAATATTATCTTCTTTAAACTTTTTAATACTTAACAGACTTCATATTTTATTTTTTTAGCATTTAAAAAATTTTTTTAAAGTTTATTTAAGCTTTGTGCAGTGGTAGTATCATAGCCAATGAGGTTTATCCAAGGCGCGATTATTGCTAATTGAAAACTTTTCCTAAAGTTTATTTATTATTGAGACTGAGAGAAACAGGGCATGAATGGAGGAGGGGCAGAGAGAGAGGGAGACACAGAATCAGAAGCAGGCTCCAGGCTCTGAGCTGTCAACACAGAGCCCGACGCGGGGTTTGAACCCATCAACCGTGAGATCATGACCTGAGCTGAAGTCGGAAGCTTAACCGACTGAGCCACCCAGACAGACTTCATATTTTAGAGCAGGTTAGGTTTATAAAAAACAGCCAGGAACACTGATTTCCCATATATCCTATCCCCACCCTGGACAGTTTATTTTTTACATCTTGTAGCAGTGTGGTTCATTTGTTAAAATGTATGGACCAACTAAAGTCGATAGTTTATATTAGGTTTCACTCTTTGTGTTATACTGTTTATGAATTTTGACAGATGCTTAGTGCCATATACCCACCAGTACAGCATCATACAGAATAGTTGTACAACCCTCAGTCCCATGTTCCACCCATTCTTTCCTCTCTTCCTCCCCCAGTCACTGACAGCTATTGATCTTCTTACCCTGTCTATAGTTTTGCCCTTTCCAGAATGTCAAATAGTTGGAATTATACAGTATGTAGCCTTTCAGACTGGCTTCTTTCATTTAGCAATATGTATTTCAAGTTCCTCCATGTCATTTTGTGGCAGGATAGCTCATTTCTTTATACTGCTGAATAATACCCATCATCTGGATGTGCCTCAGCATATTTATCCATTCACCTATTAAAGGACCTCTCAGTTGCTTCCAGTTTGGGGCTGTTATTCACAATTGCTGTTAAATATTTGTGTGTCGGTTTTTGTATAGACATGTTTCCAACACTTGTTGGGTAAATACCTAGGAGCTTAATTGCTGGATCATATGGCAGGACTATGTTTAGCTTTTTAAGAAACCGCGAAATTGTCTTCCAAAGTGGTTGTACTATTTTGCATTTCAACCAGAAATGTTGTTCAACACCATCATCAGCATTTGACATGATCAGGGCTTTTTAAAAATTGTCTTTTAAAAAAATATATTTATTTATTTATTGAGAGAGAGACAGACAAAGCATGAGTAGGGAAGGGGCAGAGAGAGAGAGACACACAATCTGAAGCAGACTCCAGCCTCTAAGTTGTCAGTACAGAGCCCGACACAGGTCTAATACCCATGAACCATGAGATCATGACCTGAGCCAAAGTTGGACACTTAGCTAACTGAGCCATCCAGGAGCCCCCAGGGCTCCCTCCGCCCCATATTTAGCCCTTCTAATAGGTGTTTGGTGGTATCTCATTGTGGCTTTAATTACAGTTCCCTACTGACATATAATTTTGAACATCTTCTCATATGTGTATTGCCATCTGCTTGTCTTCTTTGTTCAGATCTATTGCCCCTTTTTTTCACTGCACATTTTTTTTTTTTTGGAGAGACAGAGTGCGAGCAGGGGAGGGTTAATGAGAGAGAGGAAGACACGGAATCTGAAGCAGGCTCCAGGCTCTGAGATAGCTGTCAGCACAGAGCCCGATGCAGGGCTTGAACCCACGAACCGTGAGATCATGACCTGAGCCAAAGCCAGATGCTTAACTGACTGAGCCACCCAGGTGCCCCTCATTGTACATTTTTTAAATGGTTCGTTCGAGGTACTTTTTCTGGAGTTAATGAGTTTGTTTTGCTTCTGAAATTTTATTGAGATATTGTTGAGTGTTAGAACTCGTTGTGTATTTTGGAAGTGGTTATTTGCCATCTTTATATTTTCTTTGCTGAGGTGTCTGTTCAGATCTTTTGCCCATTTTTAAATTTAATAATTAATTTTTTAAGTTTATTTATTTATTTTTGAGAGAGCAAGAGCACAAACAGAGAAGGGGCAGAGAAAGAGGGAGACAATTCAAAGCAGGCTCCAGGCTCTGAGCTGTCAGCACAGGCCCCAACATGGGGCTCAAACTCACAAACTTTGAAATTGTGACCTGAGCTAAAGTTGGATGTTTAACCAACAGAGTCACTCAGGCATCCTTCAATAGTTAATTTTTGTTTTCTTCTTGTTGAATTTGAAAAGTTCTTTATGTGTTTTGGGTATTAGTCCTTTATCAGATAATGTGTTTTGCAAATATCTTTTCCCAGTCTGTGATTTGTCTTTTCATTCTCTCAACAGTGTCTTTTGCAAAGTAGAAGCTTTTAATTTCAATGAAGTTCAACTTACCAATTTTTTCTTTCATGGACCAAGCCTTTGGTGTTTTATCTAAAAAGTTACTGACAGAGGCACCTGGGTGGCTCAGTTGGTTAAGTGTCTGACCCTGGAATTTTGGTTCAGGTCACGATCTCATGGTTTGTGGGATTGAGCCCCACATTGGATCCCACATCGAGCACGGAGCCTACTTAAGATTCTCCACCCCCTCTCTTCATCCCTCCCCTACTTACGTGCATGTGTGCGAGTGTGCTCGCTCTCTCTCTTTCTCAGAAATAAAAACGTAAAAAAATAATAAAAACTGATAAACTCAAGGTCACCTAGATTTTTTCTTGTGTTATCTTCTAGGAGTTTTATAGTTTTACATTCTACATCACAACACTTTGAATTAATTTTTGTGTCAGTTTTGTATCAAGGTTCATTTATTATTTTTTTAATGTTTCTTTTTTGAGAGAGAGTGCAAGCTGAGGAGGTACAAAGAGAGAGGGAGACATAGAATCTGAAGCAGGCTCCAGGCTCTGAGCTGTCAGCACAGAAAGGGACGTGTCGTGAGATCATGACCTGAGCTAAAGTTGGATGCCCGACCAACTGAGCCAACCAGGTGCCCCCAATATTCATTTTTTTGCATATGGATGTCCAGTTGTTTCAAAACCATTGGTTGAAAAGACTATCATTCCTCTACTGAAATGCCTTTGATCCTTTGTTAAAGACAAGTTGACTATATTTCTGTGGGTCTATTTCTGGGTTCTTTATTCTGTTCCATTGATCTATTTGTCTATTCTTTCATCCTTATAAATAAAGCTATCTCAATTATTATAGCTTTATTTGTAATAAGTCTTGAAGTCTGGTAATGCCAGTCCTCCAATTTTGTTCTTCTCTTTAAATACTGTGTCAGCTGGGTTTTTTTTTTAATTTCCATATAAACTGTAGAATCAGTTTTCCAATGTCCATAAAATGACATTCTGAGATTTTTTAAAGGTTTAAAAAATTTTTTAATGTTTTTATTTATTTTTGAGAGAGAGAGACAGCATGAGCAAGGGAGGGTCAGAGAGAGAGGGAGATACAGATTCTGAAGCAGGCTCCAGGCTCTGAGCTAGCTGTCAGCACAGAGCCCAATGTGGGGCTTGAACCCACAAGCCATGAGATCATGACCTGAGCTGAAGCCAGACGCTTAACCGACTGAGCCACCCAGGTGCCCCGATATGCTGAGATTTTGATTGGAATCATATTATTGCATCTATAGATCAAGTTGGGAAGAACTGACATCTTGACAATATTGGGTCTTCCTATCCATAAACATAGAATATCTCTCCACTTACTTAATGATTCTTTGGTTCCTTTCACCAGAGTTATAGTTTTCCTCATAAAGATCTTTTATATATAACTGTTAGCACAGCATTGCTTTGTTTATAAATTAGTCATCAAGAAGATGCAAAATGTGGTTGTATTTATTCAGATAATCATCTAAATGAAAATGCAACTATTTTGCGTTCTTACTGAGAACCTCAGACCCTTAAGTCCAAGAGTCCAAGGACACCAGTTTACGTAACACTGGCCTAGATTCTATTTCACTCCTATCTTGTTAGCACCACAGTCTTAAACAGGTTGCTGGTGATGTTGTAAAAATTGCACACAAATTATAAAATCAGCTTTCCAGCGATAGCGTTTATGCAACATGTCATGACCTCCACCCACAAGTTTTGGAGTTCCAAATAAAGAGCACTTGATCTTCCTAGACACATTACAAGATCAGGATTGAGACTTGGAATCATCCAGAGCAATCCTCTTTTCAACTTTAGTAGTGTAGGCTACAACCCCTCCCACCCCCTGCCCAAGGAAAGATTCTGACCCGTTACTAATCCTGCTATTTAGACCATCTGGCCATTATCTGAGTTACAAATACCTTCTAAATGGGTTGTGTTTATTTTCAAAGAAATAACCAGCTTGAATTTAGAACTTTGTTCTGAGTGCCACTTTCAAGAAATTCAATTAATTAAAGCTTGCTTAGAGGAGGTAAGTATAGCAATTGACCAAGAGAAGATTTTAAGAAGGTTGTGACAGCATTCTTCAAATAACAAACAACCCCCACTATAGGGAGGTTTGCATTCTTTACTTTAGTCAATAGGTAACACTAAAGTTCATGGGCAGACACTCTGGAGAGAGAATTTTTAGATCAAAATGGTGTTTTGACATTCATAGTCGCCTTCCCAATAAGGGCAGGGCTCATACACAATGGGGAGGTCCCCACTGATACAGAGGTGGTCCTGGCCTGTTGATGTCAGCAACCATCTGGAGAAGTATCAGGTCACACTCCTCTGGCCTGCTCTCCACCTTACCACTCAGGATCCACCAGACTTGGAGGTGAACACAGTGCCTTCCCAAGAAGGAAAAGGGGTAGAGAAGAAAATCAGAAGAATTGACTGGAAATGTTTGGAGATGTGAAAAGAAAAATTCCATGAATATAGAACAGCAAAGTAAAGATCAAGTCTCTTTCTGAATAATTGTTAGTCAGTAAATTGGTACCTGGATTTGGTGCAAGCCATTTGTTAACCTCTATTATGCAGGTCTGTGGCTTGCTTTAGAGATTTTGATAAGGGAAGTTAATGTTTACTTTGTCCTTATACTTGTTATGCATTTTCCTTTGCTTGCTTCATCAGTCCCTTATTTCATTCATCAAGTATACATAGAGACAGCATGGCATTGTAGAAAGAGGATGGACTTGAGCCCTTTCCTATTTATTCATCCATTGAATAAATATTTATCGTAAACCTATATGTGCCTAGCACAAGAATACTGCAGTCATCGCGATATATAGATATATAGATATAGATAGATGTAATCAACTTCAAACCCCCTCTTTTTTTTTTTTTTGAAAATGTACTGCACAAAGGAGGGAAATGCTGTATTAATGCTCACAGACTACGCTGCTCATGGGTTAAGAACCAATTATGTAGAGGAAATCTCCTCTGGTGGCTTACTCTGGCCAACAAACACCTTGCTAGCTCCTTTCCTAAGCAACAACTAGCCCTTCTTTTATTTAAATTTTTTTTTTAACATTTATTTACTTTTGAGAGAAAGACTGAGACAAAGGCATGAGCAGGGGAGGGGCAGAGAGAGGGAGACACAGAATCTGAATCAGGCTTCAGGCTCTGAGCTGTCAGCACAGAGCCTAAATCTGGGCTTGAACTCACAGATTGTGAGATCATGACCTGAGGTGAAGTCGGATGCTTAACTGACTGAGCCACCCAGGTGCCCCTGGGTGCTGTAATTTTCTAATTGCAAATATAAAACACCCTGTTTGAAGGAAGCTGCTGCTGAGAGCAGGGACTCCAGTTTTAAATGGAAAAGACTAAGTGTGAGAGAATGAAAAGAAGACTACCTCTCACTTCTGGGCTAAGGCTAAGTGAACTCCAGGAAGAACTTTCAAAACAGTGCTTTAATCTCCTCAGCTTGTTATGAATGCTAGGGAAAACCAGGTAATTTGGGAGTGGGGTGATACAGAATTCTAAAAGAGATTTAAAAAAAAACATGCATTCATCCCTAAGTCGTTAAAGAAGAATGTCTTGTTCAGCTTCTCTTTGGGTAGGATTGGCTGTTGGGGGATTTCTAGAGGCAGCACTCAACCCCTATCTGACCCAGGACCTTCTTTTTTTTTTTTTTTTTTTTAAGTTTATTTATTTATTTTGAGAGAGACAGAGAGAGCATAAGCTGGGGAGAGACAGAGTGAGGGAGAGAGGGAGAATCCCAAGCAGACTCTGTGCTTTCAGCAAAATGTTCAATGTGGGGCTCAAACTCATGAAACCATGAGATTGTGACCTGAAGCAAAATCAAGAGTTTGATGCTTATCTGACTGAGCCACCCAGATGCCCTCTTTAATAATGAATATTTTGTAACTCCTCTGTTTACCTTCCTGAAGCGAAATTAACAGATAAAATAACCTGGAAAATGGGTTAATAGTAAAACTATGAAAAAGTTATTTGTGTTTATACATCAGAGACTTTTCAGCTACATGAATGACTAGCGGGACATTCACATGTTGGTTGCAACAAAGGGAACTTCTTGGATATGAGACAACTGTTCTGTGTGCAGCAGGACAACAAGTGACTGGCCAAGCCCACTAAATCCCAGGAGGTGCCCCCCATCATTGTGAAAATCTAAGTTAACCTCATGAATGTCCAAAGTGCCTTGCAGGGGGAGGGGCTGGGAAATGATGTCACTCTCATGGAGAACCACTGAAGAGTGGGAATGGACCAAATAGCCCCTAGTAAAGGCTCTTTTGCTACTTTCTAGGTTAACTTTGCCACTTAAAAGGGAATCTAACAAATGATCTTGATTTTGATTCAAGGTCAAACAACTAAGTGGCAATGATCCTCCTAGAGTATTACACTTTAAATCTGAACACACATTTTTTTTTAATGTTTTATTAATTTTTGATACAGGAGAGACAGAGCATGAGAGGGGGAGGGTCAGAGAGAGAGAAGGAGACACAGAACTGGAAGCAGGCTCCAGGCTCTGAGCTAGCCGTCAGCACAGAGCCTGACGCGGGGCTCGAACCCACGAACGTGAGATCTGACCTGAGCCGAAGGCGGAGGCTTAACCGACTGAGCCACCCAGGCGCCCCTGAACACACATTTTTAAAACAGATTTCATTTTTCTATGTAATCTCTACCCCCAGTATGGGGCTTAAACTCACAACCCTAAGATCAAGAGTCACATGCTCTTGTGAGTCACTGTGCCAGTCAGGGGGCGCTGAACCCACATTTTTTTAATACTGCCTGCATCTTTGATTTCAGGGTCAGTTAAGGCACACTGAGCTGTATACGTTACATGGTTCCTTCTCTTTGCCTCCTCCCTTCCTCATCCCCTAGCAGCTACCACAGTATAATTTTTATATCAGTCTGTTTATTGACTGTTACAGAATCAGTAATACTACAGTTGCTTGCCTTGCTTACAGTATTAGTTACCCTCACCTCCACACCCTACCCTCCCACATCTGGGTCCTTGACCTTCTGCCAACTCAATACCTGCATCCTGGGAGTCATCCTTCTCTCTGGGCCTTGCCCAGGGCTGAGCTGTGCAAATGAACCCCAACTCCAAAGGGGCAGAGGCCGTCTCTTAGCTAGCCAAGACCCTCCCCCATTGGTCCTATGACCTTGCTCTACACAATATGGCTTTAAGCTTTTGTTATCCCCTGTTTTCCAGTGTTCTGTGGCTGGGTGGCCTCTACAGCTTTAGGGATCAGTCTCTTCTGGGGATTAGCCCCTTTCAGCTGACTCACCTTGGAGGCCTTTGTGGGCAGATTAGGGAGTTTTGCTTGGTCAGCACATCCTAAGCTTTACCAGGGCCTGTATTTTAGCAGGGCCCCAGCAATCACTCTCTTCAGTGTTTTGTTTCTCCTTACTCAGTTAAAACAAATGCAATTGTCTAGAAATTCCTATGTGTTGATTGGTGAGGCGATAGCTGACTGGAGAGGGTGTGATCATGATGTTAATGATTAACTAAAAGTAGATCTGTCCAAAGACTCCTTTTGTTATGAATCTATTTTTTCCTGACCTTATGTAAGCAGAAAGGTGAGGTGAGGCTGGGCTTAGTCCACATATATAACTTTGAACGTGTTGTTTAGCTTCAAGAAGGACTTAAAATTATCATTGCTAAAATTATCTGCAATTAAATAACTCAGGAAAAAAGATGAATACAGTCTAATGTCTTTTCAAGTTGTTCAAAAGGGAGATGAGACATTGAACCATCTCCTACATCCTCTCCTACTGTAAATATTTTTGAGGGACAAATAAGGTGCTCCAAAAGTTCAACTAAGGGGCAGTCACTTTTGAGAGGGGCTTCAAGGAAGATTTCCCAGGAGAGGAATTAAGGAAGACAGTGAATACTGCCACAACCAAGTCCCTACAGCTCATTTGGTGGTATGCAAAGAGCTAGAAATGAGAGCTTTGGATTGGGTTTCCTCATTGGAGTCAATCTGGAGAAGAGGCAGATGAGGGCAGATGGGAAGCGAGATGGGGACAACGAGGGTGTCCCCTAGTTGCTGCTCCGAAGTTTAAGGAGTGGAAGAGCTGCCCATCACAGGGGACACGGCTGAGAGACTCGGGGAGGGAGGGCTGGAGTGTCTCCTTTTTAGACTGCATTGCAAATGCCAAAAACTCCATCAAGTGAGAGAAACACAAAGTGAGCTACAGGCATGTTCTTGGAATGTGGTTGCTGTCTCCCCTTCTGTCTAAGTGGTGCTTGCTGGACTGAGACAAGGGAAGGAGGGAAGGACAGAGATGCACCTTAACCAGTGGCTTTGGTCTTGTCTGCCTTGTACAGGTGTTTTGGTGTTTGTGTCCAACATGGCTCTCTTCAAACAAACAGGCTCTCCAGGTGTAGATAAAAATGCAAGAAGGGCTTTAGGTGGACATTTCATACTGGCCATATTCCCACCTTTCTCAGCCCAGGATAAGATGGCAATAAATCCACAAGCCCGTCTTCCTTTCTTACGCCTGCGCTTTGATTGGCACTTCTTTTCCAGGACAACCTCGCTTCTGTGAAGTATTTAGATGGGCACAGATTACTTGCCAGGCTGTTGCCAGCTGGTCTCAATCCTCCTCCTGTCCATCTTGTCTACACTCAAAAAGCCACCTGAGCAGATCACAACTACTCAATAGTCCTTGGGGATGGGAAGTTGCCTACCTCTCCTGAGAGACTCACTGCTCCTGGCCCCAACACCCGCCATGCAAACATGAGCTTGGGCTTTTGCTGAGAGAGAATACCTTCCACCTCAGTCTTGTTCTTTCTGAAAACTCTGTTCTTTGGCCTCAGGATATGCCCTCATCTAAGGCAGTTTTTAATACAGGTTCCTAGTGGGACTTAAGGTGCCCCCTAAACCTTCTCTGAGATCATATGCCAAATTTCGTACCCATGTGTTGCTCTCCCATATTCTGACCTCCTTCCTCCACAAAAGGCAAGAACCATTGTGTCTGAAGAATAACCAATTTGTGTCATCTCTGATATCATCTCTGATTTCCCTGAAATCTAATTGTATACCCAGGGCATGGGACTTAATTCTTGAACTTCCTGGGCTTTGGGGCATTTTCAAAGAAAGTGAACAAGGTTCCTAACCTGTCCTTGCTATGTCAGCTTTCCATGGACTTCTGAGAACCTCCTGATATGTCTTAGCCAAAAATCTACCTACAGAATGGACGCTTTACCCAAGAACATATATGAAGGGCCAATGAAAACATGAAAATATGCTCGATGTCACTAGTCATGAGGAAATGCAAATTTAAAAACCTCAGTGTGATATCTGTATACATCCGCCGAAATGGCTAAACTTAAAATGCCTGACAATTGCAAGGACTGGAGAAGATTTGGAGCAACTGGAACTCTCCTACATTGCTGGCAGGTGGGAGGAGGGGAGAAGAAAATGATGCCACTTTAGAAAACAATTTAACAGTTTCTTAGAGTTAGTCATACACTAGAGTTGCAAATAGCAACTCTGCTCCTAAGTCTTTATGCAAAAAAAATATATGACCATACCACGACCTGCATGTGATCATTTACAGCAGTTCTATTCACAATAGCCCCAAACTGGAAATAACACAAATATGTATCAAATGTGAACAGATAAATAAATTATGACACATCTACACCTGTAATGGTATCTACTCTGCAATAAAAGGAAACAGACTACTTATAGATGTGGCAATGTGGGTGACTCTCAAAAGCATTATGCTAAGTGAAGGAAGGCAGTCACAAAAGACTCTATACTGTATGATTCCATTTATATGACAGTCTAGAGAAGGCAAAGCTCTAGTAACAGAAATCAGATCAATGCCTCCCAGGGGCTGACAGTAGGGGGAAGAAATGAACTGTAAGAGGCATAGGGGAAATTTCTGAAATGCTGAACTAGTTCTAGATTTTGGTTGTGATGGACACACAAATGAATACATTTGTCAAAATTTGCCAAACCCTACATTTAAAGTATGTATTATTATATATAAACTAGTCATCAAAAATCTGATTTAAAAAATTTTAATGTTTATTTGAGAGCAAGCGAGAGAGAGAAAGCATGAGTGGGGGAAGGGCAGAGAGAGAGGGAGACACCGAATCTCAAGCAGGCTCCAAGCTCTGAGCTGTCACCACAGAGCCTGACACGGGGCTCGAACTTATGAACTGCGAGATCATGACCTGAGCCATACATAGTAGGATGCCTAACTGACTGAGCCATCCAGGCACCCCCAAAAGTCTGATTTTTAAAAAACTATCTGCAGAGCATCATATGTCTTTATATACAGGACAGTCCAAACATAGAATCCCTTTGAAAGGATAAAGAATCTCAGACTTGAGGTCAATGTACTTTGCTTTTATGATTTAATTTATATATTAAACTCTGGAGTTTTTCCTAATTTTCTCCACTGGTACTCTTTCCAGTGGGAGCTGTTTTTTACATCTTTCCTCTCATAAACGTGGAGTCAGAGGATGTCATGAGCACTACAGAGTCCAAACTGGGTCTGGCTATATTTTAGGTCTATTAAATCCACTGCATGTTTGGAGCAGATTGCGAGGGAGAGAGATCCTAAATAGACTGAAATACAGTAGCAGGGATGGAGAGAAGTGCTGAGGAGAGACATTTGGGCAGACTTAGGGACTAGATGTGGGAGTATAAAAGAGAACAGCATTCAAAGGAGATTTTGAACAGTTCCCTTCTGCCGTTGGGGAAGAGCCCAAACTTCTGTGCATGGGCTGCCGGGCCTTCTGTGATCTACTTCCAGTCAACCTTTTCCTTGCTTGCTATCTCTTTTCACTGAATCTAAGGTCCCTCAAGGGGTGCCTGGCTGGCTCAGTTGGTAGAGCACATGACTCTTGATCTCAGGGTCATAGGTTTGAGCCCCATGATGGATGTGCACTTTATTAAATAAATAATAAATAATTTTCAAAAACTCCTCAAGCATTAGCTTGTGCCTTAACAGAGCAGGCATTCCATGAAAGTTTGTTATGTAATAGCAGGTGTTCAATACGTACTCGTTGATTGTCCATCCAACTACCAATGGGCATTTGGGTTGTTTCTATTTTTGGCTATTGTAAACAAAGCTGCTATGAATATTCTTGTCTAGGTCTTTGTGTAGACATATGCTCTCATTTCTCTTGGGAAAACCTTGGGTAAATGGAATTTCTGGGTCATATGATAGGTTTAGAACCTCCATACAATGGGATACTACGCAGCAATAAAACGATATGAACTACTGGTACACAAAACAACATGGATGAACCTCAACATATTTACACTGGGTGAGATAAGCTGGATTTCCCCCTTCACCCCCGCCAAAAAGGCACATACTGTATGACTCCATTTACGTAAAACTAGAAAAAACTAATCCATAGTGACAGAGAGCAGATCAGCAGTTGAAGGGGCAAGGGACAGAGAGGCACAAGAGATGAGGATTATAAAAGTGACCCAGAGGAAACTTTTTGAGGGTGATGATGTGTTTATGTTTATGGCAGTGATGGTTTCACAGCTATATACATATGTGAAAACATCAAATTGTACATTCTAAATGTGCAGTTTACAGTATGCCAATTACACCTCAATAAAGCTGTAAAAAATACTGCTTGAAAAAACAGCAGACCTCAGTAAATGCTTATAGAGTAAGTGTTGAGAAGTGTCAATGTTGGTTTAAGAAACCAACACGTCCAATATATGTTGGTAGAATTAATGGGCAGAAGAAATTAGTGAACGAATATTAGCTGTTCAATAATTTTATAATGAATGAAGGAATGAATTCGACAAATATTTATTCAACCCTTATGTGCCAGGCACAATCCTAGGCTCTAGGAATAGGTTAGGAAGCATGATAAAGATCCCTGTGCTCACAGAGCTTTCATTCGAGGACATGTAAAGATAAGTAAAACAGTGAGCTCAAGAGAGAGAGAGCTGAGAAGAGAGAAAATATCGGGGAAGGAGACTGACAATTTTGAAAGTAGCACCTTCCTTGAAAAGGTGATGCTTGGGGAAAAAAAACCTAAAGGAAATGAACGGACCAGGTGGATGTCCGGGAGTGTTAAAAGTAACGGTCCCACTGTTACCCAAAAGAATGAGCAAGAGTTGACTGAAACGTCTGACGAGAGTGTGAAGGCAGCAAGCAGCAAGAGCGTGTGAGTGCTAGTGAGGTCCTGCTGGGTGTTAAGTGCTGGGTCCTTGGCCGACGCAGCCCGCGGGTACTTGCTTTGTCCACGAGGAGGCGCGCCTGAACCCGCCCCGCAGTCATCTTCCGCTGTCTGCCCGTGCGTGGGCACGCGCAGAAACCGCTAGGCGGCGTCGGTTTCCTTTCCCACGCGCGGACGCCGGCGTGGGCCGACGCGGCCGGAGAGCCCGCGCGTGCGCAGAGCCGAGGCCGGGCTGCCCTCG
>NC_043712.1:33123088-33138867 GCF_006229205.1 Suricata suricatta | reverse complement strand
GGGGCGGGGCAGAGCGGGGCGGGGCGAGTGCTTGAGGTGATTCCCGAGCCGCGGCTGCGGCTCCGGCGGTGAGGGGAAACCGAAAGTGGGCGGCGGCCGCGGCTGTGGCCCTGGCGGAAACCGCGGCGGGAGTTGGGCCCAGAGGCGCGGGGACGAGCCGTGGGCCCCCGGGACGAGGTGAGCTCAGGGCTTGTCGCTGCGGGCGCGACAGGTGCCGGGCGACGTCGGACGAGGTTTCGGGCGGGCGCGGCGCACCTGGGTCACTGGAGGAACAGTGGTCTGGACGGGACTCGAATGGGCCCGGGGCCTCTTCCCTGCAGCCGCAGGGAAGATGCCCCGCGGGGAGGCGGGGGGAGTTGGAGTTCCAGAGCGTTGTGTTTTAAATCTCTGATGGGACCCCTCCCCGGCCGCTTGGTGACGGGCTAGACGCCCGCCTGGGAACCTGACAGACCCTCCTGCCGCCGAGCAACTCAGGGCAGCGGGGAAAATGCAGCAGTAGGGGTGTGGACGAGGGGCGGGAGACGCTGACCAGGAAGTGGTTCCCCAGCCTCCCGCCCGGAGCAGGGCATATCAGAGCCGCCGGCGGTTTGAGCTCCGTATTTTACACTGTGAGCTTTAAGCCCCTCAGAGGCTCGGCCTGTCTACGGACCAGCCCCTGCAGGCCGCTCAGGGAATTCAGGACACACGTAATAAACTCTCAGACCGAGAGCCGTGGGCGGGTACACAGCTCCAAGCTGAAAGGAAACACGAATTCTGCAGGGTCAGGTGCTCAGTTAACTTGAGGGGCCCTACAAAACAAAACTACTGATCTGGGTCACCGCCTGCCGCCCCCACTCCCCATCCCATCGTGCAGGTGGGAAAATTGCAGTAAAGTGTTCTGTCTAGAGATATGCAACAACTTAATGACAGAAGTGAAACTTAGACTCAAATTTCTAACTCATCCTGGGCTGTCTTGATGTGTAGGAGTTGTATACTGCAAGTAGTGTAGGCTTTGCAGACCTGGGTTGGAAATCTGGGCATCTCCTCTTACTAATTATGTGGATCGTGAATAAACTACTTTGTGTGAGCCTGGTTTTCTGTATTATCAAATGGAAATGTTTAACTTACTCCACAAAGCTTTTGTGAGATAGCTACTGTAAATCCTTTGATTTATTATAATGGTCAAGAAACATTAGTTCTTTTCCTTGCACCCAACTTCCCATATTTTACCTAACTGGGTTTCAGTTTCTTGGAGGCATCTTTAAGTTCTCTGTATAATATTTATTGGCAGGGATTTTTGCATTTCCACTTAATTGACATTTCAGAGCATCAGTTGCATGAAAAGCACTGTGCTCCGGCCAGGGATTTGCTCCTGGGACCAGCTGGGTTAGAATTCACATCTCCTGTGCCTCAGCCCTGGGCCCTTTGGTGGTACATAGATTTCCTCTTCGCTGGTTAAGCACAGTGAGACGGTGAGGCAGCAGTTGGCAGTGCCTTCAGATTTCAGTCCCTGTAGATTGGAGCCAGAACATAATCCCTGCTAATGCTCTTTTAAGTGTATTGGTTGAATGTGGCTGAATGAACTGTGTTTTGTACCAAGACATTTAAACTCCTTGAAGGACTTCTCTTTTAATTCTCTGTGCAATATTATCTAGTTGGAGACTTAGTATGAATGTAATGGAAAAAAACTTTATAATCCAACTCTGAAGTGCCTTTTCTGTGTTTGATCAAGTGGTCTTTTCAAGAACTGAGATTTGACAGAGTGCTTTGCATCTGGGCATTTTTAGGATCGGCAGATGAATACAAGAAGGACAGAAATTCCTTGGTACTTGAGTGAAATTTAATTTCACATTTATGTGAATTGGTGTTTCCTTCTCTATGCAAAACTTATTTTCTCTGCCCTCCACTGCCATCCTTGTGCTTTTGAAAGCTTCATTCTTTTAATATTTCTTCAGTGGGCCAAAGGTGTGTGTGTGTGTGTGTGTGTGTTTTAACTTTTTCTTCCAACTAGAAGTAATTGATTTTGTTATTTTTTTAGCTGAGATGTGCATACATGCCAATCAGAGCTTTGGTCAGCGTGAAATGCCTAGTGGCTCCCAAGCATACTCAGTATTTTAGCTGTGCAGCTTTGTCAGGAGGAAGCAAACCTGTGATTTCCTTTAGATCTTTGGATCTCATCTCAGAACTTGAAGGACTCCAGGGAAAATTGAGAATCACCGATCTCGTCCATCTTTCTTATCATCCATCCGTATGAAAAAAGAAACACAAAGTGACTTACTCAAAAGATTGTAGCTAATTAGTAGCAGAACTGGAACTAGGGCTCCAAATCCTAACTAAGCCACTTTATTATCTCAGGAGTTTTTTTCACTAATATGTAGATTTATGGAAAGCCCTTACTTATTATTCATAATATGTAGTTACTAATGCATGTACACTTTAGAGCTTGAAATTATGATAATAATAATGACAATAATAATAATAATAATAATAAACCCTGTTCCCTAAACATACCCTGTGGAGGTATATTGCCACCTGAGGGCATTAATTACTATCTTTCCTGTCAAAAAGAGTTGGTAAAGCAGCGAGTAATTCAAGTGGTAACAAGTAGACTATTCTGTAATTGGAAAGAAAAGAGAACATGTTAAACTGTTGCAAAATGAAAAATCATCCTGGAAGAGTCTTAGACCAAAATCTTCCCTCGCTTAGGCTCAATTTATCATAAGATGAGGGGTTTGAGATAAACTAGATGATATCTAAAATTTTTTTTAGCATGAACATTCTGAACGTGTTGGACTCTGCACTGACAGCACGGAGCCAGATTGGGAATCTTCCTGTCTCTGTCTTGTCTGTCTCTCTCTTTCAAAAAAAAAAAAATTAAAATTAAAAAATTAAAAAAAAATGTCTTCAAGTAAAAGGGCAGTTACTGGAAGTATACGCCCTAAGGAGATACTAAAAATTGAGTAGCTGCCTAAGAAGGTAAGAGAGATTATTTGGTGATTTCAATTTACTCTAGTAATTCTTCAGGTGTATTTTGGGGTTTAGTACCACTCTGCAATTCAAATTTATGACATGAAAAATGCTCATTGAGATGAGCCAGACAGTATAGTTGGAAATAGTTAAGAAAAGAGAAACTTAAAGAGGAGCAGTTGGTCTAAAGGTCTTTGGGCACAGGGATGAGGAAAGTCATGCAAATGACTGAGTCACAAAGGGTCAGTGGTAAAGTCTGTATCAAGAGGACCCTGAAACCACATTCTTCTGAATAAGACTTTCTCAGGATGATTATCAGGTGTATTAAAGAGAAATGCTGTGAGTTTCCAAAATACAGTTTTGAGTGTAAGAATTATTTTAGGCTATTTAAATTACTTAAGTATCTCTTTCTTTTTAAAGGAAAATGATTTTTTAAATGTTTATTTATTTTGAGAGAGAGTGAGAGAGACTAGGGGATGGGCAGAGAGAGAGAATCCCAAGCAGGCTCCATGCTATCAGCACAGAGCCGTATGTGAAGCTCAATCCCATAATCTGTGAGGTCATGACCAGGTGCCCCTAAATATCTTTCTTAAAGTTAGTCATTATTTTCCCCTATCCCTTGCCCCACTTCTTGTACATTATTAGCACTTTGGGGTACTATGACTTATTGTGTAGTGGAAAGAAAAAGGACAGAAAGGATAATAATAAATATTTGCTAGGGTTAGAGAGTCTTTTGGATTTGGGTGCACACCCTTAAATCAGGACAGGGCAGATCCTCTTTCATGCCAAATGATCAGTGAAGGGTCATTCAGGAAGTCAGTACTCGGTAAATCTGGTTTGCTCGCGGAAGCCAACTCTACATTTGGAGTAGCTGTGTAGAAGGAAGCCCTAAGTGTGGGAACCAGAAGACCTGGGTTCTTATGGTTCTGGCCATAAAGATACATGAGACCTGCAATAATTGCCCTGGGCCTCAGTTTCTTCATCATTAAACTGAAGGGTTTTGACGAGATGGTGGGAAGGCACTCACCAGCATTCCATGCTTCTCTCAGCTTCCCACTCTGAAGCCCGCCATCCTGTGCTGCTTTCCTAAGCCAGGCTGGGTGCGGGGACATTGTGGGATTGCAGTCTAGCAGGGAATCTCTGCTCTGTGAGCCTTTGCCAAGGCGGTAAGTAACTTTTTGCCTACTAGTGAAGTGAGAAATCTTGGAGGAGTTTCTTTCCAAGCTTTCCAGTTCATAAGTATGTTAATGAGGCAGATAAGAAAATCTTCGGAAAATTCCGATATTTCAAATGTGGTACTAAAAATTTCTCCAGTATGCAATGCTGATTTTATTTTTGGCCATTTAATGTGTATATTCATAGGCAGTCTCCCATCCATACCATGCTTCCAGGAAATGCAAGTAACTATTGAATGCCAAGTACCATGGTAAGCATAAGGTAACCGCTTTTGATGCTTGTCATTCAGAAGAGAAGCAAGGAAAGGAAGAGGAAAAAGAGGAGAGGAAGTGAAAGTCAAGTGCAATTTGTTGTGATACATTGCGGCCATTTTCTTCCCCCCAGGGCCATTGCTAGCTCATCTTGGTCAGTTTTGGAAATTAAAAGTACTCTGATTAAATAATCCCCCAGACATAACTCCACTTTACTCTGGTATTTATGATTCTTGTTCAGCTTAAGCAGACCCTATGTAGTCTAAGGAAACCCTGCAGAATTTTAACCTAAGGAGCTGTGGCCTAAAACAGAGATAGCCAACCTTATTTCTCCCAACCTAGCCTAACTTAGTCACCAGGACTATATAACATTCTCAAAATAAAAGTAACTTGAGTTTGCTTAAACTTGAAATTATATTTCTCACAACACTTTCAGAGAGTAGAAATAAAAGGGGAAAGAGTTGAAAGATAAAAACCACGGCTTTAAAAATTTAGGGCGCCACTTTAGGAAACTTTCAAACTTAATGTCTTTGGGGGGAGGATGCCAAAAGGTTTGCCATTGAGACACAAATGAAATTTCTATAAACTTCCTTTTGTGCTTCTAATGGATGACATCCAAGCTAATAAACTTAATTTTTTATAGAGGAAAGTATTCTTGTGTACTTTTTACAAAAAGTTCTTGAGTGTAATTGCCATCTTCAGAAAATCTTGAATATTCCATGATAATCATGGAATTAAATTTTAGAGCATTTAGAGGTGGCTGGGTGGCTCAGTGAGTTAAGCATCCAACTCTAGCTTTTGGCTCAGGTCATGATCTCACGGTTTTGTGAGTTCGAGGCTCACATTGGGCTCTGTGCTGGCAGCACGGAGCCTGCTTGGGATCCTCTGTCTCCCTTTCTCTCTGCCTCTTTCCCTCCCACACTGTCTTGCTCGCTCTCAAAAATAAATAAATAAACTTCAAAAAATTTCAGAGCAGTTTAAAGCAATACAAATTAGAAAAGAATGATTTCTTTAAAGTTGTTTTTGGTTTTTTGTTCTTTTTTTTTTTTTAAGAGAGAGAGAGAGCGCGAGCGAGCACAGGAGCAGAGTAGAGGGGCACAGGAAGAGACAAATAATCTCTACGCAGAGCATGGAGCTGGACAGGGGGCCCATCTTGGGGCTCCATCCATGACCCTGGGATCATGACCAGAGCCGAAATCAAGGGTCAGAAGTTCAATAGACTGAGCCACCCAGGCTCCCCTTTATTTTTTTTTATTTTTTGAAGTGGGGAAGAGAGTATTTTATAGTGATGGCTCCCCAGTTCTTCAATGTTTTTTAATTTTTTTATTTTTTAATAGTTTATTGTCAAATTGGTTTTCATATAACACCCAGTGCTTCTCCCCACAAGTGCCCCCCACCATGACCATCACCCCCTTCCCTCCCTCTCCCTCCTTCTTCAGTCCACGGTTTGTTTTCAGTATTCAATAGTCTCTCATGATTTGTGTCCCTCTCTCTCCCCAGCTGTCTTTCCCCCTTCCCCTCCCTATGGTCCTCTGTTAGGTTTCTCCTGTTAGACTTATGAGTGCAAACATATGGTATCTGTCCTTCTCTGCCAGGCTCCCCTTTAAAGCTTTAGTTGCAACTTCCTTTTTGTTCATTGCCTAAAGTAGTATTGCTAATTTAGGAGTTGCAAATCCAACTGGAAGAAATTGACACGCATGAGAATACTACCGACATCTGAACAAGGTGAATAGTCACATTTTCCCTCCCAGGCTTTGTTGTCTCTCACCAGCTTTGAGATATTCAGTCTCATGGTCCAAGGGACTACCTTTCCCTCCAAAAAGTTGTTTGCAAATAGAGAATCATAGCATTCCATGAAAATAGCATATGTAAAGAAAAAAAAAAGGTGAGGTTGGAGGTGGGGAGTGGAAGGGAAGGATAAAGATACTTAATTTGGATTGCAGCCATGTGGTCAAGCCTTGCTTCCCAGTCCTCCCAAGTATAAGGTCTTTTTTTTTTTTTTAATGTGTTAAGAAACTTTGTGAAACTTTGCATACTAGTATATGCTTCTAGTGTCCATTGGCTGATAAAGCATGTAACTACCAAACACTGCTGTGATTTCAGTAATGATTTGTGTTTGTGAATCCCAACAGTATATGCATGCTGTTTGGGAAACAGGAATACATTTGAGTGTGAGACATTTACTGGTATTCAAGTCGTGTGTCCTGCTCATCGGGATGTGTGGACTTCTTACCGTAACACCATGTTCCTGACCTGGACTTGCTCATTGAGAACACTGGCTCAGGGTGGAAAGGCCCTGAAGTAATCTACCTGGTGGTTCGCACCGCAGCTTGGTGACACAATTGGCTGTCTCAGCCAGTTAATAACAATCATTAAAATTTGCAAGTCATTTTTTAATAAAGTAAATTAAAGATGAGTCCTTTAATAGCCTCACATGCATTATGCTATATTTTAGTAAGTAGGAGAGAAAAGGAGTATTAGGTGGATGGAGCACGTTGCATTCATTCATTCAGTATTTACTGAGTTCGTGTGGGCTAGGCACTAGGGATTCAGTAGTTGAACAAAACCTTACACATCCCAGCTTTCATGGAGTTTATATTCACGTTGGGGAAGCAGGTGGTAAAATTAAGAATCTTGGGTGGTGATATGTGCTAAGGAGTGAAATAAGGTAGGGAAAGGGTATAGGGAATATTGGGCAGACGGCATAACAGTTCTGACTTGCAATAATGTGTCCAGGGAAGATTGACCTTCCTTGGTGAGAAGGTGATCACCTTGCTAAGAAGATGACCTTTGAGCAAATAACCTGAAGGAGCTGAGGCAGTGAGCTGTGTGGCCCCCTGGGACAGGACTTCTAAGAGGGAATGGCAAGTGCCAAAGCCCTGATGTGAGGCTGTCCCAGGCATGTTTGAGGAGCAGCAAGGAGGATAGGCTGGGTGGAGTGGAGTGAGTGAAACACAAGAAGGAGGAATTGAGGTCAGAGAAGTGGGGGGAGTGCAGATTGTGTAGGGCCCTAGTGGCCACCATGCAGAGAATAGATTCTAGGAGGTTAAGTGGAAGCAGAGACCAGCTAGGGAGGCAGTTGCCCCAATCCAGGCAAGAGATGTTGTTGGCATGGACTAAAGGAGGGTCACCATGGAGTTGGGGAGGAGTGGGGAATTATGGATGTCAGCCTGTCTGACATCATGTGGTGATGGTGGTAAGAGTTGAGAACTACTAATACTGAATTCCTTCATTTTACAGATAAGGAAACCAGGGCCTGGGAGAAAGGATTTGTCTCAGGAAAATAAATGCTCTCTGTGTAGTGATATTGAACTTGGAGATGCCAGGAAGAGGAGGCATAGGCACAACCTTTCATAATCCCTTGCGTCTCCCCACAAATCAAATCAAAATCAATATATCAACTACTAGTTATCAGCGCCCCCAAGTTGTTAAGGTCTGGGAGATCCTTGCAGGCAGCCTTTTCAGACTAGAACTTAGGAAGGTACAGGGAACATCTGAGAGAAAGTAGTCTGAAGTGGTTCTCCCAAGGGTGGAAGGAGTAGAAGGCTCTCATATAGGGCAGCCTGTAGAACCAGTCTCTGATTAGCTTCTAAATGGGATTAGACTTGTCTTTTCAAACCAGAATCTATTAGTGAGTAGAATGTCTTTGTCAGGAAGTTTTTTACTCCCATAAATTAGTGTGATTTCTGTTCACCCCCTAATGTAGCTGGGGGAAAGTAGACCACAGTGGGGAGGTAGTAATGGGACAGATGCTCTTTCCAGAAAAAAGGGAAAGGAGGAGGCAGTAGAACTCCTTCTTAAGGTGAAGGGCAAGTCCTTCCTGCTGCAACCCTGGGCAGGGGAATTTATAGTGGTTCTGACTGGGGAGGAGCCAGGTGCACTAAACAGTCAAGTCTAAGGAGATCCAGGTACACTGCTCACACCCACGCGGGTGTATTCTTACTTGTGTGCTGACCACCTGGCATTATATCTACACATCATATATGTATTATTCATGGGCAAGGCCCACCTGGAAATGCTGGTATACATAGATGCAAAGTCCAGCTTTACTCTGAAGAGCTCTCAATGAAGATGTGGGAGGGACAGGGTTTTGAAGGAAAGAAGGTGGGAAAGGTGGAGGTTAAAAAGTGGGGAGGCTTGGCTCTGGGAGGATAGTAGGTGATCCTTCAGGTTTTCCTCTTGCAAATGAAAGCTTGGCCAGCCGCCATTGTGGTTTTTCCAACATCAGGAAATAACTGTGTAGTTAAAGTTCAGTGATCTCTGTTGAGTCAGGAACCATTACAAATCAAAATATTTCTCTTGGTATCAGGAGTTTACTATTTAAGAGCCCGAATTCATACTTTAGATTTAACTTCCAACAACGTAGAGATATAGGTCCCGAAGCCATTCTCTCTTACCTGCTCAAACATACTCAAAGTGTGGTTGGACATCAGGGGCAATGGAGGTGCTCAGACTCTATTGCTGTTATATTTTGCTGCCTACTCTATAGAGTGCCTGTCTGTCCCACTGACTTGGAATCTGTAGAATCCCTTCACGTGCCTTCCATCTATGTTACGGTATCTTGGTTATTTAATTCCCCTGCGCTTTGGTTTTCTCATTTATAGAATGAGCTTATTCTCTTCCCAGAATTAGTATGTATATTAAATTTTTAGAAAATCCAAATCTCAGAATTTGTACAAGAGAAAAAAATACATTTCTACCCAAAGATATCTACTATTCAAAGCAGCCTTATTTATATCCCCAAATTGGAAGCAACCCAAGTGTCTGTCAACATTTGAATGGATAAATGGATTGTGGCACATCCACACAGTGAAATAGTACTCATCATAGTATAAGTAGTATTTGCTGAGAAATGGGGTAACTTGGATGAAACCCAAGAACGGGAAGCAAAAGTGATCTATAGTGACAGAAGGCAGATTAGTGGTTGCCAGGAGACAAGACAGTGTGTATGAGAGGGCGAGAGTTGACTGTAAAGTGGCACAACTTGAAAGAGCTTTTTTTCCTCAGAATTATTGATATACACTTTACATATAATAATAGCCACCCTTTTTTGTTTACAGTACTCTAAATTTTGACAAGCTAATATAGTTTGTCAATCAAGATCTAGAATATTTCTGTCACCCCCGAAATTGCCTTGTGCCCTCTTTGTAGTCAGTTCCCTTCCCGTACTCCCAGTCCTTGGCAACCACTGATCTAACTTCTGTGCCTATAGTTCTGCCTTCCAGAATGTTACATAAACAGAATCATACAGTATGTAGCCTTTTGTGACTGGATTCTTCCACTTGGCATGATATAAAGAGTCATCCATATAGTTTTAGGTATCAGTAATTTGTGGCATGGATGTGCCACATTGTCAATTTACCTGTTGTTAGACATTTGGATTGTTTTCAGTTTGGAAGTAATTATAAATAAAGCTACCATGAACAGTTAAGTACAGGTTTTTGTGTGGACATAGTCATGATTTCTCTTGGGAAATTACCTATGTGTAAGTTTTTTGGGTATATTAAGTATATGCTTTTGACCTCATAAGAAACTGCCAACATGTTTTTCAGAGTACTATTTTACAAGCCCACCAGGCACGTATGAAAATTCTGGTTGCTCTGTATTCTCTTCAGCACTTCATATTAATGGTTTTTTAAAAATTTAAAAATTTAGGCTGTTCTTATAGATGTGTCATGATACCTCATTGTGGATTTAATTTTGCATTTCCCTAATGAATAATGCTGTTGAACATCTTTTCATGGATTTTTTTGGCCATCTGCATCTCTACTTTAGTGTGTGTTCAAATCTTTTGCACATTTTTAATTGGGCTCTTTGTTTTCTTATTTTTTTTTAAGTTATTTATTTTTGAGAGAAGGAGAAAGAGAGAGAGCACATATACATGTGCAGAGTGCTGGAGGGGCAGAGGGAGAGAGAGAATCCCCAGCAGGCCCCATGCTCAGCACTGAACCCAGTGCGAGACTTGATCCCATGGGTGGGAGATCACAACAGGAGCTGATATGAAGAGTCAGATGTTTAACTGACTAAGCCAACCAGGCTCCCCTGGAGTTTTGAGTGTTGTTTATATATACTGGTTACCAGTCCTTTTCCAGGTGTGTTATGAAAATATATTCTTTCAGTCCGTGGCTTGTCTTTTTATTTTCTCAACAGCCTTTAAAAGAGAAGAAATTCAAAATTTTGATGTACTCCAATCTGTCAGTTTTTTCTTCTATGGTTCTAAAAAATCTTCGCTCAACTCAAGGGCACAAAGATTTCCTTTTTTGTTTTTTTCTAGAGATCTTACAGTATTTGCTTTTTAAAGTAGGACCTAAATGATCTGTTTTGAGTTAATTTTTGAATATGATATGAGGTTCATGTTTTGCATATGGATGAGTAGTGGTCCAGCACTATTTATTAAACTTGTTCATTTAATTCTTTTGTTAACTTTGTCAAAAAACAGTTGGCTCTATGTGTGTAGATCTTTCTCTGGATTATGTATTCTGTCCAATTAATGTGATGGATTTTTTGACAATACCCACATTACCTTGTTTAATATACTTTTATAGTAAACCTTAAAATCAGTCTTTTTTTACTGGCGAGGATCTCCAGTGTGATAATGAACAGGAATGAAGAGAGTGAACGTTCTTGTCCTGTTTTCAATCTTAGGGAGAAAGCATTCATTCTTTCCCTGTTACATACGATGTTAGCTGTGGGTTTTGCACAGATACTCTTTTTTTTTTTTTAATTTACTTCATTTTTAAAATTTATGTCCTAGTTAGCATATAGTGCACCAATGATTTAGGAGTAGATTCCTTAATGCCCCTCACCCACTTAGCCCATCTCCCCTCCCACACCCCCTCCTATAACCCTCTGTTCTCCATATTTAAGAGTCTCTTATGTTTTTGTCCCCCTCCCTGTTTGTATATTATTTTTGCTTCCCTTCCCTTATGTTTATCTGTTCTGTATCTTAAAGTCTTCATATGAGTGAAGTCATATGATATTTGTCTTTGTCTGACTGACTAATTTCACTTAGCATAATACTCTCTAGTTCCATCTACGTAGTTGCAAATGGCAAGATTTCATTCTTTTTGATCACCAAGTAATACTCCATTGTATATATACCACATCTTCTTTATCCATTCATCCATTGATGGACATTTGGGTTCTTTCCATACTTTGGCTATTGTTGATGGTGCTGCTGTAAACATTGTGATGCATGTGCCCTTTTGTAATGGCATACCTATATCCCTTGGTTATATACCTAGTACTACAATTGCTGGGTCATCGGGTAGTTCTAGTTTTAATTTTTTGAGGAACCTCCATACTGTTTTCCAGAGTGGCTGCACCAGTCTGCATTCCCACCGGCCGTGCAAAAGGGATCCTCTTTCTCTGCGTCCTCACCAACATCTGTTGCCTGAGTTGTTAATGTTAGCCATTCTAACAGGTGTGAGGTGGTATCTCATTGTGGTTTTGATTGTATTTCCCCGATGATGAGTGATGGTGAGCATTTTTTCATGTGTTGGTTGACCATCTGAATGTCTACTTTGGAGAAAAGTCTATTCATGTCTTTAGCCCATTTCTTCACTGGATTATTTGTTTTTTAGGTATTGAGTTTGATAAGTTCTTTATAGATTTTGGCTAGTATCCAAAAGTTAGTCGTTGTTAGCATGTTGTTTGCAAATATCTCTTCCCATGCCGTCAGTTGCCTTTTAGTTTTGCTGATTGTTTCCTTTGCTGTGCAGAGCTTTTTATTTTGATGAGGTCCCAATAGTTCATTTTTGCTTTTGTTTCCCTTGCCTCTAGAGATGTGTTGAGTTAGAAGTTGCTGCAGCCAAGGTCAAAGAGGTTTTTGCCTGCTTTCTTCTTGAGGATTTTGATGGCTTCCTATCTTACATTTAGGTCTTCCATCTCTTTGAGTTTATTTTTGTGTATTGTGTAAGAAAGGGGTCCAGGTTCATTTTTCTGCATGTCTCTGTCCAGTTTTCTAAGCACCACTTGCTGAAGAGACTGTCTTTATCCTATTGAATATTCTTTCCTGCTTTGTCAAACATTAGTTGGCCATATGTTTGTAGGTCCATTTCTGGGTTCTCTTTCTGTTCCATTGATCTAAGTTGCACAGATATTCTAAATAAGATTAAGGAGGTCCCTTTCTATTCTAATTTTCTGAGAGTTCTTATCATAAATGATTTTGAACTTTGTCAAATGTCTTTTCTTTACCTATTGGTATCATGTGACTTTTCTCCTGTAGTCTCTTGATATAGTCCATTACATTGATTGATCTTTGGATATTGAATTGGTCTTGCATCCCTAGAGTAACCATAGTTGATCATGATGTGTTATCCTTCTTACCTATTGTTAGATTTGATTTGTTAATATTTTGCTAGAAATTTTTGCAGTTATGTTAATGAGGGATATTGGTCTGTGCTTTTCTTGTAATGTCTTTGGTTTTGATGTCAGCATAATGCTGGCCTCATAAAATGAGAAGTATTCCCTTCCCCTATGTTTTTTGCAAGAGTTTGTTTAGAAGTATTATTATTTTTTCTTAAAATTTTTGGTAGAATTGGCAATAATGTCATATGGGTTTGAGTTTTCCTTGTGTGAAGGTTTTTAACTATAAATTCAACTTCTCTAATAGATATAGGATATTAAGGTTATCTGTTTCTTCTTGAGTAGGCTTTGGAATTTGTGTCTTTCAGTGAATTTATGTCATATCATCTAATTGACCAAATTTACTGGCATAAATTCATAATATTCTCTTTTTTCAATATAATTTATTGTCAAATTGGTTTCCATACAAAACCCTGTGTTCATCCCAACAAGTGCCCTCCACAGTGCCCATCACCCACTTTCCCTTCCCCTCACAGACCCCCTCCCATCAATCCTCAGTTTGTTTTTAGTCTTTAAAGAGTCTCTTATGGTTTGCATTCCTTCCTCTCTGTAACTTTTTCCCCCCTCCCCCTTCCCCATGGTCTTCTGTTAAGTTTCTCAAGATCCACATATGAGTGAGAACATATAGTATCTTTCTCTGACTGACTTATTTCACGTAGCATAATCCTCCAGTTCCATCCATGTTGCTGCAAATGGCCAGATTTCATTCTTTTTCATTGCCATGTAGTATTCCATTATATATATAAACCACATCTTACGGATCCATTCGTCAGTGGATGGACATTTAGATTCTTTCCATGATTTGGCTATTGTTGAAAGTGCTGCTATAAACATCGGGGTACATGTGCCCCTGTGCATCAGCACTCCTATATCCCTTGGGTAAATTCCTAGCAGTGCTATTGCTGGGTCATAGGGGAGTTCTGTTGTTAATTTTTTGAGGAACCTCTACATTGTTTTCCAGAGTGGCTGCACCCGTTTGTGTTCCCACCAACAGTGTAAGAGGGTTTCGGTTTCTCCACATCCTTGCCAGCATCTGTAGTCTCCTGATTTGTTCACTTTAGCCACTCTGATCAGCATGAGGTGGTATCTCAGTGTGCTTTTGATTTGTATTTTTTTGATGATGAGTGATATTGAGCATCATTTCATGTGTCTGTTGGCCATCTGGATGTCTTCTTTGGAAAAGTATCTATTCATGTCTTCTGCCCATTTCTTCACTGGATTATTTGTTTTTCGGGTGTTGTGTCCCGCCCCGGCTGCTCCGGCCCGCGGGGCGGTGAGTCCTCGTAGGTTCTTTTCCTGAGGGAGGGAGAGAAAAAGGGGCGACGGGAGAGGGAGACGCAGAGAGTAAAGACACAACTCATGGATTCTGATCAGGCGAAAGAGAGAGCTTTATTCAGAAAACTGTCTCTTATAAAGGTTTCAAGGCTGGAAAACAAGGCAGCTGACCCAGGTCAGTTGCTAGGAAACAGGGTCCAGGGATTAAGACTGGAGTAAAAGGGGAACCAGACCAAAGTGTTGTAGCACAGCGCCTGAGGGGCTGAAGCTACACGGCCTGCAGGCGGTTGATCTTTGATCTTCTGGCTTCTCCTCTGGCAGGGAGTGGTGCTCCCCTGCCTATTTTGCAACTCCCCTCAGGGAGTGACAAATCCAACTAGCAAATGGCCAAGCAACTGAGATCTTTGCCGCTCCCCACATTCAGGTGTGGAGTTGGATGAGTTCCTTATAGATTTTGAATACCAGTCCTTTATCCAATACATCATTTGCAACTATCTTTTCCCATTCCATCAGTTGCCTCTTAGTTTTGTTGATTGTTTCCTTTGCAGTGCAGAAGTTTGTTTTTTATCTTGATGAGATCCCAATAGTTCATTTTTGCTTTTAATTCCCTTGTCTTTGGAGATATGTCGAGTAAGAAATTGCTGTGGTTGAAGTCAAGGAGGCTGTTTCCTGCTTTCTCCTCTAGGGCTTTCATGGTTTCCTGTCTCACATTCAGGTTCTTCATCCATTTTGAGTTTATATTTGTGTATGATTTAAGAAAGTGGTCTAGTTTCATTCTTCTACATGCTGCTGTCCAGTTCTACCAGCCCCATTTGTGAAAGAGGCTATCTTTTTTTCATTGGATACTCTTTCCTGCTTTGTCAAAGATTAGTTGGCCATATACTTGTGGGTCCAATTCTGGGTTCTCTATTCTATTCCATTGGTCTGTGTGTCTGTTTTTGTGCCAATACCATACTGTCTCGATGATGACAGCTTTGGAGTAGAGGCTAAAGTCTGGGATTGTGATGCCTCCTGTTTTGGTTTTCTTCTTCAATATTACTTTGGCTATTTGGGATCTTTTGTGTTTCCACACAAATTTTAGGATTGTTTGTTCTAGCTTTGAGAAGAATGCTGGGATTGCCTTGAATGTGTATATTGCTTTGGGTAGTATTGAAATTTTACCAATATTTATTCTTCTGATCCATGAGCATGGAATGTTTTCCCTTTTCTTTGTGTCTTCTTCATTTTTCTTCCTAAGCTTTGTATAGTTTTCATCATACAGATCTTTTACATCTTTGGTTAGGTTTATTCCTAGATATTTTATGGTTCTTGGTGCAGTTGTGAATAGAATAAGTTTCTTTATTTCTCTTTCTGTTGCTTCATTATAGTTGTATAAAAATGCAGCTGGCTTTTGTATATTGATTTTGTACCCTACGACTTTGCTGCATTCATGGGTCAGTTCTAGCAAACTTTTGGTGGAGTCTATCAGGTTTTCCACGTAGAGTATCATGTCATCTGCAAAAAGTGACAATTTGAATACATCTTTGCCAATTCTGATGCCTTTTATTTCCTTTTGTTGTCTGATTGCTGATGCTAGGACTTCGAACACTATGTTAAACAACAGTGGCGACAGTGCACATCCCTGTTGTGTTCCTGATCTCATGGGGGATAGTTCTCAGTTTTTCCCCATGGAAGATGATATTAGCTGTGGGCTTTTCATAAATGACTTTTATGATGTTTAGGTATGTTCCTTATATCCCACTTTCTTAAGGGTTTTTTTTTTTT
>NC_043712.1:33051863-33122988 GCF_006229205.1 Suricata suricatta | reverse complement strand
ACATCCCTGTTGTGTTCCTGATCTCATGGGGGATAGTTCTCAGTTTTTCCCCATGGAAGATGATATTAGCTGTGGGCTTTTCATAAATGACTTTTATGATGTTTAGGTATGTTCCTTATATCCCACTTTCTTAAGGGTTTTTTTTTTTTTATTAAAAAAGGATGCTGTATTTTGTCTAATGCTTTTTCTGCCTCCATTGATAGGATCCTATGGTTATCTTTTCTTTTGTTAAGTGGTGTATTAAAATCCCTTGCAATTACCACATTCTTGTCAGTAAGATTGCCTATGTTTATGATTAATTGTTTTATATATTTGGGTGCTCCTGAATTCAGTGCATAGACATTTATAATTGTTAGCTCTTCCTGGTGTATAGACCTTATAATTATTATATGACACTTTTCTTCATCTCTGTTACAGCCTGTAATTTAGAGTCTAGTTTGTCTGATAGATGTATGGTTACTCCAGATTTCTTTTGATTTCCAGTAGCATGATAAATAGTTCTCCATCTCCACACCTTCAATCTGAAGGTTTCCTCAGGTCTAAAAGGAATCTTTTGTAGACAGCAAATAGTTGGGTCTTATTTTTTTTTCTTTATCCATTCTGATACCCTATATCTTTTGATTGGAGCATTTAGTCCACTTACATTCAGTGTTATTATCCATAACTATGGGTTTAGATTCATTGTGTTCTCTGTAGGTTTCATGCTTGTAGTGATGTCTCTGGTACTTTGTGGTCCTTGCAACTTTTCACTCAGAGTCCCCCTTAGGATCTCCTATAGGGCTGGTTTAGTGGTGATGAATTCCTTCAGTTTTTGTTTATTTGGGAAAACCCTTATTTCTCCTTTTATTCTGAATGACAGGCTTGCTGGATAAAGGATTCTTGGCTGCATATTTTTCCTGTTCATCACACTAAAGGTTTCCTGCCATTCTTTTCTGGCCTGCCAAGTTTCTGTAGATAGGTCTGCTACTACTCTTATATGTCTACCTTTGTATGTTAAGGTCATTTATCCCTACCTCCTTTCAGAATTCTCTCTTTCTCCTTGTATTTTGCCAGTTTCCCTATGATATGTCATACAAAAGATCTATTCAAGATACATTTGAGGGGAATTCTCTGTGCCTCTTAGATTTCAATGTCTGTTTCCTTCCCCAAGTTGGGGAAGTTCTGAGCTCTGATTTGTTCAAGTACCCCTTCAGCCCCTTTCTCCTTCTCTTCTTCTTATGAAATTCTTATGATACAGATATTGTTCTGTTTGATTGCATCATTTAGTTCTCTAATTCTCTTTTCATGATCCTCGATCATTTTATCACTCTTTTTCTCAGCTTCCCCTTTCTCCATAATTTTATCTTCTAATTCACCTATTCTCTCCTCTGCCTCTTCAGTCTGCACGGTGGCTGCTCGATTTTATTTTGCACTTCATTTATAGCATTTTTTAATTTATCCTGACAGTTTTTAAGATCCTTGATCTCTGCAGCAATGGAGTCTCTGCCGTCATCTATGCTTTTTTCAAGCCCAGTGATTTTTATGACTATTATTTTAAATTCTTGTTCAGTTATATTGCTTATGTCTGTTTCAGTCAATTCTTTAGCTGTCACTTCTTCTTGGAATTTCTTTTGAGGAGAATTCTTCTGTTTCATCATTTTGTCTAGTTTTCTGTCCCTTGTAAGTTTATATTCTCTGCACCTGCGAGCACTGCTGTATTAAAGGGGGCTCATACACTGTCCAGGGCCTGGCCATTCAGGAGGTGTTTTTTGGAGAGTGTTACTTGCTCTCTGTAGTTGTGACTTTGGTTATTTTATTTCCCTACTCATAGTGGTGTTTTGGACCCTCTACCAGGTGTGCTTTGATTTATTCCTTGAAGTAGCCCTGGAAAGGACAATAAACAGACACACCGGAAACAAAAACATGCAAATGCACAAACCAATAAAATAAGCAAACAAACAGAAACGAAAAAACAATCTAAAAGCAAAAAACCAGAAACCCCAGCTACAGGTAAAGAAACACCAGCTACAAGTGCTGATGGAAGACCGTATACAAAGAGAGAAATGACAGGAGCGGGGAAAAAGAAAAAATGAACATTGACCAGGCAGAGGTACTAAAAGGCTTAATCCAGAGAGAAAGAGAGAAAAAGGAGAATAAGGAAGGAGGTAAAGAAAAAGAAATGAAAATAAAGTTACCCAGGGAAACCATATGGCCTGATTATTCCAGAGAGAGAGAAAGAAAAGAAGGAGGTGTAGAACATGTATCACAAGAATGGATTAAATATGTCTGTTTAAGCAAACCAATAACCAGAGTAACCAGGCTAGAGGAGAGAAGTGATAAGAAGGAGAAAAGGGAGAATATATCTAAATAACAAGAATTGACCTAGAATTAATCCAGGCAGTGCCTCAGTGTTGGTCCGGAGGACAGGGCCGTCTGGTTCCACAGCATCTATCCAGCTCTAGTAGATAAACAGCTACCCAGCATGAAGGGGCGTGGTTTGCCCCTTCACTGTGGGCTCCTCAGACCTATCCTGAGGCCCGACCTTGCTGGATGTGCAGAGAAAAATGGCGACTCCCCAACCCCTTCTTCATGGACCAGCTGTCCCAAATGACTCCTTTGGGTCCATCCCCATTGTGCCACGGGTGCAGACGAGGTGGGCTGTCTCGCTCCCACAGTCTCTTGTGTCCTATGCCTAGCTGGGTTTTAATCTCCCACTCAGTCTGCGTTAATATGCCCCCTAATATGTGGTCCCACGGCTGTGCTGCAGCACTTCAGGGGAGAGGACTGTTTCTCCTGCTGCAGACTGCTCCCTTGACCTACCACCAAACCCGGAGGTGACTCCCCTCTTCCCCAGTTATGTGAACATGGCAGCCGGCCCAGTCTGAAGAAAGCCCTGCAGTTAGAGATGGAATCCCTCTCCATCCCAGCCTGAAGTTTTTCTCTTGTCCAGATACAGTCCTAAGCTTCCCCAGATGCTCCTTCTCTTCCCTTTGTCTCTCCACAGAAGGGGATTCCTTCCCTCCGTACCTACGAGGCCCACTTTATCTCCTCCAGTTCTCAGTCACCCACCTATGGGGCCATCCAGTTTTCCTCTTTTCTTCTTGATAGACTCCATCTCTTTTCCTCCCAGGCTGTTGGGTTCAAAGTCCTTTGGCTTCATCCCTTCTTTGTTTGAGAGATGGGGAAAGTAGGAATCCCCCTAATTCTCCGCCATATTGGCCCCTCCCCATAATATTCTCTTTTTAATATCTATAGGATCTGTATTGATGGCCCGTTCTTTAATCCCATTGTTAATAATTTGTGTGTTTTCTTTTTTTCTTGATTAGTCTATCTGGAAATTTATCAATTTTACTGATGTTTTCAAAACACTATTTTTGGTTTCCTGATTTTTTTTACCTTTCTTTTCTGTTTCAGTACTAATTTGTTTCATCATTTTAGTATTGATTTTGCTCTCATTTTTATTCCTTTCTTCTTTTTACTTTTGGTATAATGTGTTTTCTTTTCCCAAGGTAGTAGATTAGATCACTGACTTGGGACCTTTCTTCTTCTCTAACGTAGCTATAATGCTGCAAATTTCCCTCTACATATTGTTTTAACTGCATCCAGTAAACCTTTATACATGTGTTTTCATTTATTGAAAAATATTTTCTGATTTTTTTTGTTTTGAAGGAGGCTTCCTTTCTGACCTCTGGTTTTTTTTAAGCTATGTCATTAAATTTGCAAATACATAGGGATTGTCCACTTCTCTATGTTACTAATACCTAATTTTTTCTGGTCACAGGATACTCTTTGTATAATTTCAATTATTCCAGTATTTTAAATTGGTCAAGCATTGTATTAAGGCTCAGAATATATTCTATCTTGGTGAATGTCCCATGTGATCTTGAAAAGAATGTATATTCTGCTACTGTTGGGGTAGAGTATTTTATAGATATCAATTAGGTCAGTTTGGTTGATATTGTTATTAAGCTCTTCTATATCTTTACTGATTTTTTGCTTACTGGTTCTACCAATTACTGAGAAAGGAGTTTTAAATTTTCTAAGTAATCATGAATATATTTATTCTTTTCAGCTTTCTTGGTTTCTGCTTCATGTGTTTTGAAGCACTGATGTTTGGTGCAATCAGATTTAGGATTGTTGTATCTCCTTGACGAATTAACTCCCTAATTATGTAATGTTCCTCTTAATCCAGGTGATATTTCTTGTTCTAGAATTAATTAATCAAGTTATTTGGATGTCATATCTTTTTCTTTTTACTTTGAATCTATGTGTTTGTATTTAAAATAGATTTCTTGTAATAGTATATAGGTAAGGCTTTTATATCCACTCTACTGATCCTAAATTTTTATTCAAATATTTTCATTATTTACATTTAATGTAATTATTGCTGTGGTTAACTTTAAACCTACCATTTTGCTAGATGTTTTCTCTTTGCTCTTTCTCTTTTTTGTGGTTGTTGCTGTCTCCCCCCCCCTTTTTTTTTGCCTATTTTTTTCTTTTTATTCTAATTGCCTTTTTTTTTTTTTAATTCCAGTGTAGTTAACATGCAGTGTTATATTTGTTTTGGTTGAATCTGCTTTTCAATTGAATTTTTTTATCCTGTTTTATCTTTACTAATGACTTATTAATTATACCTCTTTTTTTAAATTTTTTATGGTTTTTATTTATTTTTGAGAGAGAAAGGTGAGCAGGGGAGGGTCAGAGAGAGAGGGAGACACAGAATCCGAAGCAGGCTCCAGGCTCCGAGCTAGCTGTCAGCACAGAGCCCGATGCGGGGCTTGGACCCATGAACCGTGAGATATGACCTGAGCCGGACACTTAACCAACTGAGCCACCCAGGCACCCCTAATTATACCTCTTTAAAACATTTGTGGTGGTTGCCATAAAGTTTATAATATATGTCTTTATCACATTCCCTTTTCAAATACTATTATACTATATATTGTGTATATATACATAGTATTAATTAAATATTGGTGCTAGTGTGGACAGTTTGAAAAAAGTTAATGTTTAGTAGAGGGAAGTACATAATGAGTACTTAGGATATTTGCCATTTAAACCTCGCTGTCATTTGAGTATCATATTTGTAATTAAGAGCACTCACAAATGAGCTAATATTGTCTCCTTTTAAAAATGGACAAATGAGGGGATTGCTAGAATTCCTTTTTTCTTTTTAAGTTTATTTGTTTTGAGAGAGAGTGGGAGAGAGCGTGAGCGCACAGGGGATGGGCAGAGAGAGAGAGAGAGGAAGAGAGAGTCCCAAGCAGGCGTCTGGCTCTCAGCACAGAGCCCCATGTGGGGCTCAGTCTGCCAAACCATGAGATCATGACCTGTTTGGCACATGATCTAGAATTCTGTGCCGTCCAATATATTGTTCACTAGCCATAGTTAATTCCAATTAAGTTAAAAATTCAGGTCCTCAGTCATGCCAGCCACATTTCAAGTGCTCAGTCACCACATGTATTGAAGAGCGCAGATGTATAACATTTCCATCAGCACAAAATTCTGTTGGATAGCACTGTTGAAGGAAGAATTAACAAGTTGTCCATGGCTTACCTGGACTTTTCCTGGCTTCTTGAATGTCATTCTCTGAATGTGTCACCGTTCTATTTACTCTCAGTCCGGAGCAAATTTGAGTGGTTAATCTTGAAAAATGCTGGTTACTGACTATTGAAAATCCTTAGCCAGCGCCCCCATGGGTTTCTGAGGTACCAAAATTCATTTTTTTCTCTCACTTGACCTGTCTGCTGTGTGTGGTGCTTTTGAATATGCCATTCTTTTTGGTTCTTTCCTCTTTTTGTTCATATGACACCAGTTCTGCATTTTCTACTTTTATCTCTGGTCACTTTTTCTCAGCCTTTTATAGGTTCTTCTTTCTCTGCCTATCCTTTCATGCCAGCCTGCCACAGAAGTCCATCCTTAACTTGATTTTTGACTCCCTGGCACCAAATACCACATATATGCTAAAGGTCAGCAAATCCCCTGTTCAGACCTCTGACCTGAGTTCCTCATGAATATATCTGTGTGGCTGCCCTGTACGCATCCCAGCCTCCGTATGTCCCAGATGAATTCACTCACTTCTTCTCTTGCAAACTTGCCTCTATCCCATCTCAGTGTCGGTCATTACTATCCACTGTGTTTCTGAGCCAGAAACTTGGGAACTCCCTCGTCATCCAAAGCAGTTAATTTCTGTTGATTCTGCCTCCTAATTAACTCTCAGATTGATTTTTTTGTTTGTTGCCCAGTCCGTGTGTTTAAGTTGTCTATATTTTCAAGTCTCCTTACAAACTCATTAGTCTTTCTCCTTCCCATTTATCTTCTCCACTACTGAATAGTTATCTTTCTAAAATGCAGAGCTGATCACTTTATTCCCCTACTTAAAATCCTTCTAAGGCCCCTCATTATGTTTGGTGAAAATGCAGACCTATAAACATAATATGGGAGTCTCTTCTGAATCTGCCTCTTCCCACCTCTCCAATCCCTTTCAGTCCTCAGCTTCTAATCGAAGAGTCTTCTTCATTCAGTCTTGTCCAGTCGCTTAACTGCCTGAAACTCCTCAGAATCCACCATGTGTTTCTGTAACTGCTGTGCCCTTTGAACTTTCTATTCCCTTTACTTGAGGCGGATACCTCTCCCCACCCTCACCCCACCACACACCCTTATTTCTTCCTTCCTGTCAGGATTCCATTCAGACTTCTCCTCTGGGGATGTTTCCCTATGTCTTCCCTCCCCAGGTTAGTCTTTGTGCGTCTCGGACTCACCCTGTGTTCTCATAGTATTCTGTGCTTTTCTCCACTGTAATAATCTCCATGTGTTGTAATAGCATCGGAAAGTATTCAGTAACAATTGGTGAGATAACCTAACAAGTATGAACTCTGAAAACGATTTGAATTCACAGACTAATGAATCACATTATAGTAACCTATTGTGTTCTTATAGGTGAAGATGCTGGAAGCAGATCTGGTTTCAAAAATGCTACGAGCTGTTCTGCAGTCTCATAAGAACGGAATAGCATTACCTCGGCTCCAAGGAGAGTATAGATCCTTGACTGGAGACTGGATTCCCTTTAAGCAGTTAGGTTACCCAACACTCGAAGCCTATCTGAGAAGCGTGCCAGCAGTTGTGAGGATAGAGACTAGTAGATCTGGAGAGGTAAGAAGGAAATTGTGCATGTCAGGAGTCAAACTAATTCTTAATTGCCTGCCTGGCACTTCTAATCTCCTAACTAGGATAGAAGTCAAAGTGAAAAGTACCAGCTAAGTAGTTTGAGATCGGTAGTGATAGAAAGCATCCAAGACACAGCCTAGACTCTGATGTCTTTTGTTTTATCCTTCAGATTCCTTTTGTTGTAAAATTTAGACTCAAGGAGCACCTGGTGTCTCAGTTGCTTAAGTGTTCAACTTCAGCTCAGGTCATAATCTCGCAGTTCATGAATTCGAGCCCCACGTTGGGCTCTGTGCTGACAGCTCAGAGCCTGGAGCCTGCTTTGGCTTCTGTATCTCCTCTCTCTGCCCCTCCCCCACTCATGCTCGCTCGCTCACGCTCGCTCTCTCGCTCGCTCTCTCCCAAAAATAAATAAACATTAAAAAATTAAAAAATAAACTTAGACTCTAATCACTATAAATGAAAAATTTGAAAGTTTACCCAGTCAGCAACATTCAAGCAAAATACATGTACTGGAGACCTAGATTCCAGGTGTCCGCACCCATGCATTATGCATCTGCTACAACTGTTTTTGCTCAGGTCAGTGGTGACCTCCTGATGACCAGAGCTACTAGATACTTTTAAATTGACCTCATTCCTATCTGTTCCTACTATCTGGACTCTAGTTCAGTCTCTAATGGATCATTCAGCCCTTTGATTATTTTTTTTATTTTTTTAAGTGTATTTATTTATTTATTTTGAGAGAGAGAGAGAGCATGAGCAGGGGAGGGAAAGAGAAAGAGGGAGAGGGAGAATATCCCAAGCAGGGTCCATACTGTCAGTACAGAGCCTGATGCAGGGCTCGAACTCACTAACTGTGAGAGCATGATCTGAGCTGATATCAAGAGTGCAACACTTAACTGATTGCACCACCCAAGTGCCCAACACTGATTATTACAGGGCCTTCCCTACCATTCTCTTTGTCTTTAATCCCTTCCTTCTCTAGGCTGTTCTACCCTTCACACCAATATGACAATACTCTTTAAATCTTTTCATTTCTCTGGAAGAATATTTTATATATATCATGGCAATTTGGTGGTAGCAATGAAATGTTTTATTGCACATACCCTGCGACCCAGCAGTTTCACCTCTTGGCATCTGCCCAATGTACGGTATGAAAGATATAGACAAACCATTGTCCAAAAGACAAAAAGCACCTACTTCACCAAACAGCATATTCTTCTGGGTACATTTCTGCATAGGTAAATAGATATGACAGATCTGAGGTATTTCTTACAAAAACTTGTAATAGTTGTTCTGTTTGGGGACATAGGGTGGTGGGTGGAGGAGGGAAAAGGGGACCAGGATCAGGAGAGCAATCAAAAGGAAGGTTCACCTGATGTGTAATAATTTTTATAAGGAGCATGTATAAATAATTAAATATTATATTAATAATAAAACTTGCTTCAACCCTGATTCTTCTAGACAAATTCAAGCCCCCCTTTCCATTTGACACTTTGTAATACATCTGATATAGCATTTAACATGATGCCTTCTATCTAGTCTCTTTGTGTATCTCTGTTTCTTCATAAGTTTCTTGAGGATGAATGATTGTTCCAAATAGTTGGTTCTTAATAAATATGTGTTTGAATGTGTGAATGATCAAATATCTCATGAATTAATAATGCTTCATATGGTTACTGTGCTATAATTTATTCAACCATGTTCTTCTATTATGCACATTTTTACTATTTCCAGGTTTTGATTATTAAAATAACCCCTATTGCACATATTTGGGTATGTAAAGTTTTGTTTTTTTCAATTATATTCTTGTAATATATTTTGAGGAATAGAAATACTGGACCAAAGAATAGGAGCATGTCTTGGCTTTTGTAAAGCCTCATTGCTTCCCTGTTCTTGATTTCTGCTTAGAATCAGAGACTTTAACACTAGAGGTGGCTTTAGAAACCGTCTAGTCCCAGTATTCTACATACTTGAAAAAAACTCTCATGTATATCACCAATTTTTTAAAGATAAAAGGCTGAACTGCTATGTTTTAAGCAGGTGCCGCAGGTCCAGGGTCTCTGCTTGCCCTGCCTTGCCCTCACCTCACTGCCACTGTGAGGCCCCAGAATTACCTTCATGGAATCTGGTGACACCGTTGAACGGTTTGAAAACCCCAGATCTAAGCCCACTCCCATTTTATAGCTGAGAGAGTATACTGAGATGTGGGAGCTAAACTGATTTGTCGTAGGTCACACAGCTAATCTGTTTCAATGGCAAGATTAGGATCAGGTGGTCTTTGAGAGGTAATAAAAATAGCAATTATGAGAACATACTTAGGATTCAGAGAGATAACCTAGCTGTGTGACTCGGGAAAGTTGTTTAACTTCCCTGAGCCTCTGCTCTCCCATGTACAAAACGGAAATAAAACATATCTCACAGATTATATGAGGTAATATGTGCTGATCACAGGTTACTTTTGGTTGATTTGTTAATCCCATAGTACCTAGCAGATTGTAGATGCTTATCGACTCAATGTGCTAGACTATTCTTTTTTTTTTTTATTGTTTTTTTAAATTTATTTTTGAGAGACAGCGCGATCAGGGAAGGGTCAGAGAGAGAGGGAGGTACAGAATCTGAAGCAGGCTCCGGGTTCTGAGCTGTCAGCACAGAGCCTGAGGCAGGGAGATCATGACCTGAGCTGAAGCCGGACGCTTAACCGACTGAGCCACCCAGGCGCCCCTGTGCTAGACTATTCTTGATTTCTCTTATAGAATATAATTTTGCTCTAACAGTATCTAAAAAAGAGAGATGTGAATATTTGTATTCAGCTTGATTTGGAACATGTAAACTCACTAAGATCCACTTTTAAAAATCGGCCTCTAGGCAGCAGTGAATCTGATAAATGTCTCTCCTCTCACCCTGCCTCTCACGAATAGATTACCTGCTATGCCATGGCCTGCACCGAAACTGCAAGAATTGCTCAGCTTGTGGCTCGTCAGAGGAGTTCCAAAAGGAAAACTGGGCGGCAAGTTAATTGTCAGATGAGAGTAAAGAAAACCATGCCATTTTTCCTAGAAGGTAAGGTCTTTGCACATGCTACAATTTTTAAACCTGTCTATGAATACATTGTCGTATGGAATTATGGAAATACTGCCTGTATTCATGATAAACACCCATATTTGTTAGCATTCATATGTCAAGAGGGAAATCTTCAAGTTAGTACTGTATTTCTATTTGAAAATAAGTGAAGATGGTCAGCATGACTTACTAAGTTATTACACAGTGTGAAATAATTCAGTAAGTTTTAACTAAGCTTATTATGGCAAAGTATTGTTTTATTCCTTTAGGTTTTGGGGGGAGAAAGCCTCATCCAGAATGTTGGATGAGCCAAGAACCTATTATTTAATATTATTTAGCAAGTCATATCTTCATACTTTTATACTAAAATCCTCTATTTTCAGAAGAACATGAATTATATCATACAGAAAGGTGTTATAGGCAACTTAGCCAGTGTCTGCTGAAGACTTATCTCAAAGAGCTTATAATCAGTTCTAAAACTGAATTCTCAAGATAGAGTTTAATGATAATATAAGGAGTAGACCCTCCCCCCTCAAAAGCCACCGTGAGCATTTTAGACAAGGGAACAATCACGGTGAGAATGGCCATGGAAGGCTTCACAGCAAAGGAGGACTTGAACCCAGATCTTGAATGAGGGGAAGAATTTAAATTGATTGAGAAGAAATGGAAGGAGTGAGATATGGCTGAGTATGCTGCATTTGTAGCAACATGGTGTGGCTGGCACCAAAGTGTTGGTTAGTGAGTAGAGGGAAAGTAACTGGCTAATTTAGCAGAGGAAGCCATGTTTTGAAGAAATCTCATCTGCTAAATACCAGTCTATTCTTCCCCTACTGACAAACCCTGTAGTGACAACTTCTTCATATTCTTACAAACTGTTCTGGGAATAGAGACTCACAGAAAACATCTGGAAGGGGAGAGTGACATAGTGAAATGAGGCTTTTGGGAAGCTAATTGATTCCATTATGTATGCCTAATTTCATAGGAAAACCAAAAGCAACCCTCAGACAACCAGGATTTTCTTCAGATTTTTCTATCAGCAAAAAACCTAATCCAATGCTGTTAAGAGACAGAGGAAATTCTTCTGGAGTTAAATCTGATGCTGAAATGCCACCTTACACTTTACACGCAACTATTGGAAATGAATTATTCAAAGATGCCCCAGTGCAGAGGCACGTGACCATGTCTGCCAGCACCAGGTATTTGGGCTTTGTATGGCTAAAAGGAGAGGTTTGGTGAACCTAGGATAATAAATGTTCTGCATAAGAAGGAAGTACTTCACGTTTTATCTAATGTAAGTTCACATGTAGTAGAGAAATACATCATTACTAGTAAGTCCACTTTTCCTGGCTACCAGATATCATTGTCTGAGTATCTTCATTTTATATTTTCTCTGCAGTGTTGGTAATCTCTTCTTGTAAAATTCATTTTGAAAGCTCTCACAGGCTATAGTAAGATGCTATTTCAGGACAACTTACAATTTTTTCTGAAAACATTTCTTACAATTAATTTTATAAATTTTAGGTAAAATCTTATTGATTTGCACATTCCGCTGTTCTCTAAAAATCATATCTGTAATTATACAGTAGCATCATACATCCATGCATCAGCATATCTGACTGGCAGTATTAACACAACCTTCAAGTCTTAGTTTGAGTGCTGACATTTATTAGCCAAGTGAATAAGTGAAATTATTTCATCTTTGAGGGCCTAATTTGTTTAATGAAAATGTTAAACTAGGTGATCTCAAAGTTTCTTTTTGGCCTTAAATCTTATAGTTGTATAAAGTGATTCAGGTCAGCAAACCATGACCCATGGGGTAAATCTGGCCCATTGCCTGTTTTGTGTGAATAAAGTTTTATTGAAACAAAGTCACATCCCTTTGTTTATATATTGTCTATGGTTTCCTTTATGCAACTGCAGAGTTAAGTAGTTGTGCAGAGACGTTATGACCTGCAAAACCTAAAATATGCACTAGTGGATACTTTTACAGGAAACATTTACCAGCTCTTGAGGTAGATGAATGAGTATCCCATTCTTTCTTTCTTTTTGTGCCTTTATAAAACAAATTTTGTTGTATCATATCCCTTTATTTTTTCTAAGTTTATTTATTTATTTTAAGAGAGAGAACATGAGTTGGGGGAAGGGTGGGACAGGGGGAAGAGAGAGAGAATCCCAGACAGACTCTGCACTGTCAAGCACAGAACCCAACGTGGAGCTTGAACTCACAAAACTATGAGATCATGACCTGAGCCGAAATCAAAAGTCAGACTTTTAACTGACTGAGCCAACCAGGCGCCCCATATTATATATCCCTTTAAATCAGTGTTCAAATATTTCATTTTGTGTAGAAGCTATTCCTCTCCCACCCCAGCACTCCACCTACCATACTAGAATATTTAGAATTAATTTCTTTTCTTGCTAAAGAAAGAGATTCTTATTTATTTTTATTTTTTTGATATAGTTTATTGTCAAATTGGTTTCTGTACAACACCCAGTGCTCATCCCAACAAGTGCCCTCCCCCATGCCAATCACCCATTTTCCCCTCTCCCCCACCCCCACCACCCTTAGTTTGTTCTCAGTATTTAAGAGTCTCTATGGTTTCCCTCCCTCCCTCTCTGTAACTATTTTTTCCCCTTACCTTCCCCATGGTCTTCTGTTAAGTTTCTCCTGATCCACATATGAATGAAAACGTATTGTATCTGTCCTTCTCTGCCTGACTTATTTCACTTAGCAAAATACACTCCAGTTCCATCCACATCGTTACAAATGGCCAGGCTTCATTCTTTCTCATTGCCATGTAGTATTCCATTGTATGTATAAACCACATCTTCTTGATCCATTTATCAGTTGATGGACACTTAGGCTCTTTCCATGATTTTGTTATTGTTGAAAGTGCTGCTGTAAACATTGGGATATATGTGCCCCTATGCATCATTACTCCTGTATCCTTTGAGTAAATTCCTAGCATACTAGAATATTTAGAATTGATTTTTTTAAGAAGGTAAAATTCTTTTATGATGGTATATATTTAGTGCTATTTATGGTTAGTTATTATAATTTTGATAAAGTCTAGAAAATACATAGTTAAAACTTGGATCTTGTACAAAACAAATGAACATAAGGGAAGGGAAGCAAAAATAATATACAAACAGGGAGGGGGACAAAAACATAAGAGACTCTTAAATATGGAGAACAGAGGGTTATAGGAGGGGTTGGGGGAGGGGGGATGGGCTAAATGGGTAAGGGGCATTAAGGACTCTACTCTTGAAATCATTGTTGCACTATATGCTAACTAACTTGGATGTAAATTTTAAAAAACTAGTTAAATAAAACTTGGATCTTGACCCAAAACACTAGCTAGGTCCAGCATGTGACTGGCTGAGGTGCCAGTGGCTCCTCTGCTTGCATGCCTACATTTCAAGATCCCATTTTGAATTGAATCTGTAAAATGACAGCAAAACCGAGACATCTGGATTGTGGGCCCAGGAGAGCATTCTCTACCCCATGGTCTGGTGTCTCCTACCCATCTTTTACTGGCAACTGGCGGCCCAGGTAAGGGCCTTCCATTCCTCCAGGTAGGACCAGAAGTGATTGAATGGGGGCTGTGCTAGCACCAAGCAGCCCAAAGAGCAGGCCCAAGATGGTGCTTTCTGACCTGCAGCCAGTGTGTTCTCCCTTCTTCCACCTGACAGCATTAGGTCCAGGGAAGTGCATTCTGTTCCTATGGGCAGCACTTGATCAAGAAGGAGCCCCAACAACAACACATAAATGTACTGGACCAGAGTTAGCAAATAAGGGCTCTGAAAAATGAGTTATCACAATGGAACTACAGCTACAAAGTGGGCCAGGAGCTGTGTGTTAAGCCTAAGCAAGTAATTGCCTGCTAGAATAGGACTTTTAAATTGGATTCATAGTTTCCTAACATATGTATCAATGTCCAGGATGCAATAAAAAGTCACTTGTAATACTCAGAACCGGGATAATCACAACTTGAATGAGAAAAGACAATTGACGAATGCCAAAACCAAGATGAATCAGATGTTGGAATTACTTGCAAGAATTTTAAAGCAGCTCTCCTAAAATGCTTCAAAGAGCAATTGAAAATAATTTGGAAAAAAAAAGAAAATTCACCAAAGAAATAGAACATATAAAAATAAAAAAGAATGAAATGGAAACCGTAGTATTAAAAACATGGAACACCAAAATAAAAAATTCGCTGGGTAAGCTCAACGACAGAATGAATATGACAGAGGGAAGAATCAGTGAACTTGAAGATAGAGCAATAGAAATTACACAGTCTGAACATCAGAGTAAATAGACTTCCTTTGGAAACAAAACAAAAGAGCACCGAACAAAGCCTGAGGGGCCTTTGGAAATAAAACATCCAGCAGAGCCTTAGAAATCTGTGGGGAAAATAAAAGATCTAACGTTTGTATTAGCAGTGTCTCAGGAGAAGAGAAAGAGTGGGGCTGAAAGAGTATTTGAACACAAAATGGCTGAAATTTCTTGCCTTTGGCTAAAGACCTAAATCTACACATTCAAGATTTCAGAGAATCCTAAAAAGATAGATCCAAAGAAACCCACATGAAGACACATCATAATTAAGCTTCTGAAAACTAAGGACAAAAAGTCTTGAAAACAATGAGAAAGAAATGACACATCACCTATAAGGGAATACAGCTTTAATGACAGTGGATTTCTCATCCACAACCACAGAGGAACCCTGGAGGAAGGAAAATGGCATGTTTTTCTTGCGCTGAAAGAAGAACTGTCAGCCATAAATTCTATATCCAGAAAATATATATGTCAGGAATGAAAGGGAAATAAAGACATGCTCAGATGAAAGGAAACTAAGAGAATTTGTCACTAGTTGACCTACTCTTAAAGAACGGTTAAAGGAAGTTCTCTTATAAATGATATAAGATGGGCTTGGAATTTCAGAAAGGAAAGAGCAGAACTGGTAAAAACAGGTGTAAATGTAAGATTATCCTTATGGAGTTTCTTAAATCATATTAAGTTGAAACAAAAATTAAAACATTGATACCAATGGAATGTGATATTGTATATGTATATTGGAATGCTTAAACCATCCAATAGGAAAGCTATACAAAGTGATATACTTAAAAACAATACAAACAAATCAGAATGGAATTCTCAAAAAAGTTTAACCCATAAGAATCCAAGAAAGATAGAAGAATGAGAAATAGGTAACAAATAGAAAACAAAATAAAATGACAGACATAAGACTTAATAAGAATTACCTTTTTTTCAAATTTTTATTTAAATTCAATTTAGTTAACATATAGTATAATATTTGTTTCAGGAGCAGGATTTAGTGATTCATCATCTACATATAATACCCAGTGCTCATCATAACAAGTACGCTCCTTAATACCCACCACCCATTTAGTCCATCCCCCACCCACACCTCCCTCCATTAACCCTTGTTCCCTGTAGTTAAGAGTCTTTTATGGTTTGCTTCCCTTTCTTTTTTTTTTCCTTCCCACATGTTCATCTGTTTTGTTTCTTAAATTCTACATATGAGTGAAATCATACAGTGTTTGTCTTTCTCTAACTTATTTTGCATAGCATAATATACTCTAGCTCCATCCACATCATTGCACATGGGAAGATTTCATTCTTTTTGATGGCTAAGTAATATTCCACTGCATAATATATACTGCCTCTTCTTTAAAATTTTTTTTAAATGTTTATTTATTTTTGAGGCCAGATAGAGCATGAGTGGGGAAGGGGCAGAGAGAGAGGGAGACACAGAATCTTAATCAGGCTCCAGGCTCTGAGCTGTCAGCACAGAGCCCAACACAGGGCTTGAACCCATGAACTGTGAGATCATGACTTGAGCCAAAGTCAGACGCTTAACTGAGTGAGCCACCTAGGTGTCCCTATACCACCTCTTCTTTATCCATTCATCAGTTGATGGGCATTTGGGGTTTTTCCATAGTTTGGCTATTGTTGATAATGCTGCTATAAATATCAGGGTCCATATACCACTTAGAATCTGTATTTTCATATCCTTTGGATAAATACCTAATGGTGTGATTGCTGGGTTGTAGAGTAGTTTTATTTTTAACTTTTTGAGGAACCTCCGTACTTTTTTCCAGAGTGACTGTGCCAGGTTGCATTCCTACCAACAGTGTAAGAAGGGTTCCCCTTTCTCCACCAACATCTGTTGTTTCCTGTGTTGTTAATTTTAGCCATTCTGATCAGTATGAGGTAGTATCTCATTGTGATTTTGATTTGTATTTCCCTGGTGATGAGCGATGTTGAGCATCTTTTCATGTGTCTGTTGGCCATCTGGATGTCTTCTTTGGAAAAATGTTTATTTATGTCTTTTAAAACTACAATGAGGTATCATCATGACACACTTACCAGAATGGCTAAAGTAAAAAATAGTGATAATACTGAATGCTGGCAAGAATGTAGAGAAACTGGATCAATCATACATTGCTGTTGGAAATGTAAAATTAATAGCCATTCTAGAAAACAGTTTGGGAAATTCCATTAAAAAACAAAAACAATTAAACATGCAGCTATCATATGACCAGCAATTGCACTCCTGGATATTTACCCAGAGAAATGGAAGCTTACATTCATACAAAAGCTATACACAAATGTTCATAGTAACTTTATTCATAATAGCCCCAAACTGGAAACAACCCCAGTGTCCTTCAGTATGTGAATGATTCAAGAGATTATCATACATTCAGACCACAGAATACTTCTCAGCAATAAGAAGGAACAAACTATTGATAACACAGCAACTTTGATGGATTTCAGGGGAATTATGCTCTTTGAAAGAAACTAGTCTCAAAAAGTTATATGCTGTTGATTCTATTTACATAGCATTCTTGAAATGACAAAATTGTAGAAATGGAGAATAGATTGGTGTTTGCCAAGTGTTAGGGGTTTGGGAAGTCAGAAAGGTGTGGCTATAAAGGTGTAGCAAGAAGGGGCCTTGTGATGGGACAGTTGTGATTATAATTATGGTCTGGTGATTATAATCAATAAATTATTGATATTAGTGGTGGTTACAAGGATCTGTATGTGTGGTAAAATAGCACAGAACCACATGAGCAGACACACACATGTACATGTGCATACACTTAAAACTAGTGAAGTTTGAATAAATCCTGAATTGTACCAATGTGAGTTTTCCAATTTTGCTGTTGTACTATGCAAGATGTTACCATTGGGGAAAACTGGGTGAGGGGTGCATGGGACCTCTATGTATACTTTTTGCAGCTCTCCATGAACTTAAAAGTATTTCAGAATATAGTTGACTCTTGAACACGATTAACATGGAGTTAGACGTACTAACCACCCCACAGTCAGAAATACACATATCTTTTGACCCCAAATTTAACTGCTAATAGCCTACTGCTGACCAAAAGCTTTACTGATAACATAAACAGTAGGTTAACACATATTTTGTATGTTTTGCATATTATATATTATATTCTTATAATAAAATGAGCAAAAAGAAAATATTAAGGAAATCATTAGAGAAAGTACATTTACAGTACTGTACTCTGTGAAAAAAATATGCATCTGGTGGACCTGTGTAGTTCAAACTCAGGTTGTTCAAGGATCAAGTGTAGGGGCACCTGGAGGGCACAGTCAGTTAAGCATCCAGCTCTTGGTTTTGGCTCAGGTCACGATCTCACAGTTGGTGAGTTTAAGCCCTGCATCCAGCTCTGCACTGGCAGTGTGGAGCCTGCTTGGGATTGTCTCTCTGTCCCTCTCTTTCTGCCCCTCCCCTGCTCGCTCGCTTGCTCGCTCTCTCTCTCTCTCTCTCTCTCTCTCTGTCAAAACTAAATAAATAAAAACTTCAGAAAATTTTTTAAATAATCAAGTGTAAAAAGTTTAAAAAGGAATAGCAAAAGCCTTATTTATATGGTTTTAATTTTGAGAATTAATATATCCTTTTATCTTTTACCTTTCACTGTAAAAATGTCAAATTTCATATGGTAGAATATCTTGTACGATAGTTTTTAAAACTATACACCTAGTTGTTTTCACCTTTCTTTACATATGTTACGGACTATTTTAATTATAAACTGTTAAAGAAGTCATAAAACATTTTCATCAAACCTTTTTTTTTAAAAAGCATAATACAAATAGAAAGATCCTTCTAAGAGAAATAAAAAAACCACTAGTGGCAGCTATTAGGTGCAGTCTTTTAAATTATAAAATAAAAAAAATTACTCTTACCAAAAGTAGAACAATAGCAAAAGCTGTTTTATCTACTTGTAAAATATGTGAGCAGTAATAGTAAGTGTTTTTTACTATTATTAACTTAAAATTTTGGGGGTCACCAGATCTTTTGGGAAGCTGATACAAAGTATAAATGATTTTCCCAGAAAAACAAATGTGTACACGTATACATACATATTTGTATATTGGTTCAGGAAATTCATGGACCTCAGAAGCCCCTTCTCAGGATCTTTGGTTAAGAACTCATGACTGCCAGTTAACAAACCGGAAGGGTTCTAGAAAAATAACATAGCTGATGTTTTCTGATATTGGAGGCATCAATTTAAGTTATGATCCAGTAAAATACAAAGAGGGGCAGGAATAAGGATATACGACTGATTTGTGATTTCTCTGGTTTATATGAGGGAAGGAAATGTATATACCTAAAATAATATATAACCAAAGTATTTTTATTAAAGTGATAAGATTACTAAATGAGGTATTTAATACATATATCCATAAAACATAGGTAAATATGGTACTGAAGGTCAAGGTTCCCATTAGGCCTAGAGAGAGAGAAGAAATTGCTGTGTGTATATTACAGTGAGTAAAATCGTGGACTTTGGATAGAATAAATGGCTGTTTGGCAGTAGCCAACAGGCACTATGATTAAAAAGGTACTTTTAAGTATTAAGCTAAATAAATGTGAATTTATTGTAAGTCTCTGCTTCCTTGTATATGTTTAAAACTGTTGTATGTTTAAGACGTACTAAATATTTGTAGGAAGCATTTTCTAAAATACTATTATTGCCCTTGGTTCCGATTGCAGAAATACTATGTGTATGGTATAGAAAATTTGCAAACTATAAGGAAGTAAAAGGAATTTTTAAAATTGCTTCTAATCTGGGGCGCCTGGGTGGCTCAGTTGATTAAGCATTGGACTCTTGATCTTGGTTCAGGTCATGATCTTATTTTGTGGGATTGAGCTCTGCATCGGGCTCTGCCCTGGCAGTACAGAGCCTGCTTGGGATTCTCCCTCTCCCCCTCTCTGTGTCCATCCCTTGCCTGTGCTCTCTCTCTCTCTCTCAAAATAAATAAATACACTTTAAAAGATTGCCTCTAATCCAAATGTAAATGTAAACAACTAACAATATCTATCTTTTTTTATGGATATATAAGTTTTAAAAAATATAAATGGGCTCATGCTATACATTATTGTTTCATAACCTGTTTTAGATAATATACTGTTAACCCACATGATTAAATATACTTGTACATTATCATTTTTAATGTCAGGGAGGTCCATTGTCCAACCACCTATTGCTGAATATAAATTATTTCCACTAATATAAGCAGCCTAACAATGAAGCATATTTGTAGAACAGTCCTTGCATATATTCATGACTAGTTCCTTAGAATAAATCAGTAGGAAAAGGGTAAGAGGGTATACATACTAAGACTATTGCTAATTTGTGATCTACACAGGTTATACCAATTATATCTAGAAACATATGAAAATGATTGTTTACTTGTACCCCTGCCAATACTAGGCATCACTTTTTTAGTTAATACTAAAAGGTGAAAAAAAAATACACCTATGTTTTAATTTCTACTTCTTTGACTTTGATTCTCTAGGGGGCTATAATTTTGTCATATGTTTACCTGACCATTTATAGATCTTTTATTAATTATACATCTTTGTCTTTTGTACAACCTTTCTGTTGGTTTTTTTCTTTTTCTTTCTCATTTTTAAAAATAACTTATAAATTAAGGATGTTGACCCATAGTAATATGTTGGCAATATTTCCTCAGTTTCTTAACTGTGGTATTTTCATTAGATAAAAACTTTAAAATTTTATGTATTTTTATCTACCAAATCTACCAATCTGTTCCTTTGTGGCTTCTGTCTTTAAGTATTATGCTTAGAAAAGCATTTTTACCCCAATATTATATAATAGGCCTTCTGTATTCTTTCAGAATTTTTATGATTTCATTAAATCTTTAATCCAGAATTTATGTGGTTGTATAGTATGAGAATTATCAGTCTTGTTAGCCAGATGTCCTAATACCAGTTATTATATAATCTTTTCTTTCCATGGTGGTTTAAAATTCTGTCTTTACCAATAATAAATTGTTGTATGACTTGGTTTCTGGGCTTTCCATTTGGAATTCTTAATTACCTGTTTACTGGGCCAAACTATTCAGACTATTATAACTTTATAAGGTGTTAATAATCTTTGCTCTCTTATTCCTCCTCTCTCTACTCCTGATTTGGTTTCTTGCTTCTAACATGTGCTTTTTTTACACCTACATAGCACTTAGTAGTTTTGTTCTTACAGATTTTGTTAGTGCATTATTACCTATTTTTGTGTAAGAGGTTATACAGATCTAGTAACTTACAACACCTATTTATTATTTCCTAGTTCTTGTGGGTCATGTATCTGGTGCCACTTAGCTAGGCCGTCTGCTTCGGTGTCTTATGAGGCTGCAGTGAAGGTATTGGCCATGGATGGGGTGAACTGAGCAAGAATGTGCCTCTGGACTGACACACATGCTTGTTGGTCTAATCCATTTCTTTCATTTTTTTCTCAGTGCCTGACTTCCTGGCTGATGGCCAAAGATATCCCCAATGTGGCCACTGGCTTCATCAAAGCCAGCAAGGGAGAGATTATGTTAGCAGTGGGGAAATTTGTGGTCCCCTCAATCTTGAAGATTCTGTTGGGGGGGCGCCTGGGTGGCTCAGTCGGTTAAGCGTCCGGCTTCTGCTCAGGTCATGATCTCACGGTTTGTGGGTTCGAGCCCCGCGTCGGGCTCTGTGCTGACAGCTAGCTCGGAGCCCAGAGCCTGCTTCGGATTCCGTGTTTTCCTCTCTCTCTGACCCTCCCCTGCTCGCGGGCTCTCTCTCTGTCTCTCAAAAATAAATTTAAAAAATAATAATTAAAAAAAGAAAGATCCTGTTGGTTAGAAGCCAGTTACTTAAGAGAACAGGATTATATAAGGCTGTGGCTACCAGAAAGCAAGAACGACAGGGGGCTGTGGCATAGCTGCTCACCACAGTCTTCTCAAATATGTATAGTCCGTGACATGGGGGTATGTTTTTCTTGCTTAATCATAGATCATTCCTGTCTGTCCATGTCTGGCTCATAGCAGGTCCTGAAATAAGTATTTGTGGGTTAAGAATGTGTCTCTAGTAAATGGCATATGTTTAGATTTGATAGGGTGTTTTTTGGACCAGTCTAAGTATTTGTCTTTTAAGGAACAAAAATGCACGTGTCCCTGCAATTTCCTTAAAATCTTTCTTTTGCTATGTCAGCTGTTTTCTGTCCCTTCCTCAGACCTACCCATGCTTGAACCACAGCAGTCCCTGCCATCATCTCTCTGTGCTCCCTCTTCGCTCATAAGCCTCTGCCTGCTGATAGAGCCCTCAAAGCTGACTCCGAGCAGGGGAGGATTCCAGTGTACATTTTTAGGGCTCTGGTGCAAGGGAAAAGAGGGCTGTCTCCCTGCCAGTTTTGTAAAAATAGGAGTTGGATAGGTTTTTGGCATCTTTTCTTATTACCTAGATTATTAATATGTAAATGTGATGTTCTTATAGTTGCATTGCATCATATATTAAATAAGTTGTATTAGTAGCCAACCATTTAATAATTTTTTACAGAATTAATATATTATAGGGAAATGTGCTTTATTCTAAGGAATTTATCCTATTTTTAGAATATTCCATAATATCCAAAAGTTGGAAAATACGTATACTGTGTCATTGTCACTCCCTCTAGTCCCATACCCAGTGCTGGGCAAGATGTACCCACTGGTTGATTCAATCATCTTATTCATTCCTACAACATTCACTGTCTTCTAAAAGTACCAGGCACTGCCCTAGGTACTGGGTACAGGTCATTAAGACACTTAGAGTCTAGTGAAGGAGACCAACATGAACATAAATGATTGTGTGTGTGTGTGTGTGTGTGTGTGTGTGTGTGTGTGTGTCTGGTTTCTTTGTCCTCATATTTGGAAAAATCTTCATATATATATATATATATACATATATATATACACACAATGTAATTCATATAAAAATGATTTTGGTGAGTGTATGAAGTACGGGGGGCGCCGATGCTGCTTTCCTAACTTGTTACTTGAGCAGTCCCTCTGTGGTGCAGAATGCCACCTTTCTCGTGTGCTAATATACAGTGTAAATTGAGTGTTTCTAAGCTCTTTATCATTTTGCTTATCTGTATAAATATCATAAATGTTGTAATTTTGTAACTCACTTTAGTATCTGGTGATACAAGTCCTTCATTTTTAGGTTATATTCCAAAATATTCTTTATGTTTAACTCCTTATTCTTTGCATGGTATTCTTTATTTTGTATTGCTAGTCCCTTAAAGGTGATTCATTGGAAATCTAACTTCCAAGTTCTCTTAAAGTCCTAGTTTAAATTTAGTTTTTAGCACATTTTCTCTAATATGAAACATGAAAGCTGATACTGGTATCATTTTCTTTTTTGCTCATTTTGAGATATTCTAATGACTTATTTTGCTATTCACTGCCACAGAGACTTTAAATGAAAAGCACAGTCCTTAAAACTTGGCATAGACTTTGCCATTTGAATTTTAATTTACTTTTTTTTTTTTAACACCTTAGGTCTAGCCCAAAGGCGCCCCTTCTACCACCTTTTCAGATGCATCTCTCAAGAACCTATGCTAAGGAAATAAATGGTATGTTTTCTCAACATTATCTTCATGATACATTTTGGCTTCTGGAGCCTTAGAACCCCAAGAAAAATATCTGACGGTGGCTACTCACATTTGCTCTCACCCTATCCTATATATTATCTCTCTTTCCCTCTTTCCTCATTTCTTTAAATTATGAAATGAAGTGATCTAAAGAGAAAATAATACCTCCAAGGATATCATTATTCTGACAGAAGGCCTTCCACACATTAGACCAATTCTGTTTCACTTCCATGTGTCACCTGGAGATATTTGTGTGCCTTTTCACCCTCTCACTCTTTAGAGGGTAAGGTTTGAAGCACATAAATCTGAGATTTCAACTCACAAAGTAGTTTCAGATACTCTACCATTTTTAAAAGCTGGGATCCTAAACTATGCAGTGACCACTAAGCATCTAAGTATGAATATAAATGATTCCTCAGGTTATAAGATCCAAAAGAGCTGTTAAAAAAAACAGTAAGAAACATAATAAAAATCAAAGAAACTGAAGATTAAAAATGCACACACTTGTCAGGGCGCCTGGGTGGCTCAGTCAGTTGAACATTCGACTTCAGCTCAGGTCATGATCTCATGGTTTGGTTGTGGGTTCAGGCCCTGCATCAGGCTCGCTGCTGGCAGCACAGAGCCCATTTCAGATCCTCTGTCTTCCTTTCTCTGCCCTTCCTCCACTCACACTCTCTCAAAAATAATAAAAAGGAAAAATAAAACATTTAAAAAATAAGAATAAAAATGCACACATTTGGCATCTGGTTTCGTCCAACCAAAGTATAAATTCCCTGCTCATAGATGCACCTGAGGGACACAGTGTTTCAGGATCAGTATTTACGTTGCATGAAATTGAAGTGTGATTTTAAATGATTTGCTGTTTCAAGTGTGATTCTGACTGAGTCAAATTATTTTTTTATAAGAACACCTCTCCAATATTTCTTATGGAAATTACTTGAATCATGTGATTTTTGTTTCTGTCAATAACTTTTACATATGTATTTTCTGAAACATTGCTTAGAGGTTGTAAATCCTTTTAAATTAGAATAAACTTTTTTTCTGCAGAACTCTGAGGACTTGTTTCAGGAGGATTGCAGTTCACCAGGCAGCTGATATGTATACACTTACACACAGCCTCTCTACCTGTTATAAAACAGACTTCTTCCTTGATTTGTTTAACAGAAGATACACAGATTTAGGGCACTCCTGATGGCCCCACAGAGCAGATGCATTTGCAAACTCCAACTAGACATCAGTTACTGACACTCTCTCTTTAAGGGGGGTCTGGCCAGTTCTCAGAAGCTCATCTTTTCCTTATCCTGATCCTTAGATATTACTATTTGGGAAGAACCTAAATAAATCACTAATGCCCATATATGGCCAAACTGAGTCTAGTGCCCTGTGCTGGGTGACAGCAGAGGCAGCACCCAGCCCTTCTCAAGGAACTGCTGCTCACCCTTTGGCTTCCTGGCATCCTCAGAGGCCAGTGGCCCCAGACCAGTCTGTGTACTTCTCTACCTGCCAGTTTAAAATAGAATAAAAATTTGCTGAATCCCAGCAGAAATACCATCTGATTAAAATATGAACATGTTTTGCTTGTAGATGGTAATCTTTTATACACTCTAATCTGCATCCCAGTGAAATTCAGAAGAGGTTTGGAATGCATTTCATTCTTAAAATACCAGAACTGTCAGCTCTAGTGAGCACTCAGATTTCTTTATAAGTGTCTAGGGATTCTAGGTTTTAACTAAAAATAAGTATCAATAAAGAGCTAGTCAAAACTTTATAAATATTCACTTATAAAAGATAAATGGTTCATATTGAGGAAATAAAAACAAAGCATCAATAGTTGTCTGTGGGCACCAGAGCCCGCTCTTAGTTTATAAACTGAGGCTAGGATGATTATTGTAGATGGATCAATTTTTGAACTTCTGTGTATTGCTAAATTATTTTTCTCTTAATAAAGCAGAAAATTGATTAAAACCTGGACATTTTATAAAATTTTCTATAAAACGTTCTTTGATCTTACTATTAAGGTGCTATCTTAATGCTTTGTGGAATATAGGTTTAAATTAAGCACTGCATATAAACCAGTATTGTCTAAAGTTTAACCTTTCTTTGTTGCACTTAGAGAATGATTGGATAAGTACTAAATCTTATTATTCTCTATGAAACAAGATCATCCTGATGTTTAAATTAGGAAGCACCCTGTCACAGTCCTGCTTGGCCTTACCCTAGTCACTTCTAAGTCTCTTGGCCTGAAGTGGAACAAAGCCTAATGACACAGATACTAGGTAATGGGGATAATCTAAAATGTTAAGCCTTTTGGTTAATTCTATCATTTTTTTAATTTGAAGATAATTTAAATCAGACTGTTGAAAAACCAAATGTCACGCCTCCTGCCTCTTACACTTATAAAATGGATGAGGTTCAAAACCGCATAAAGGAAATACTAAACAAGCATAACAATGGCATTTGGATATCTAAGCTTCCACATTTTTACAAAGAGTTATATAAAGAAGAACTTAATCAAGGAATTTTACAACAATTTGAACACTGGCCTCATATTTGCACGGTACGTTTCTCCTTACTCCTCCCCTCAGATGCCTGCTCCCTGCCCTTCTTTCAGATTTTGAGTTATTAGTCGTATCACCTTTTATCCAGGGAGCATGATGCACTTGACATAATATTGCTTCATTAATATTTATCTCTGAGATTAACATATATTGGTTCTTACTTACAGAGGTATATCAAGATTGAGGGCTATGTGTTGTGGTTGCTGTTTTTACATACTTTGTTTTAAATTCTTTTTAAGTGCATTTAATAGGTGGTAATATGTATACCATTTTATATTGAACTGTAGATACTGATAACTTTACCATTTTAATAACTTGAACTTACTGGTAATAAAACTGTTTTAGCCTCAAATTTTTACATGCCAGTTCCTGAGCATTTTTAGAGACATTCAGCTGAACAAATTTTAATTATTTTGACTAATTATTTATACAGTACCATATTTTAAGTTTAAAATTAATTTAGGATTGTGATTTAAAACTATTACAAACTTTTTTGGAGGAAAAAATTGACAAGTGAACTGACATCAATTTCTATACCTGTTTCTGCTTGAGAGTCTGTTATTATAATAAAATGATGAACCAGAATATTTTATTAGAAATCTTAGTTCATCCAGCTATAGAGACAACTAGATTCTTAAAACCAAAGTAACTAACTTTCATGTTTCTTAATGTTTCCATTTACATAGAATGTATTCAATAATGTAACTATTCTCAATGGTAGCATTAGCTGCTACTTGGTGCTTCTAGAATTAAATATGCATACTATATTTGTTTGATAGAAGGCTTTCATTTATTTAATTGAATATATATTTTGGCCCCTGACCTTGTTGGGTACTGCACAGGCCACTCTCTTTTTCTAAGCCCCTGGCCTGAAGACACCATGTATTTTTGTAACCACTTTTTCCTCCAGGTCACTGACATGCATTGGAGTCCCAGTCAGTTTCCAGGCAAGAGTCATTCATTCATCCATCCAACCTATTTATTCATTCACCATTTACTGTGCACCTGCTGGTACCAGTCACTGACTTAGATGCTAAGAACACCTTACAGCCATGTCACGTGTCAGAATACTCAGTGGGAAGTGGGAAAACAAGAACAAAGAGCAAACTTTGGAAATAGGCTGTTTCCTTCCTTCTAAAGTCAAGAATGTTTACCTACTGTAAGAATGTTACCCTGATTTATGTGGAATGTAGAATTTATTCTTAAAATGGGAATTCCTTTTGGTTGCTGTTAAGTTTATTCCATTTTTACTCCTTTCTAGGGAGAGTTTTCTCACTGGTTGCGGGTTCAGCAGCATTGATGTGCCCACTCAGATTTCCCTATCTTGAGGGCACTTTTGATATTTCACGAGGCTGCTCAATTAGAGGTTCAGAGCCTCAAGCCCTTCTCAGAAGTGAATAGGGTTCTTTTATTTTCTAAATCCATAGACAGGAACTTATAGCACATCACAGTGAACTTAGAGCTATTTTTTGGGGGGGGTCAGGATACACATATAACTCACTATAAAGCTTTGATTTTTAAAAAATCATCTTTGGAGAAAAGTTTTAAAAATTAACTCCATAGAATCTTCTTTTTTTTTAAATTTTCATAATATTTTATTGTCAAATTGTTTTCCATACAACACCCAGTGCTCTTCCCCTTAACACAGAATCTTCTTAATGTATTGTTGTTTCTGGTTACTTTATTTTAGACTCCATGATATTTACTTGTATTTGTGTTGCTTAATTTATAGCTTTTGGGGGAAATTTTCATCTTTGCCATCTACATGTCTGCAAAGGCCCAACATTTCTCTTGCTAGGATTGTAGGTGAGAGAATATCTCTTTGATGTTAAAAACTTTACCTAAAATGAAGAGTTTCCTACTACATTTCAGGAGCTGAAACAACTGACTTTTTATTTTTTTTGGTTGATCAAATTCATCTTTCTTATGTGATTATTTTCTGTTCAGGAAGTGAGGGTAGAACACGAAGCAGAAATAGAATATACTTTCTGCATCTGTGTGCTGTGTCTCTCAACTTTGAGTAGGACTTCTTAGTGCAATCGCTATGAATTATTAGGGATGAGAATTGCTTAGTGTAAAAGCATTATGTCTAGGATGCCAAAAACTGCCAGTCTTATTGATGTTTATTAATATCTTTCAAAACTATTTTTATAACATCTAAATATTTTTTAGTAGCTTACTAGTAAATAGTTTTAAACAGTTACACCATGGTTGTTTTCCCTCTCTGCTGACTTCTTGCTTTTCACCTTGGTGAAAGGCAGAAATGCTGACAGCACGCTCAGGCCTGATACTCTTACTGGCAAGGACAGGCATTCTCAAACGGAGCACAGAAAAGTTAGCGAAAGGAAGATTCGGTTGGTAGTATATCTCTCTATACAGCTTGTTGTGTGACCAAAGAAGAAAACCCAAGAGCAGTGTATTTCCTTATTTTTTAAAGGACTTTCTCTCCTAATGACATAAAACATTGTATATAAGAAAGATTAAAAAATAAAGCTATGAGGGGCACCTGGGTTAAGCATCTGACTTTGTGATCTCACAGTTCATGGGTTCCAGCCCTCTCATCACAGCGCCTGCTTCGGATTATCTGTCTCCCACTCTCTCTGTACCTCCCTCACTTGAGCTCTCTCTCTCTCTCTCAAAAATAAATAAAAATTCATAGAAAAAGTAAAACTGTGAAGGAAAAATCACCCATTTTCACATATACACAGTGGATACCATATATTCTTGCAAGACTCAGAGAGAACCGTTTGCAGGTATTTCCATTTGAATGTCCGAATGGGCAACAAGAGCTTCTGGGGCTGCCAAATAGCAGCTCTGAGATTTTACTTTCATGGAGGTTCTAATCAGCTATATGCTCTGATCCACTTCACAAGGATGTTGGATTACATTTTGAGGCAGGCAGAAGGATGCCTTGAGTCTTTGTTCTTAATCTTAGGGATCTTTCCAACAACAAAATGTGGGTTGAGTTTTGAAAGCTAAAGAGAATATGAAGTTATGCTCACAATGATGAACCAGGTGCATAGTGTTCCTAGGCAACTTGTGAGGGAAATGAAAACTGCAGGAGCTCTCCTAGAAAGGCAAAGAGCCCAAGATGGTGGACCTCTAGGCCAAGGGTACTGGAATCCAGGCATTCCCATTCAGTCCTTGGAGGAGGACAGCAACCCTTCTTGGCTGTTCTAGAATGTTGCACTTATTCATAATGTTCTTAACTGCTGTGTTTGGCTAGTATTTATAAAATGCTTCTATGAGCCAGACACTGACCTGGGAGTTGGGATAACAGTAAACAAGACAAACATGATCCTTGCCCTTATGGAACTTCCTGTCTAACAGAGAAAATAAACATGGAACAAATAATGATAAGCCTGCGATTGTGTTGAAGGAGAAGTGCAGGGTGCTGAGGAAACATGTAACGGGAGGGCTCAACTTCATATGATGAGTCAAGAACTTTCCAGAGGAGGGAGCTGCCACACTAACACCTGACAGGTGAGCCGGAGTAAGTTAGGCACAGGAGGCAGCTCATACCGAAGCCCTGAGATGGAAAGGAAAACAGGGCTTTTTCAGGAAACTGAAAGAAATTCAGTAAGGAGAGAATGGCTCAAGGGAAACTTAAGAGGCGAGCAGAGGCTAGGTCACCTCATCAAACAGTCATCATTTGGTGGGAGCTTAGTGAGTTTCCCCCCCATGAGGTTGCCCAGGCTCCAGAGCCTCTGGCAGACTTGGGTTTCTAGTAAAATTCCAAATCTTGTAACAATGAGTGTTGAACCCCAGAGATTTTTGTCGACATTCTCCACTCTCTGCAACAGCTCCGTTCCCACCTGAGCCAGAATATCTGCCTGTATTTAGTGTCTTACCTAAAGCTGCAGAGAGAGCTGGGGGGCTCGTTCTTCGAGCCAGACAGGACCGCAGACGCTCAGCCGAGCATCGGCGCCTCAGCGGCCTAGTGGCTGAGCACCGGGCAACACTCTGAGTTGTCCTGGAGGCACAGCAGCCTTCGTTACGGATACGGCATTTCGTGAATGAGGGCATGATGGCCTAGAACATAAAATGTGAGTGATTAAAAAAATGCCCAATTGTACTATTATTCATGCTTTTGTAAAAAGTTTTTACTGTTAATCTATATTTCTGTTAAATGTCATTCCTCTACCCACTGGAAAGCACAGTTGTTTAGTACTGTAATGCCTCAGACTTTAAAAAAGGCTTAAAGTTCTAAATTGTATCAACGTAACAGTTTCTGTAATACCATAGGTGGTGATGGCAGTTCAGCCAGTTATAGAGGTACGTTTTTATAGTTTTGGATGTTCAGGAATTTTTCTTTAACTGTGGTAATTAATTAAGATAATAAAGCACCTGTCACCCCAGGCAAAATGAACTGCCCTTTTTTAATTTTTATTTTTTAATTAAAATTTTAAATATTTATTTATTTTTGAGAGGCAGAGCGTGAGCAAAGAGAGTGGAGGGCAGAGACAGAGAGAGAGAGAGAACCAGAGAGAGACCCAGACACAGAATCTTAAGTGGGCTCCAGGCCCAGAGCCTGATGCGGGGCTTGAACTCAAAAACTGCGAGATCATGACCTGAGCCAAAGTCGAATCTTAACTGACTGGGCCACCCAGGCGCCCCAAACTGCCCTTTTTTAAAGGCTGGGTATTTCTGGGCTAAAAATGAACAGCTTGGATTTCTAAGGAAATGAGTAAATCAAACAGCAGTAATGCATGCTCAGACTCAATGGCATCAACACAGTCTATATAGCAATGCCAGCTGAAGCCACAGGGCAAAAAGGTAAACTGAGGCCTTGAAAGTATAGCCATGATATCTAATTGGAATCCAATTTCTTTTCTCATTTTTCACCATTAAAAGCATATGTAGTGAACTCATTGGAACAGTTTTTAAAATTGATTTCAGCGAGCATCTATCTGATTAGGAGAAAGAATAGCTCTGTGGCAGAACGGGAACAGAGACATTGGTGTGTGTGTGATGTCGCCATGCTGGAGCCTGAATAGAGCAACTGCCATCGGCCCTAGAGCATGAGAGAAGGGCTTCAGGCTGGGGCACCTGCTGGCTCAGTCCATTCAGCATCTGGCACTTGGTTTTGACTCAGGTCATGATCTCACAATTCATGAGATCAAGCCCCACACCGAGCTCTGCACTGATACCATAGAGCCTGCATGGGATGCTCTCTCTCCCTCTCTCTGCCCCTTCCTCACTCACTCTCTCAAACACTTAAAAAAAAAAGGGGGTTTGGGCTTTGGAATTCAATGTTTGCCTTGCCATTTCTTAGCTGCATTCCTTTTAGCATGCAAATCATCCTCTCAGGGCCCCACTCTTCTCTAACATGTGACTATTTCATGGTGCCTGGGTGGCTCAGGTCATGATCTCATGGTTCATGGATTCGAGCCCCACATCGAGCTCTGTGCTAACAGCTCAGAGCCTGGAGCCTGCTTCGGATTCTGTGTCTTCCTCTCTCTCTCTGCCCCTCCCCTGCTCATGCTCTCTCTCCATCTCTGAAAAATGAATAAACCTTAAAAAAATAAAAATAAATAAATAAAGTGTGACTATTTCTACCCATCACATAGGGTTGTTGGAGTAAAGTGAGACAAACTATAAAAAGCGGCTGCCAGTATGAAATATCAGACACATAGCAGGTATTTAGGACAAGGCTGTTTTTGTTTTGTTTTGTTTTGTTTTGTTTTAGAGAGAGAGAGCAGGAAGATGGGCAGAGAGAGGGAGAGAGAGAGAGAATCTTAAGCAGGCTCCATGCTCAGTACAGAGCCTGATGCGGGGCTCCATCCCACTACCCTGGAATCATGACCTGAGCCAAAATCAAGGGTCAGATGCTCAAACATCTGAGCCACCCAGGGGCTATAAGGCTGTTATTTTTTGAGGGGCAGCCTAGCTTAACTAAAGCAGGTTATAACCCCCTGGCAAACCAGAGACATGCCCAGCAAGCTCTCCACAGGAACTTACCTCAGTGAATAAAGGAAAAACTAAAGAAGGAAGAACAAAAGTTTAAATTGAGAGAGGATAAGGAGCAGTAGACAACTGAAGTGAAAGAGATCGAAACTCCAAGATAAAGTGAGTTTCTGTTATCTTGGGGGCACAACCCCCACCCCCAAAGGTAATGACAACATACCTAGAATACCTGATTAGCCTAGAAGGCACAGTGAAAGCCACAGCTGCTGGCCAAGATCATCCCAAAAAGCTCTGCACACATTTAGCCAGGAGAAGATGCCCTTGTCTTTCTGAGAGAAGCTGAGCAAGAGCCTGACCCTGGGCCATACTGAATGACAGGGACTGGAAGTCTGTTCTAATGTAGTTGCAGTCAGCATCAGTTAGAAGTCCTTAGTAGGAAAAGGGGTGAGAGGTGACGGAGAGCATGAGCCTTGAAATATATACGGTCTGTAAAACTACTCATCCAAGATGGTAGAGAGAGTTTAGTTTCTCTGGGCAGATGGTTTGTAAAGAGGGGTTACCCTCTACAAGAAATTTTTTTACCTTTGCCTCTGATTAAGTATCTATGGAACATGCCACAGACTCTTTCCTAAACAGAAGCAACTAAAAAATTGTAACTGTTTCTGAACATCTTGGATTTGGCATCGCCAGCCTTGGTAAAGCACTGCGGAGAGGGTGGCGGGAGGAGGTGGTGTGGAACACTGAGGTGTGGGGCTTAGCTCCTCTCTGTATTCCCTCCCCCCCCCCCGCCAGGCTTCAGCTCCCAACCTATCAGTTTGTCTTCACTGTGGCCCTGTGATGCCATCGGAACCGTTTTCTCATCTCTTTCTCAATTGTCTGACTTTTCTAGCCCTTCTCAGCTTTAGCACAAAAAGACTGAGCCCTTTAGGAGGTCATTCACCTCTCAATCTTTCTTTCTGTGAACTGGCTACTCATAGGGTACTCGTTTCTGGTCAGTAACTCTTCAGTGTTTTCACTGTTGCAAGGGACTCAGGTCTTTATTCACTGCTGACGCTGAGTTTTTAAATTGGTTTCTTTTTGAGTTCAAAACCTTGCCAATGCTTGGAGAACTGGGAAGCAGGTCTCCAGATAAGTGTGATTTTACTGTACTGTCTCAGGCTTGCCATGGATGGTGACCATATAAAATGAAATTTACAACTTAAAGCTTCAACATAAAGAACCACTGTCCAGTGGAAATAGAATTGAGGCTGGATAAGGCCTTAAAATTGTATTGGAAAACCTTTATTTAATTGGACAATACCAATTCTGTTATAGAATCCTAAGAAAAATTCTAATTCTATGAGAGACAGTAAGGTTACCTCAGCTTATGCTGCAGAGTTAGCAGATGAGAGACTTCCATAGACTCAAAGGATTTTGGCTTCAATGATTAAGTTTACAGCATGGGTAAAATCAGAAAGGAAAAAGTAAAGACCTCCTAGAATATGAAAGTTTCTAGGTTCATAGGATGAAGACTTTTATTTGTGTGGACAAATGGGGCTCCTGAGGAAATTGATGTTTGAAAGCCTTACATATACTCAGACCTAACATGTCTACTATAAACTTACAACATCCCAGAGGTATGTGAGAGAAGTATCTCACTGCAATTCCAAATGAGGCAAAAATGAAACTAAATACAATGAACCTGTGGAGGTAAAAGTCTAAGGTGTATTAGACACCAGTCTTCTGATGAGTTCCGAAGGAGGTGGCTTGAGCTCCATGGTGGAGGGAGTTAATCTTTTACGTTGCCTGCCTGCCTTTCCTGTTGGGGCTGGAGGTGCTGGGTGAGGGGGTGAGTAAAGATTTGAAGTTCCAAGTCTTGCCACCTCCCAGTCATTGAACTGGTAGTTTTTTAAGTGGATATCCAAAGCCCCCCACCCACCAAAAAAAATGTAGAGCCACAGAACAAAGAAAACATGGAGGAAAAGGGTAGGATTACGATCTTGAATCTTCTCCTACAGAACAGAAGGCTTATGACTCCCTCCTCAAGTATATATGTGGATCAGGTAAAGTAAAGAAGGTATACAGCACCCCTGTAAGAGGTAACTAAAATGATAAGCTGCGGAGTGCCTGGGCGGCTCAGTCGATTAAGCAGCTGACTTCAGCTCAGGTCATGATCTCACGGTTGTGGGTTTGAGCCCTGCGTCAGGCTCTGTGCTGACAGCTCAGAGCCTGGAGCCTGCTTCAGATTCTGTGTCTCCCTCTCTCTCTTCCTCTCCCCAACTCGTGCTCTGTCTCTCAAAAATGAATAAACATTAAAAACATTTTTTTTAATGATGAGCTGCTGATATATCAAACTAAGAATATAATAAAAGCCATATTTCAAGTAGCTGTTGACCCAACTTGGTCATTTGTGAAGGCTAAAGAAAGCTTTCTACTTGGGGGCTGTGACAGAAGATCACATGTCAGTCTGGTCAGATGCACCAGAGCACAGTAAATAACGGACACCACACTATACCCCACATTATAGCAATTCCTTATCTTTGGGGAGATTGTCATCATTTTGGGCTACAGTAATAGGTATCTTTTCTGAGGGTATTTACCAGAAAAAGAGAGACAAAGACCCACTTTGGATAGATAGCGATCACTGTAGAATGCCTGGGAAAAGCAAATTTTCATCCATATGAAGATTTTAAAACAAAGTTGAAGTTGAAAAAATTACATTTGTTTTAAGTTATGTTTTTTAACTTGAAATGACATGAATTCCATGATTTTTCTCTTTGAATTCAGTAACCCTTCAGCCAGTCTCCAAAGATTGCTTAGAAAGCATGTGGACCAGACATTATCCATATCACTAAGCTTATCCATGGAATGTATTGAAGGACATCTCATTCAGCCTTAGTGTCAGGTTCAGTTCCTAAAATCAGGCCTGTTTAATTTTAGTAAAGGCTGATTTGAATTTAAAGAGGCCAAATTACTGGAGAACAAAGTGGAATTTAGGCTTATAACCAATCCTCTTGAGATTAAAGAAGGACATTGGAAAGTGCCTACAATACAAGGAAATAGTCATTTGGAGGATGGGGGTGGTTATCTACTTTAAACAATAACAGTAAAATGAAACTTCTGAGGAAAGAAATCTGTCTTCTAGTTCAGGTGGTTATTTGGCTGTTGTTAGAAATTTGTATAAACTTAGGCTTGTTGGTTAAAAATCTACTTTATAGTCTGATTAGAGAAGCTTGACTTAAATGTTGTAGACACAGCCCTGGAAGCTTGCTAATTCCAGATGATCTTTCAGCATTATTCTATCTGATACAAGATCAGAAAAGAAAGGGAATTCTGTGCCCCGTAAGTGGCCCCAGTGTTCATAAACTTTTGTTAAGACAGTAATTCCTAGTGAGAAGAACTCCGTGTGCTGGCCAAGTTCAGAGATCATGTCTTGAGATTTGATAAAGGGCTTTGTTAGGTAATTGGTCCTGATTGTATCTAAAGCACAGGTGGTAATGGAAGCTTCAGGACTGGAAGTGGAGAGTGTGTTTTTTTTTTCTAAGGTTTATTTATTTATTTTGAGACACCGAGGGAGAGGGACAGAAAGAGACGGGAGAGAGAGAATCCCAAGCAGGCTCTGCACTGTCAGCACAGAGCCTGATGCAGGGCTTGAGCTGATGAACTGTGAGATCATAACCTGAGTCGAAGTCAGATGCTTAACCAACTGAGCCACCCTGGCACCCCTAGGGGACTGTCAAACAAACATTGAGGTATGTCACGTTCTGGTTCATTCACTGGAAAGAAAAGGGTCATAAAGCTGAAGAACACTTCCTATCCTCTCTAGAGTTAGAAGAAGCCATGTGGATAGTTGGGGTATGGGACTTGTGAGAGTTGTTTTAGATAAGTAAGACATTCCACTGAAATTAGTTTCTCCCATCCACTTCGGAGAAGGTATTGCAAAAAATTGAGAAGAGGTCTGTAGGCAAAGACCAAAGATGGGCCCTGAAGCCTCAGCTGGCTTTTGATATGGATGACTGTTGTGTCAAAATCTAAGATTCCATTGATTGGGATTCTGTATGACAAGGGAATAATTCATATAGAACTCTGTTTTATTTCTCCATTTGCTCCAAAGGTATGTTTCTCAGACCTTCTCTGGATACTGTATTCTTGCATCTTATTAAGTGTCTTAAAGCACGGTAGCGTTGGCATTTTAAGATTCCAGATTTAAAAACACGAGTCTCAAGACCATTGAGAGCAGAATTAGTAGTCCAAATTTTTATATCCCTAAGGCTTAAAATTAGGGACATTAATTGTGACTGTCCTATAATGCACCATCTGGAGTGTCATAAAGTGTCACACTGGTCACAGGTGTCATTGGTGTCCTAACAGCAGGAATCCACCAGTGATGACAGGGAATGCCAGCAGATGCTAAACACAGACTAAGTTGCCTCTACCTTTATTGATGCTTGAGGTTTTAGGTATTGACTCCCCCCCACCCCCCAGTCCCCAAAACTTCAACACACATTGGCAGAAGAATGTGAGGAGGAAAATCTAATGTTTTACACTTGTGTTAATATTTATCCTCCTCATGTATCATCTAGAATATATAGTCAAGACTAAGAGGTATCTGTCTTAATGTTCAATTGACTACGTCTCTTGACTTTTTAATGCTCTTCTTGGGTAACAAAACAATACCTTCTTTGTGTATACATACTTACGTTCTTCCTAAGCATTATATAGAAAATGAGTCAATGAAGTCAGTGTTCTTTCCTAACAAGCTACTTAGCGTACTTTAATATCCTATTCTTACTGGGAGAGGGAGGACTTCTTATAAGCTTGTATTATTACCTTAATGGTCTGGAATGTTCTTCCAAGGGCTTAAATTGCAGCCAACGAATAGCTGAATAGGATCTGACAAAATAGGAACGTCTTAGAGGGCTGTCAATGTTAACTTCAGTCTAATCAAAAGTTGAGAACCCTTTTTTATAAAGGGCTAGGTAGTAAATATTTTAGGTTTTGTGGGCCAATAGCTGTGTCACTGTTACCCACAGTCTGGCATAGCCACTTGGCTCTGCTACTGAACTGCAAAGCCACCGTGCACAATGCGTAAGCAAATGGGCATGGCTGTGTTCCAGCAAAACTTTATGTACACTGAATCTCATCTAATTTTTACATCACAAAATAATTCTTTTGATTTTTTCAACCATTTAAAAATATACAAATCATATTAGCTCATAGACAAGGCAAAAACAGGTGGTGGGGTCCAGCTTGTACCCTGGCCTAGTAATAGAAGGGCTTACAACTTGGAAGAAGTGGCACTCTATATACATCGGTTTCTTTTCTCTTTCTTCTCTTACACAAAGAGACACCATCAAGCCATACCACTCAGAACTGTTACACAGATAAAATTAGAGATTGGTTGACGTACACATGCCAGGCATTTTTATCTCTTGTTCTATGGAGGGGCAACTTTCAGCTAACTTTCTACTTTAGTGGTTATAAAAACTGTACCTTGTCTCTGGAGGGTCTTTTTCTAAACAACATCAAGCTAAGGGTTTTCTCAGGATATTGCAAGAAGAAGAAAAAAGCTAGCTCTTTAGTTTTTCTAAAGAGGTCGTAGCTTTCTTCCCAGTGGTTTTTCCCTGACAGTTTTGATACCTTTTCACGGCTTCATCCCACCTTGTATCCAGTCAATTTGGATTGTTGCTTTGGATTTGACAGAGAGAACTAAATGAGATGCAACTTACGGGGCAGAAACTCTCATGATTTCATAGGCCTGTTGGAGGCCAGATGCCTCATAAAGGAAATTAATGCTATTTTATTTTCCTGTTTATTTCTGAAATGTGGCTCATGATGTTATTTGCAGATGAAGGCAAGGCATTGAGTCTTAGTGGTTGAGAAGAGTAAAATGTTTACTTTTGTTTCTCTTGATTAATTTGAAAACAGTGTTATTCTCATTTAAAATGCATGAATGCATTTTCAGGTTGTTTATAGCCATTGAAATATCTGTCATTTGTTTTATTTAAAAATTCAGGTGGAAAAACCTTGCGGTGGTGGTCAAGATTTACTTCTTTATCCAGCTAAGAGAAAGCAGCTTTTGAGAAGTGAACTGGATGGTGAAAAAGTGCCTCCATCCCCACTACCTGCTCCAAAACAAATACCACCATTAAAAGGGTGTCCAGCAGTTATGCCACGAGACTTTAAAGAGAAAGTTGCGGAGCTTCTCATGAAATACTCGAGTGGTCTTTGGGCCAGTGCACTCCCCAAAGCATTTGAGGACATGTACAAAATGAAATTCCCTGAGGATGCCTTAAAAAATCTTGCCTCGCTTTCTGACGTATGCACCATTGACTACATTTCTGGGAATCCTCAGAAGGCCATTCTCTATGCTAAACTTCCATTGCCCACTGACAAAATCCTAAAGGATGTGGAGCATGCACATGGCGATTATGATATCAAGTCTATGGTTGAACAAGAATATTTGCAGATACAAGAAAACATTTCCAAAAGTGCTGATACCTTTGTGGAGAATACAACAGTTCCTCCATTAATCATTCCGACTGAGGCGTCCCCATCTGTATTGGTGGTTGAACTGAGCAACACAAATGAAGTGGTTATCAGGCGAGTTTTATTTTCTAATTCTTGAGGATCATGCTGTATTGTTGTCAGTTGGCTATTCTTCCCACAGATGCTGGGAATTGAGGAAGAATAGTATATTTTTAGTTCTGTTGAGTTATAATGAAGTATAACAATAATTCTTGTTTTTATGTCTTGTACATTTCTTTCAACTGCCAGAACTGTGTTCGTATCTCTTAGGAGATTACTTTTTATTTCTTCTACATTAATGATTATTTATGTACATTCATCTCTCCCAGTAGACAATGAGCATCTTAAAATCAAAGCACTTTAAAAAAATTAATCTTTGCATATATTTTGAATATTTGTTAGATTTGTCAAATATGTAACTGTTCTTGTGAGAAAAGAGAAAACAGTTTTAAAATTGGAATGATAATATGTCTGTGAAAAGAATCTATGTCAAAAGCATAATGATAACTGTTAATGTCAAAAGCACTAATGGCTAATCCATAGAATAAGTAAGTCACCCAGTGGGTAGGTAATACTGTTTAATCTGGGACTGTGTAGCATCTTACAGAAATCAAAATAGCTAAGCACTGTCTACCTAGTAGAATACATAAGATTAGCCTTTGGAGCCAAAGGTACTCTCTGGTTACTTGAGCCTTTTGATACCAAAAGTCCTGGGCAGAAGAGCCATTGCCAGAGCGGCTGATGATAGTTGGAATTACAGAAAATGGTCCAGCCCCAGGCACTTGACATGGACTTTTGGAGAAAATATAGAATACATAAAAGATATTAAAAGACTATACTTTGTAGTTTCTAACTTGGGATAAAGAATGGAACCATGTAGCTGGATCTCTGGAGACACCAGCATAGAGTATGGATGTGGACAGAAAAGGAGAAGGTGAATCCGAACAGTATCCAGGCTTCTTCAACCAAAATGTTGAAATTTGGACTGTTACTCCTCCAGGGAATCATAGGTAAAAGTCTGAGTGGATAATGAAGTGGAATCAAGTGTCTTGGTATGCTCAAACTAGAATGTACAGAAGCTTTAGAGAGCTCTTGTTCTGTACAGAGGTAGTAAATGAATAAAGCTTTTATTCTAAGATGTGGTATGGCCTAAAGATGTAAATGGGTTGTTGAGGGTTGGGGATTCCACTATGGTTCCCTAATAAATTGAGGTAAAAGAAGGATGTTGAGGAGCACATCGCTAACTTTTACCATTTAGAGGAAATCTAAATCTGCCTCCTTGGCAGGATCCTTTGGTGTCTGTTACTATTAGTTGTCAGTTCTGCTGTCAGATACCAAGCACCCAGCACTGGGTTCGACAGATCATGTGATTACTGGTGTTCTCACCAAGGGTTGGCAGGAATCTGGATGAGGTCCAGGACTTCAGTAGAAAGGTTCTAATCTACGTCAGGATGATTAGGTCCAGGTCTTAATATTGTTTAGATCCCCTTTTCCAATATAAATTTGAGTCCTGGAGTCAGTAGTCCACCTGTTCAGCACAGTGGCTGGCAGCCAGCAAGCATGATGGGTAATGTGTGGTGTTAGATTGACCCTACGCCACTGGCATCCCCCACCCACCAACTGCAGAGACTTAGTAATTCCAACTGGACTGAGCCCTATTCTATATTCATATCTTCACCCAGGCAGACAGTAGGTTCTGGAAACTAGGCCTGTGACTCATGAAGGGTCGGAAGAGGTATTGTGGCACAGACCTCAGATCAAGCGTGGGAATCCTTGTCTTCAGTCTCAAAATTAACTTTGTGGGACTTCGTACTTACAGAATACCTGAATTGGCCTACATATCATTCTTTGCCCATTTGTTCAGGTAATTTGGAGACAGGGAAGGAGTTCATTCTTCCCACTACCCACCATCATACTAACCATAATATCATTCCCACCCAAGCCAAGTAGTTGTTCTTCTCTGCTGGTTGCCATAGAGAGCGATTTCATGCTCCTTCTCTCCACCTTCCTCCTCCTTAGCAGGTGGCTGTGATGAACACACGACCAAGTCACAAGGTGCTGCCCAGGCCTCGGCCTGTGGGCTCCCAGAGCCATCGCAGCATTAAAAGGAGGACCCATGAGATTCCAGGTCCGGGGAAATGGGAGCTTGGGCAGAGCTGCAGACCTCCTCCAGGATGGCAGAGCTGAGATGCCACTGCACCCCAGGCAGCACCTTACCATTTGTAAAGCTCAGTAAACTTAACCAGCAGAGTGTGACAAAGATTCTTCCCCTGTTTCTAGAGTATATAATATGCATGCAATATTTGGTTTTAAAATAGCCATGCTCAAAAGAGGCATTCTTTTCATTCTGTGTTGGACTTTTTAAAAAGCTTTTTTACCTCGAGTAATGAATAGGTTGAATCGGGTGTCTTCTGTCCTGCTGATAGTTACCAAGAATGCATGAAGATCATTCTCTAAGGAATAGTCTCTTAAAGCTGTGTAAGACCACTTGGGTCCTGGGTAAAAGCGGAACAATGCAAAGGGCAATGTGCCTATAGGCATATCCCCCATCTCCCTGGTCAGTGATTCTGGTGCTGTTACAGCATAGCTTCCAGCGAAAAAGGCTTCATCCTATGGCTGAGACAGCTCCTGTTCCAGGAGCTGAACTTGATTTGCTGGGGTTTACATCTGGAAGGAGGCCTTTGATGGAGTTGTCTCTGAGTACTAAAAGGCAAGAACGCAAGAGCCTAATTGTGGCACAAAGGGAAATAGTGTGTTTTGATAATCAACTGGGACAAGGTGACAGCAGTTTTAACAGCAGAAAATTGTAGAAAGAGATATGCCGTATCCTGAAAAAGTCTTCTAAGAAAGCTTACAATTAAGAGAGATTTAGCTAGAAGATATCATCTCTTTAAGGGTATCAGAACTCAACATTTTGTTGTAATTTATTTAAACTTGTTTCAGTAAACTGAGGAGATGGGTTGTCACATGATTGTGTTTAGTGCATAAATGCTTTGTTTTTCTCTATTAAAATTCCATTGGTTTTCAGAGCTTGAGTCTTATTCAAACCCAGCCTTAGGGCAAAACCATCAACTGGATTCTCTTCTCTGTAATCTACAAGATTTCCAGCAGCCTTGGTAAAATTCTTAAATAGACTCTTGCTAATCTGGCCTGCACTGGTGTCTCCATTTTCTACCATATTTTCCTCTCTTCCCTTCCCTTGAATCTTTTCTCAGCCTCACCTCCCCCAAGCTTCTCTGGCTGCTTACTGTTATATCCTCCGGCTGTCTGGATTGTTGTCAAGCATTTGATCTGGTGTGTTCTTGTTTTGAGTGAACTCCACAATCTTACATTTTCCTTTATCAAGACGGAAATGTTTACTAAATATGTGTTCTCTTACCTATTGACATAAGCCATGTCTGAGACTGGAAAGATGGCAGTAGAAAAAAATCCAGAGTAACATTAATGAATTCCTGTCATTTTCCTCCTTCTGGGGTGCCTCATTTGTGTTCTCTTCCTTTAACTAATTCAGGTATGTGGGCAAAGACTATTCAGCTGCTCAGGAATTAATGGAAGATGAGATGAAGGAGTATTACAGTAAGAACCCCAAGATCACGCCAGTCCAGACTACGCATGTTGGGCAGTTACTGGCTGTGAATGCCGAGGAAGATGCTTGGTTACGGGCACAGCTCATCTCGACGGATGAGAACAAAATAAAGGCAAGCCCTGTTTACTTTGTCATAGCATTACAAAGGTGCACATATTATTTTTCAAACGTAGATGTTCCTTCTAATACTGTGTCCTTCCTAACTGCGTTTAGTGTTTTCCAGAAGTTGACAAGATAATATCTGTAAAGGATTATCCCTGTCAGCTTTTAAGTCAGTGGTAGTCATATGTTCTCGGAGTTTGAGTTAAAAAAAAAGTCTTCTCTGTGTTAGTATTCATAACCCCTGGTATAATCAGGAAAAGGTCTTTATTTCCATTCTCAGGAGATACATAATAACTACTGATCAAAGCTGTGTGGTATCCCGATGAAGATCAGCACTTGGGAGTAAGGGGAGCAATACAGACCAGAGGCCATGACATCCCTCCTCTCCCCTCTTCTGCAGCCGGCAGAGGACCCCAAGCAGGACTCGGATCGTGCCCCAAGAGCTGTCCGAGCGTTGCCCTCTCTGTCCTCTTAGAGAGGCTAGGGGCTTCCTTTGACAGTCTCTTGCGTCAGCAGGCTCCAGGCCTTCCAGACTCGGCCATGTTCTTGGGTCAGCCTCTGCCCCCTGGCCTCTCCTTTCCCTCAGCGCAGAGATGGGGAACGAGAACTCTCTTCCTCTCAAGGCACAGTTTTGCCTGGGTTTTGGAAGCCGGGAAATATACTTCTATTTCTGTGGCCTCTTTTCCATAATTTGAAACCTATTTAGTTGTGGTAGTGTCTGTCCCTGACAAATAACCCTTTTTGTGTCACTGAGTGCAAATCTGGGCTTAGATCCATCACACACTCTGCCCTGAAACCCCTGGCCCCAAGCACAGGGTCAGGAGGGTCAGAAAGGGTGCTTGTTGTCTCTTACCCAGATGGTTCAATACAGGAGGCCCTGGCCCTCTCTGGAAGCAAGCTCACCCTAACCACTGACCTACCCTTAGCCACTCAAAAAGAAATTTAGGAAATTCTTTTACTAAATCTACAAAGATACAATTTTTAAGCAATTTGGCCTGACTATAAACATCTGAAAATTGGAACAATTTGGCAATTTCTTTTAAAGTTTTTAAACTTACCATCTGACCCATAATTATTTACACAAGAGAAGTAAAAACATAGGTCCAGTAAAAGGCTTGTGCACAAATTTGTAGCAGCTTTATTACTACTGGAATCCCAAGCTGGAAACAACTCAAATGCTTACCAATATGTGAATGTGTAAGCGAATTGTAGTATATTCTTAGAATGGAATACTAGTCAACAGAAAAAGGTATGAACTATTGAAAACAGCCATGTGGATAAAACTCATGGGCTCTAAGTGAGAGAATCCAGATACAAAAGAGCCATCCTGTCTGATTCCAGATAAGTGATGGCTAAGAACAGCTAAAGATTCATCTGTAGTGACAGAAATCAGATGAGTGGTGGGACAGAAGGTGGAGGGGCTTAATTGGAAGGGTGGAGGGGGAACTTTTTGAAGTGGTGGATGTGGTCTACATCTTGATTGTGGTGGTCATTATGTGGGTGTATACATCAAACTGTATACTTTAAATGGGCATTTTTCATTCAGTGTAAATTATATGCTGATAAAGTTTTTTTTTAAAAATCTGGAACAAGTTAAGGACCAAGCAGAGAACTGGACCAGTGGGGAGCACAGTGTGATTAGCAGCTTGGGTCTTAGTCCCGTCTCTGGCGGTGAATAGTTGTGTGCCCTTGGTCAGGTCTCTCCATCCCCTCATCTGTATCTCAGACGCCCTTCCTTGCGTGAAAACACTCTGATCTTGTGACCCTGTCTTTAGTGGAATCTTCTCTGGGAAAGAAAACCTTTCACACAATCTTAAGAATGGCTAAAGAAGAAGTAAAAACCAAAAGGGCAGTGTCACGAAAGCCAAAAGAAGCAAGTGTCCTATCGGGAGGGAGCACCAGCCATTGTGTTGGGCTGCTGAGAGCTGCAGCCAGTGTTGGGAGTGAAGGGGGCGTCTCAGTATGTTATACAGTCTGGTCTCCTAGGCTGCAGTCTCTTAACGCTTAGACTGCAGTCCTTGGAGAGATTCTGGCCTGAGCTCGTTCCCCCCAACCCCGTGAAGCAGGCGGACACACAGTTCTCCTTTTATCTGGAGAAACCCCCCAATGCTTAGCAAGCCTTGATTCTCTTTTGCCACTCTCTGCCTGACAGCGAATACAATTCCCTCCTTGCTTTCCACTTATCGATCTTTGGTGAGTGTGGGAAACAGTAGTATGAAGTCATGCCCTGAAGTGGGTCCTGGATTGAGCCCAACCCAGACCCGCATCCCAAGGACGTCTGCTGTCACTCAGATGGTGCGGTGAGATCTGCAGCCACTTGATGGTGCCAGAGAACCAGGAATTGACTGGGCCTCCGCGCCAGGCCTGGGAGCCTGCTGGTGCTGATCCCAAGGCATTAAAGGGAGGGAAACCACTCAGCAACACGGGGCCAGTCAGACTCGCAATCCACGAGCAAGTGTTTTGTAAACTCCAGCTGCCATACAAATCCACGGTGTTTGATTCAGAAAGAAAGAAAGAAAGAAAAGAGAGCACGCTCCAGACGTTACAGAAACCCCTTGAAGATTTTGGAGCAGTTATTCTTTAGTCTTTTGATGCTAGGAATACAATCTGAATTTCCCCAGAATGAAGATTTCACGTATTCTGTCCTATTGTTAGACTATGTTCTCCTCATTCTAGGTGTGGGAAGAGCAGAGTCCAAGTTGTAGGTAGTGATAGCTATTAAAGGACACAAGTGCTGCCTGGCGCCGGAGGCCTATGGGAAAGAAGAACAGGTGCTGACCTGGGACTGGAGAACAGGGCCAGGACGCCTAAGTGGCTGGCCGCCTGCTGTGGGAGCCCTGCCAGAGACCCGCCGCGGGAGCACTGCATCAAGACAGGGACGCTGGGAGCTGGTTGTCTCCATCATGGGACATACAGGCCTCACAGACCCACTTCTTGGGTGGTCTGGAAGGGTGTTCGCAGTCTCTGCATCTCTCCTCTTTTTCATTTGATTCCGTGCTGGGGAGGTTTTCTGTTTTGTATGTTTAGTACCATAATGTAGGTACTAAGAAGCTGGCCTATGGACTTAATTTTTCTACAGAACATGAAAGCATCTGGTTCTGTGCTACTTGGTATTTCTTAGTGGGGCCTTTGCTCTGGTTTTTGTTTTGTTTGAATAACTGTCCTCTGTTATAAAGAAGCATACTAGCTAGGTTTTTAACACTTTCCCTCAGATTCTTAGTTATCATTCTATAGTTATCATTCTAAACCATAGCACAATGTTTCTAATTTTATTTTTTTTAATGTTTTTATTTTTGAGAAAGAAAGAGAAAGCGAGCATGAGTGGGGGAAGGCCAGATAAAGAGGGAGACGCAGAATCTGTAGTAGGCTCTAGGCTCTGAGCTGTCAGCACAGAGCCTGATGCACAGCTCGAACCCATGAACTGTGAGATGATGACCTGAGCTGAAGTTGGACGCTTAACCGACTGAGCCACCCACGTGCCCCTAGATTTTATTAAAAAGAAAAAAATAGGCTTTTTAAAAAATATATTTTCTTTCCAATGGATGATGTTATTCATACTCCAGAGATAATCTCCAAGCTCTTAGTAATCTGTGCTCATGGTGAGGGAGAGTCGTGCAGGTTTCTGGAAACACAGAACTCTGTCCAGCAGATTTGGGGCCTTTTGTTGAGCTGGATGAAGGCCTAACCCAGCTTGCTCCACTAGAGGGGGGGAAAAAAAGTGCCTATTTTTACAGTGGTGAATTCCCTGTTATCTAGCCAAAACATCATTGTTGTCATTGACAGCATCTTGGTCTCTCAAAACACAATAGCTGGGGGCGCATAGTCACAAGTGCCGTTTTGGGGATTTCAAATCTGATAATTACTCTTCTATAGGTGATGCCCTCTCTAGAAACCAATCCTGCTCCCTAAGGATGTGCATTATTAGTGGAATTGCAGAAACCAAGACAGGAAGGGGCGGGGACAGTCAGGGCTGCGGCAGCCTGAGAGCCTGGCAGCAGGGAGGCACTGAGTGCAGCAGTCTTACCTCCTTCTTCCTGTTGGGGAAGAAGAGTGAGGCCTGGAGTCTGGGGTCCCGGCTTCCCTGGTCCCAGCCCTAGCCTTTCTCTTCCGGACTAAGTCAGGGACAACAGCCGTGCCGTTTTCCAGGCAGTCTAGTGCCACTGAACATGCTGTTAGGGAATAAATGGAGCCAGTCAGATGTGTTGAATGTTTTTTAAAAAGTGAGGATAAAGAATTTTATGTGAGCCTAAATGATGTTTTTGTTATCATTAGGTATGCTATGTTGACTATGGTTTTAGTGAAAATATTGAAAAGAGCAAAGCATATAAATTGAACCCAAAGTTCTGTTCACTCTCATTCCAAGCTACGAAGTGTAAGCTAGCAGGTAAGAGGAACTTTTTTTAAAGCTGTCTCCATTTTGATACATTATTACCATGGTACCTTTGGGTGGTTAAATCCTAAAATGTCCTAAGTATCTCAAGATCTTATAATGAGTTATTTCTTGAAAGGTATAAATAAATTCATGTTTAGTGTCTTTATAAGATATGATCATTATCAATATGTTATAGTGTTTTTATTATATTTTATAAAAATGTCTATTGGCCATTTTAAAGGTTTTGTTGTTCTAACTGCCCTAGCAATGCCAGCTAGAGGCCCTGTATCACGGGGTTTGATCAGTTTGAATCCTGTTATTTGACCTGTTGTGAAGTAACTCTCTGCTTCTTCCCCACCGATGTGGTCTCTGGGTCCTGCTTGTTACCAAGTGATGTACCGTCATGCACCCAAGCCCAAATTCATCCTTGTCTGGCACAGTCCATGTATCACTATTCTTTTCTTTCTTCCTCTCATGTGTGAAAGTGACACTGTAGGGGGTAACCTGCAAGCATGGAGGACACAGTGGCCCTCTTAATATGAGGATAAGACATGGGAGAGCCTGAGCTAAATTCAGAAAATGATCACACTTCTCCGATGAAAATTAGCCCTGTGAAAAATACCTCCTCCTTAGCCAGAAGGGGTCTTTATGTCAGTGGTGCTGGGTATGGCTGTGTGAGGTAAATCCCAAGTAATTTTAGAAGCCTCTTACAAGCCCGTGGGAGTTAGTTTTGAAAAAATGTATCAGGAGCATAGGACAAGTTTCAGGATGCTGAGAGGAAAGGTTTGGTGAAAGCTATGACGTTATGTGTCTGGAGAACAGAACAAGAAGAGAGAGTTAGCTCACAGGGAGTCTGTGAACTCGTGCTTATGGATTTCAAGGGGGAAATACAGAAATGGACCTTATGGCACCATTAGAGAAATGATGAACTAGTTTTAATTAGTTTAATAGAATAACATAGAATTGTCATGTGTATGTTCCATAAAATTACACTTTTTAAAGAATTTAAAGAGTAATTAGACCACAGAGAAATTTACCTGATACCTATATTATGTTAAATACAGTTTAATCTTGCTTTGATAAATCACATTGTTCTTTGGTATACACAGAACCATCATGGTGTACTTAAGAAGAAATAAAGAAAAAAATAATTGTATAAATTTCCAATAAATACATATTCATTTTATATGAAATAATTATATATTAGAAAATTTAAACGGTCAAGGGTAAATTTTTAGGAAAAACATAAATGCATGACTGGCAGACATGACTGATTGACAGCTTCTTGTATGTACTCATCTCTTTTGTTTTAAGTATCTGTATATAAAGGCCATTTCTCCTAAGGTAGAAATTCTGATCATCAACTTTTCTTTTTGTTGTAAGATTGCCTGCCTTTGTGTAATCATTCAAAAGGGTAATACACACTACAATATATATTTTAAAACCTAAGAATGGGTAATCAGAAGAAGAGTGTAAAACAAAGCTTCCCTAGAAAATTTGTAAGGATTTGGTAGTAGATTCACAGTTATAGTACGCAGTCCAAACAGACCCATTCAGTCTGTTTATCTTAAAATGATTCTGCTGATTAAGTACAAATTAAAATATTCAATATTTTTCAGGGTTGGAAGTTTTAAGCGATGATCCTGATTTAGTGAAGGTGGTGGAATCTTTAACTTGTGGAAAGATCTTTGCTGTGGAAATACTTGAAAAAGCAGATGTTCCCCTTGTTGTTCTGTATGACACCTCAGGAGAAGATGACATCAATATCAACGCCACCTGCCTAAAGGCCATCTGCGACAAGTCTCTAGAGGCTCACCTGCAGGTAGCACTGTGACCACGCTGGTCATCTGTCACTTACATTGTAGGGAAGAACGGTAGCAGAACTGAGTGTTACACATTTTAGCCTAACAATCGATAGGGACAGATTGCCTGTGTGTTGAGGGAAAAAAGGAGGGGTGGGGTCACTGAAAGAGGGGAAAAGAAGGTCAGAACATAAATAGGAAGTGTTAGGAATTGGAGTTTTGTTTTATTTTCCAGTTTCTACAGTAAAATTATATTTTATAAGAAATTATTTTGCGAAGATAACGGGCGGATAATACAAAAGAATGGAAAATTAGATCAGTGAAGATGCTTATTAAATTGTTAGCTTTCACAGTTTTAAAAGGCAAAAAAACAATTTTCCACAGAGAAGGAAATCTTTAAATAGATTATAGAACGGCTACTCTAAAGCACAGGATGAGGGGCTCCTGGGTGGCTCAGTTGGTTAAGTGTCCGACTTCGGTTCAGGTCATGTTCTCAAGTTTGTGGGTTTGAGCCCTGCATCAGGCTCTGTACTGACAGCTCAGAGCCTGGAGCCTGCTTCGGATTCTGTGTCTCCCTCCCTCTCTGTGCTCCTCTCCTCCCTGTGCTCTGTCTCTCTCAAAAAAAAAAAATAAAAATAAATAAAAATAAATAAACTTAAAAAATAAAAAATAGGATGAGATGTTAAATATGGTCAAATTATATATATATATTTATATATATATATATAAAATTTATTGTCAAGTTAGCTAATAGACAGTGTATACAGTGTGCTCTTGGTTTTGAGGGTAGATTCCCGTCATCCATCGCTTACATACAACACCCGGTGCTCATCCCAACAAGTGCCCTCCTCAATGCCCATCACCCATTTCAAAGCCTTCATGGCAACATAGGGAAAACATTTGTTTAATAAGAACAACAGTGAATTCTCTTCATATTATGATTCGACTAAAAGTTGGCCAAAATTAAACCTTTGCCATGATTATAATTTTTAAAAATTACTAACATTCATGTGCCTGAACAACACAGGAAAGTAGGCTGATAATGGGATTGATTTTGTGAGAGTTTTTTTTTCATTTATGTTAATGTTACAAAAATACAGTTTATGTAATTATTTTTCTAAATTAATACATAGAAAAGAAACCAAAATGAAAGACAGCCTTTCAAACAGTGAAATGTGGTAATAAATTGATATATGCAGAATGTCTACTTTGTCCCTGAAACAATTATTTCAGATATTCCTTTTGGAAAGAGAGGTCTCCAAATGAATTTTTCACATTTAAGTTTCAAATTTCATTCTGTGATCCTATCTGTTCTCCTGCTTGCTTCAAATATTTTTAAATGCGAAGACTTTTAATGCGACAATTTAGATGGATACCCCTTAAGTAGGTAAGAGCTGTGCTCTTTTCTCAAGCATCCTTGGTGTGTCCTTTGTTCCAGATTGATGCTATGTACACAAATGTCAGAGTGACTAATATTTGCTCTGATGGCACACTCTACTGCCAGGTGCCTTGTAAGGGTCTGAACAAGCTCAACGACCTTCTGCATAAGATAGAGGACTACTTCCATTGTAAGGTACGGCAGAGATCATCCGCCTCTAAAATTGATTCTCCACTGCAAATAGTGTTAAGTATAACTTTTGAACAATTTGCGGTAGAAGCTGCAGAATGGTGGGTAAGAGTCCCGGACTGCAGAACTTAAAAAACAAAAAGCCGTTGGTTTCTGCATTATAAAATGAGGATAATAACAGCGTATGTATCCATAGGATGGTTGTGAGGACTAGCGGCAAGACTGCTGAGCGCAGCGCCTGACAGTAAGGGCTCAGCAACAGTAGATTTGTTATTGACAAGGTACAGGTGACGGTGCTACAGTGCAGTCACTGTGACTGTGTGTGCTGGAGCTGGCTGACTCCTCTGCCTCAGGCAGAGACAGATCCATGGAATCTAGGAGAACAAAACGTCTAAGGTGTCACTCCCCAAGCTCTTTATGGTTCCTGAGAACCTACTGCCTTGGTAAATGTGGTTCTGTGTTTAAATTCATGAATAAGCTCCTTACCTTTTGATTCTAAGTATTATTTTCTAAACCAGACTCTGAGGAGGTTTTGTTTTAAAGTTCTAAGATGATGATCTTACCTCTCTTAGGGCATTATAGCTGTTATCCAGAACATGCTTGGTTTTGAGTGATTGAATCCTAATGCCACTTCACTCCTGACGCTCTTGCCCTCCAGCGTCCAGAGCACACCAAAGTGCCTTTGGCCTCATTTGCAGCATTGTAATTTTGCTGTTTGGGTATTTGTTTGCCTTACAGAGTATAGGCTTCTTGAGGGCAGAGACAGAGCCTTGCCAGGTGCTGGTAAGGACCTAATTCATTTAGGTACTACAGTATTTAATCTAGTGTCCTACACAGAATAAGTGTTCTAAAATGTTTGCTGAATTGGGTTAAACTTGTGTCAGACTATAGCCTAGAACTGAGGCATCAGATCCGTAGCTTTGCCTCTTTCTGTATTACAGATGTTTAGCTGTATCTCAGGGTCACTGCTTAAGTTTGGCTTGCTAATCTGTCTTGGAGAAATCTAAGACGTCTAGAGAAGCTGACTCCAGTGACTCATTTGTATGCATGAGCTTATTAGCTGTGGTGGTGAAAACCCTCTCGATAGTCCCCAGTGCGCTGATAACGCAAATGGAGACTCTGCGTTTGGGGAGAGTACAGTCACCCTGAACGGAGGAGACCATGACAGGCCCCAGCTTCAAGCTACAGCAAAGAGGAGGATGAAGAGCCTATGGCCATGATTTGTTGCCATTTCACTGGCACCAATACCCATATTTGTGTTGGTAACATTTGTTTTGGAAGTAAAATCTCATCTTCGAATCGAAATGTTAAAAGTTGGAAAGAAGAGGCCTTCTGGACAGCGAGTCCAGCCTCACTTTCATCCAAGCTCTTCTCCTCCTTTTTGGCAGATTCATCCTCCCTCTTCATGTTTAACTGATGGCAGCGGTGCCTGGGTGAATCATACTGACCTGCACACTGATGCCTGCAGACATTTTAACAGGGCTGATTTACGGGCCATGTGTGAGGAGGGGAAGTAGAAGATGCCATCAGTAATGTCTGAGAAATCAGGTGGAAGTCCCATCGCCCTCGTGCACGCACCACAGCGTGCTCCTCGTGGGAAGCCTGGCTACGTACGCGGGGCCCCAGCTGGCCTGAGCCACAGTGATGTTTTTGTAGTGGTGTAGCGACGTGCTCTTTGCTGAGAGTAATAAAAGTGTCATGCATTTCTGTTTTGTAGCACATGACCTCCGAGTCCTTCGTTTCATTACCCTTCTGTGGGAAAATCTGCCTCTTCCATTGCAAAGGAAAATGGTTACGAGTAGAGGTAAAATCAGTCACTTGACTTCTTTTTCTAAGCTTATTGTGAAATATTTCAGATGTACAAACAAGTTTTTTAAAAAAATGGAATAAATACCCACATAATCATCACTGTGTGAGAAACAGAGAATCACCAGCATGGTGGAGGCACCGTGCCTGCATCCCCTCCTTCTGCGCCCGCCCTGGAGGCGGGCAGCTGCCCACTGGGCGTGGTTTCTCACTCCTGGCCTTTTTTTATACTTTTACTGTGTTTGTATGTGTACATTCAAGCTTTTGCTTACTATATATTTTAATACAAAGATAGTGGAATACAGAAATGAAAATGTGTTTAGAAGATTGATAGTGAAACTTAATAAAATCTAGGTAAACAGATAAATGCTTAGAAGAGGTATATAAATGGTAAAATGTATTGATTTTCTGAAACATGCTTTTTCATTCATTATGTGTGAGATTCATCCATGTGATGTGTGTAGCTCTCATTCGTTTGTTTTTACTGCTGTTTGACTTAATGGTGTACGAATGAGCCAACATTATCACTCCAGTCTCCTGACCGTGGATATTTAGATTGTTTCTATTTTTTGTTAGAAATGGTACTTCTATGAACTTTCCTGCACACATCTCCCAGGGTACATAAGAAGGAATGGAGTTTCTGGGTAGAAAGAATGCATGTCTTCAGTTTCACTAGATGTTGCTTAATTGTTCTCTAGAGTCACCATTCCGCTGAGGGTGTAGCCCTTTGAGAGTTCTGGCTTTTTTTTTTTTTTTAATTTTTTAATGTTTGTTTATCATTGAGACAGAAACAGCATGAGTGGGGGAGGGGCAGAGAGCGAGGGAGACACAGAATCTGAAGCAGGCTCCAGGCTCTGAGCTGTCAGCACAGAGACCAACACGGGGCTCAAACCCATGAATCGTGAGATCATGACCTGAGCTGAAGTTGGCCGCTTAGCCAACTGAGCCACCCAGGCGCCCCACGAGTTCTGGCTTCTTGGCAGGAGTTGGGGGAATGTCCCAGATCCTCCTTCCTTCTTGCGCGGGATGGCTTTGGTTTCAGTGTTTACATGCTCCTCTATTTCCAGTCTCTAATAGTTGTCTTATTTTCTTACAAGTGCAGTTACAAATTTGAAAAGAGGTTTGTTATATTTTATCATATATTTTTATATGTTTTTCAAAGGTGAGTTTTGGATTTTTTTGTTGCTCTTTCTTCCTTCCTTTATCTCTCTCTCTCTTTCTCTCTCTTTCTTTCGTAGTTTTCCCAGTTCCTAAAGTTGCAAACTTGGGTTTGATTTTTTTTCTTCCTTTTGGTCTCTGTTTCAGAGGTTCTCAATCTAGGTGCAAGGCCCTCCACTTTAAGCAGTGGGGTCAGGGTTATATGACCAAGAGTTGTATGATTAGTTATAAACTTCAAAAAAAAATCTCATTCAAAAGAATTAGGACATTTGAATTTAAATTTCTGTGCTGTTTAATGTATTATATATAAATGCACAAATATTCAAAATAATTTCAGACTTTTAGAAAGTTGCAGAAATAGTTCAGAGTTCCCATATGCCTGTTACCTGCTGTCTCCGTTAACATCTTACATAGCCATTATTAGAACCAGCAAATCAACACTGATGCAGTATTATTAACTAATCTGCAGACTCTGTTGACATGTCCCAGATTGTCCTGCAAATGTCCTCTGTCTGGTCCAGGATCCCAAGCTGTTGTTAACTGTCATGCCTTCTTAGTTTCCTGCAACCTGGCAATTGCTCTGGCTTTTTTTGTTATTTGCCTTTTGAAGAGTAGCAGCATTTTGTAGACTATCTCACTGCCTGAGTTTCTTCATGTGTAGAATCAGGTTACGCCTTTTTGGCAAAATACCTTTTCATCATATGCTCAAATACTTGAGATAAATATCTACTATTATTTTTGTTTTACTATCAAACTGTGCGTTGTCTGCCTTGGTGTTCATTCTCTTAGTGATACGTTGAAAGTTAAAGAAGGAAAAATGATTCATGAAAAGCAGATCCTGTGTTTAAATGATGTGTTTGTTCTTGACAGTATAACTTGTCTAAGCTTAATTTAGTGTGTACACCTTCTGAACCTATTTCATACATCCAGCCAACTCTACTCAGTGGCCGTCCCTCTTCCTGTTTCCTCCCAGCACATCCCAGGTGGTCTGCATTCACTTTCTATGGCACCTTCCAGCAGGTTCTCAGCCACTCTGTTTGACTGCTGCCTGTACTCCCAACAGCGCCGGCACCTCAGCTGCACCGTCCAACTAGCGTCTTCCAGGTCTTATGTGACCAGGCCTCTCGGCTGCATCTAACCGTGTCAAGACCTGAAATACTCCCTCTCACTGTAGAGGGGCTGTCGTGGTATCACATCCTCCTAATTTTCCTCGTGATATTCTAACGATTGCTTCTCCTACTTTTCATCCAAACCTGCCCCCCCCCACACTCTACAGTGTCACTGTCAGTGCCCCCCAAGTCCTGTCCCAGCTCACAGTTCTTCTGGGCCTCTGCATCCTTCTAGGCAGTGCCATCTCACTAATTCAGTTACCATCTCCATCCTTATGACTCCCCAGTTCGTTTTCCAGCCCTTGATGAGCTTCAGATTTAGGCAAAAGCCAGCCTAATCATCTGTCTCATATACTCCTCAAGTTCTGCATGTCTGATACCAAAATTATCTTTTCCCCATCCTCGTCTTCCTCCTATATCTGTATTTTGGTGGTACCTCCCTCCATGCAGCAATCAAGGCTGCTGCTTATGAGTTATCTTGGATTCCTGCATCTTCCTCAGCCCCTGGTGACATTTTGCATCTTTGTCATTTCTTGCCTAGATCACTGCAGTACCATGGTTCCTCTATCTTTACTCTTGTCTTCCTCTCATCGAGCTCCTTGCCACTAGAGTGGGCAACCCAAAATGTTAATAATAGAAAGCAATAATACATCCAATTTTAATGAGGCTTACTATTTCCCAGACATAAAACATTTAAAAAAATTTTTTTAAGTTTATTTTGAGAAAGAGAGACAGTGACAGAGAAAGCACATGCATAAGCATGGCAAGGGGCAGAGCAAGAGGAGAGAGAGAATTCCAGGCAGGCTCTGCATCAGGCTCGATTCCATGAATGGTGAGAATATGACCTGAACTGAAATCAAGAGTCAGATATTTAACCAACTGAACCACCCACATGTCCCAAAATGTTTTTTGTTTTAAATGTGACTGATCTTACTTAAATCTTCACAAAACCCTATGATCTCATTCTTACTGATGAGGAAAGTCATTCAGCCAGAAAGTGAGAGCTGAGATTAAAACCAAATCTGTCTGAGTCTAAAGCCCTCACCCACTCTTACCACCAAAAATGAATGGCCTCTTACAAAGGCAGCCATCTCATTTTTCTTAAGACTTGGCATTGGCTTCTTCTCATCTACAGGGTAAATACTATTCTTTAAGACATCATGTCTGGCTCTCTAGGACCTTACCTTGCCTTGGCCTTTCTCTCAGCATCCTCTTCTGCCTTGCCCTGCCTCTCTTCACATTCTATCATAGCCAAAATGCTTGTGGCTTCCACACATAAGAAATATAAATGTCTTGCCCTTCCTTTTCCCGCCTCTGTTTGAAATGTTTGGATTAGCCCCTAACTAGACTCCTACTAACCTAGTTTGTTCCCATTCATCATGTAAGGTCCAGCTGAAATTGTGACCTTTATGAAATTCTGATTTGTGAAAAAGGAAATACAAATGTTCAATAAGTATGATTATTTCTTAAAAGAGCAAACATTTACACAGTTTAAATTATACAGCCAAAGGATTTGTTAGATAAGTCATAATGTTTCTATATGATAGACTTATGTAATATTAAATTGTTATAGAAGACTAATGACATGAAATATTTTTGAGAAATTTAGTGAAAAGTAGGCAATTAGGAAATAGTATATACAAATATGTTCTAAATTTTGTAAATCTAACTCTTTATAAATGTCTGGGTTAAATACTAGGAGGATAATTATAATCTATAACCTATTATAGATTATAAGTGATTTTTATATCATTCTTTTAAGTATCTAAATTTTCTATGATAAAGGCATTTTACTAACGTAAGAAGAAAAAAGTACATTTTAAAGGAAAATGTCAATCTTAGGCATTACCTCCTCCTGAAACCTTGCCCTAACATCTACTTCCTGGCTGGGTCAGGTCCCCATTCTCTATGTTCTCATAGTACCTCATGCATAACTTTATTATTCTCCTACTACATGATATCCTAATTATATTATATATTTGTGTCATCATCTCTCGTGAGAAGAGGAGTTCTGTGAGATGGGGAAGTATATGTCTCTGCCCAGTTATGCCTGGCTGTAATAAGCATTCAGTATATACCAACCATGCCAATGTATGTGTCAGTATATATGTTTGAGTAAAATACATTTTAGGATATTGTCGTAATACTGTTTGTATAGCATAATCTTAAGAGATTAAAGAATTATGCTGTTACATTAATAAAGTGTTTACTGGGGCCACAGAAAAAGGCTTTACTTTTGGTATAGCTGACCAAGAGAAGTCCAGTTCTTGACAGTCACCTGTTGAAAGCACTGCCTTTCATAAGGTGGCAGTGAGAGCAGTTGTAGGCACAGAGTCCCTTCCCAGATAACCATCGTGATGGGGCTATCTTTGGCCAATGTTAACTATATTCAATGATGGCAAATAGCACAATGGCTTATTAAGGGAAGTTATGGCATTTAAAGGTGCACCTAGAATCTTATAATGTGATGTTGCCATTTGACCACAGGTAATTATTGCTTTGACTTCATATGTAATTTTCCCATTTTTGAATTATTAATTTGGACACATTTTACCTTTCTGACTTTCTGAGTTTCAATTTTTTAGACAGGACAAATGATAAAAATGATCATTGGGCTTTCTGACAAAGTTATAAAATGCCAAAATAGGTTATGATTTAAAAGATATAGCCTTTTTTCTGTGTCTGAATTTTCTGTGTTCTTTATTTCTTCATTGCTGACACACAATGTTTTTTTTTCTCACATTTTAATATTTTGGAGAACAGACTGCATCTTTAATCAACAAATTATAATGATGTTCCAAATTGTTTTATAAATCAGTTGTGTCCTAGAATTGAAAGCATAGTAAACGTTACTTATTTGTGAATTTTATTGATTACTATTAGTTTGGTGATTACTATTAATTAAATGATGTAATAACTGGATGTTGAAATCAATTCTACTCTAAAGGATACTTATTTAGTAAATAGGTACATTTTAAAATAAGAAAACGTCATTAACACTGATAGTCTTTGTTGATTTTTGTATGCATTTTAGAGTTACACAAAATGTAATGGCACAGAAGTGTTTTGGCCTTTTGAGTGTGCTAATAAACGAGCCGGCTCTTGTCTCATTGCAGATCACAAACGTTCACAGCAGCCGCGCTCTTGACGTTCAGTTCTTGGACTCTGGCACTGTGACATCCGTGAAAGTGTCTGAACTCAGGGAAATTCCCCCTCGGTTTCTGCAAGAAATAATTGTGATACCACCTCAGGTACTATATGTGACAAGCCTGGGAGATTTGCCAGAAGAGATGTGGGTGTATCTGTAATCGTAATGTGAGGTGCCCTCTCAGTTTTGATCTTGATAATGAGCGAAGGCGTCCAAGTTTGTAACAAAATCGGAAGTGGTCCAAATGTGGAGTTGTTCACTGGTTTTCACGACTTTGTGATCCGACACACATTAGTCTCTCTGAGTCCATTTCACCGTCCATACAATGAGGTCACAACACTGGCCCATCATGCGGAAGCATCGTAGGATAAGTGTGTGAACTGCCTGGTATAAGCCCTGCTCATAACAGGAGTAAAGACAATAGAGGTGATATAAATAGAGCCCGCCGCGTAGCAGACGCTCCAGCTCCAGAGCTCCTGTTGTCATTATTAGCCGTCACTGTTACCTGCTTTCTACCTTGGCAACGTATCTGACTTCCAGGAAAATAACATTGACGTTACTTATAAGTACCTATTTTAAGACGTGTGTTTGCTTTTCCATCATGTTTTCTTTCCAGGCTATAAAGTGCTGTTTAGCAGATCTTCCACGGTCTATTGGCATGTGGACGCCAGATGCTGTGCTTTGGTTAAGAGATTCTGTTTTGAATTGCTCAGACTGTAGCATTAAGGTTAGTTATCTTGATACATTTGGAAAGGGAGCTGTCAGCCAGAAGGGCTCATTTGTTTTTTTGTGTGAAAGAATTTTGTCTTAAGATAAATTGATGCTTTTATATGTGATACATTTTTGTAGTGAAGAGATTGGTTACATGTATGATAAGATACTTCATGGTTTGGTTTTCGTTTAAGAATTTATCCTGTATCTCCAGTATTATTTTTAAGTCCTTTATATTATTTTCCCAGTAGTAATATGGTAGCAGAGATAGTTCTCTGCTCCTATTTTACTCCATGATAAAGAATTAAATTCCCAAGTATAATAGATTATAAGCAAATAATTTGATTATAATCTTGTTTTCTGCCTCTTAAAGTTTAGTTAAACTGTTTTATTTCACTAGCTCTTATTCTGTTTTTGTACTTTTGCATCTATGTATCAAAAACATTGCTCTTATTTACAAGTATAAAAACATAAGATATTTTTGTTTTAACTAACGAACAATGGTATTTTCTATAAGCATTAAACAATGAAATGTCCTTGAGAAACATCTTCATGAAAATCTCTAAATCATTCTAGTTTTTTTCTTTCCTGTTTCCTACAATTACACACTTAATTACTATTTTATATTTTTCAATTGCAATGTGATAGATGAATATTGTTTTCTCAGCTATGTTTTAAGCTCTTAAAGCCAGAGTATTGGGTACTCAATAAAAACTATTTTTTAATGGTTGATATTTGAAATGGCACTTCTGTATCATAAATAGCAAAATAAATTAGCAGTCATTCATTCATTAGCACTTTGCAATGCTAATTAATTGAAATAGATCTATCTTGCTAGGAAAAATATCTTTAAGCAAATTACCATTTGTCTCCCTGAGAGCTCTGTTCCTGCCTTTCTTTTGTGGCCTTTTTGATAAGAGATCAGCGTGGCTGGAAGTGTCTCATTTTTGTCATTTCCAGGGTAAACCAGAGAAGCTGGTAAGAATTAGCAGCCCTTTGGGACTCACAGCTGTCCAGGCCCAGGTGTCAGTGGGTGGCATTCCAGCATAACGCTCCTCCCTCTGGGAGAGAAGTAGAAAGGTAGCCAGACGTCTCCTGGGCAGAAGGGGCAAAGCTGCAGCTTTGACCTGTTAGTGGACCTTTTTTCCTCTTTTTCTCCCCAAGTGCCTCCCATGTAACTGGAGGGGGCAAAGGGTGAGGGTAGATGCTATGACCCAACAAGGCATTTGGGCCAAGATCCCCAAGGGTATGGTGAATGTCAAAGCTTTCTCCTACACTTCCTAGTGTGAGGGTGCACTAGCATCAGTAAAATACATATGGAACATTTTGCCATTTTTGTGATTATTTTTTATTGCTGAAGCTGGGAGATGCGCATTTGAGGGTTCATCATAACTGTTCTTTTTTTACTTTGAGTGTTTTTAAATGTCATTAATAAAAAGAGTTTTTAATCATGATATGCAGACTCCATCTCAGTGATAATGACCTTTAGTGGGTTATAAGGTATCCTCAGTCTTTAGAGGTTAATATATCTTTCATTTCCATAAGCATCTTGGACTTAAGAGCCTACACAGTCCTACGGCTGTGATAGATCATTTATCTTACCTTAAATAAAATGGATTTTAGCAAGTTGGGGTTCCTTGTAAAATACTGTGTTTTAATATTTAATGTCAGGTTAATATTACAGTGAACTGGAGTTCCTTCAAATGTGTGTTTTCCGTAGGTCACAAAAGTGGACGAAAGCAGAGGGATCGCACACATTTATTTATTTACCCCCAAGAACTTCCCCGATCCTCACCGCAGTATTAATCGCCAGATCACAAATGCAGACCTGTGGAAGCATCAGAAGGATGTGTTCTTGAGTGCCATTTCCAGCGGGGCTAGCTCTCCCGACAGCACGGGCGGCGGCACCCCCGTCCCGGCCAGCACTGGAGAGAGTCTGAGAAAGGGCCTCACAGATGTCGTCAAGAAGTCCATGGTGGACCACTCCAGTGCCTTCTCCATGGAGGAACTGCCGCCTCTCGTCCACTTGTCGAAGCCGGGGGAACACATGGATGTGTATGTGCCGGTGGCCTGTCACCCGGGCTACTTCGTCATCCAGCCATGGCAAGAGATACATAAGCTGGAAGTTCTGATGGAGGAGATGATTCTGTATTACAGCGTGTCTGAGGAGCGCCACGTAGCCGTGGAAAAGGACCAAGTGTATGCTGCCAAAGTGGAAAACAAGTAGGTCATTGGACAAAGCATTTGGTTGGACTAAGAAAAAAAATGTGTGGAGTGATACCAAGAGTCCTTAGTTCCTGCAGGGGGACTTTGAATTGCACTAATGGAAGTTTTGAATGGGAAACAAGACTAATGTATTGTGCGGTTTTTAAATATTTGATATGATGTCCTTTATCTAAAAATCTAGCGACCATATGTTATATTCCTGTTAAATATCTAAAGTGTGAAGGTTTAAGTGTTTTTCTATTTTTCTATTAGACAAAATATTATTGTTTCTTTAGAAAACAATAGCTTTTTTATGGAATGACTTAAATTTTAAAAAGAAATAATGTATAAAATTTAGAAAAATACAAAAATATATAAGAAAATCAGCTAGACATAACCCTTGTTAAACTACTCATGTACTTCTCATTCTTTTCTATATATATTCATACAATTGGTATATTAATATTATTAAATATAATTCCACACCTTTTTTCACTAAACCTAAAATTCTATGAACATTTTAACATGTGATAAAATTTCTTCATAAACATTTTTAAGGCTGAAGAATAGTCCATCATATAGAGAAATCATAATTTAATTACCATTCTCTCTTGTTACGTAGCTTTTTTTCTCCCAGAGTTTTCACTTTTATAGATAACATCAAACATAAATCTCTGTTGACATCTCTGATTATTGATTTATGAGACAGATTCCCAGAAGAAAAATTTCTTGTTTAAGGGTTAGAAGGTTCTTGATGTATGTTTGTCAGCTGCTCCTGGAGAGCTTGCGCCACCTTCTGGAAGGTGCAGCATTGCACAGTGCCCTTCTCCAGCCTGCGGACAGGGAAAACTGGGACTCATTTGTGCAGCACTTAGGTCTATTTTTTTCACAGTTCACAGTTGGATCACAACCTCCTTTCCTGAAGCTCTCCAGTGTGTGCTGGTTCCAACCCAGGGAAGCCCAAGCACTCCACCCTACACAGTACAAGGTCACAAAAGCCCTGGAAAAAGGAACAATTTAGCCCTTTCCTGTCTCCTTTGCCAGCTTTCTTAGGGGAACTGACGAAGCTTATTTGATGATGACAGACACAAAGAACTGTTCTCCCCCCCACATACACACACCCCAGAACTCAGTTTAAAAGGTCAAACTGCTCATTTTACTATGTTTTTAATAAAATGCTTTTGTTCGTTAAGATATCAAGCATAGGCATTTGTAAAAATTTTATTATTTTCATGAGAGAAAAAAACCTAATTAAAAAAAATCATAGTTCTCATTTTAAAGGGCACTCAACTTATATGTCGCAAGCTTCCCATTTTCAAAAAGCTGTTTTTTACTATGTCATGTTTACAACCGTAAGCATGCATGGGTTTAATTCCACACGGGGACATCATTTGCCTACATGAGAGCTTTTTGCAGAATAATTTAATCACAGTCAAAATAAAACTAATGTAAACTGTTACCTGAGAGGCACACTGATGCCGATTAGCAGTGGGGAGGTACTCCTTGGAGCAAGGGTTTAGCGGAGCAGGAGAACCCCACTAAGAGGCCTGTATGTGGTGCTTCAGACCCGGCCCTCCCCCAGCATGGTCCGACAGTCCTGTGCTCGGGCAGGGACTTTCACCAGCTAATTTTTCTCTAGATCATCAAGGGTGTCTTATATAGATAAGAACAGATTATCCAATATTTTCTTAAATTTCATGAACTGAATCAGTGTAAAGTGTTTAGGGTTTCTATCTTGCCTATATCCCAGGACTATTTACTCAAAACCCTGTTCCCAACTATGGTGAATTAAAACTTAGGAATTTCAGATACATGGTTGATTGCAGCCGTTTCCAAATCCACGGTGGCTAAGAATAACCTGGAAACTTATTAAAAATGCAGATTCTTCTTCCTCACCCCAGACATCCTGAATCAGAATCTCTGGGAGTGGAAGTCCAGCATTCGTGTTTCTAACAAACTCTCCACAGGATTCACCAGCACCCTTGCTCTGAAATTGGTTATCTAGTTCAAAGAGAAACCTTTAGTTAAGTTATCAGTATTGAAAATTAAAAGCTGCAGGAGGGCATGACATGTAAGTCTTCTGGAAGCCCTCCCCTCACTGCTCTGTGCCTCTTATTTACATGCTAAAAGCACAGACCACCGGCGTTTGCCCTGTACAACTTAAAGACAGTGCTATAGGCGGAAACAAAATGATTTATCTCCTTTTGCACCTGCACAGATTTAACAGCCTGCACCAAACTAGCATTTCCACATATGAAAATTTCTCTGACATGCTTATATTTATACAGCTCATCTTCATTTTAATGATAATTATCATAATAATTATAATAACGATGGTGGCTACCATTTGCCAAGCACCTGTTATGTGCCAAGTAATGTACTAGGCACTTTATGTACATATTACTTCTGTGAGTTAAAATTAAATATTACACATGAGATAATTGAGGCTTAGAGAGGTTAAATAAGAGCCCAAGGTGACATAACTGGAACGTATCCTGGGGGCTGGTGGGGGGAGGTTACTCCAGCCTAAGTCTGTTGGTCACCAAAATTCATATACTCACTATGATATCTTTTTGTGTCCCTGTTGTCTCTGTGACTCATGGATTATCGCTTGCTGCACTTTGGGCTTATCTCAAGGTTTCTAGAGTTTCCTCCCCAACCCCCCAATCACTGCTGTCCAAAGATGGCCTCTTCATAGCTCTCTTACTGTAGTTCCCCCTATCGCAGCTCTGTGGGTTTCCTGTACCCATTCTCCACGGGTGTGGAGCCTCGCCAGCCCCCAGCCGAGCAGTGTGTTGCAGTGAAAGGCCTGCTGTTGCACTGGGTTGGGGCTTAGAGCTAATAAACCTGTTTCAGAGGATGGCTGGGTCTCCCATCCATGGCAGAGCCTGGCTCGCGTCTTGCAGGGGCAGAGGCTGTCTCCATAGAAACTTACCTTTTAGATGTTACAGTCTTCCTTTCCTTAGTGTGATGATACTCTTCAATCACATAATCAAGACTATAGGACTTTTTTTTTTAGTTTATTTATTTAGAGAGAGAATCCAAAGCAACCTTTATGCTGTCAGCTCAGAGCCAGAGCCCAACTTACGGCTGAATCCCATGAACCCAGGAGATCATGACCTGAATCAAAATCAAGAGTTGGACACTTAACCAATTGAGCCACCCAGGCAGTTTAATATGGTCCTTTATATCTTAAGTCTAAGCTTTTCTGATTATAATGATGATGAATGGAGGCCCAAAGGAGAATAGTATATTCATGTGAACCCTGTTCTTCTTCCCCGCTACTCTCCTATCCTTTCCAGGCTCATTATTCTAGGCAGTGCATTGGACTTTGTGTTTTGTTTTATTTTTTTGATGTCCTCTCTTGGCTTAACTAAAATGGTCACCTTTGTATTCAAAACATTTTGTACTCTCTCCCCACTCTCTCTTCCCTGTCTGGTTTTCTCTTCTATTCCTTCACACATTCTGCCTTCTGGCTTTACTGTGGTGTTTGCTCCACTCCCAGCTGCCATACCCTGTAGCATCTCTGGTGCTTTTTCTTCTCATGCATGCCTTCAGCCTGGCCTGGTTCCAGTTCCTCCCTCTTCCCATCTCCTATGTACGCACCTTGTCCCAGACCTGTGGCCACCTCTATCTCCTAGTCAGAGTGGAGGGACCTCCTTGCCTCTTCCTGATCAGCCTCACCATCTGTCTGATTCTGCGGCTGCTATTGTGTGTGTTGGTCTCGTTTAGTAGCTCCATGAGGCCTGTAAACAGGTGTTGAGTGAAGAAACCCCACCAAATAAGCTGGTGGCAAAGCAGAGAAGAGTAACTTTTGGAGTGAGAAGAAGCGATCTCTTTTAAAACCTCAGTGACAGTATAGTTTTGTATTTTGATAAACATCTTCTGCATTAATTTTTCTTTTTATCATAAATCGTTACCCTTAGAGCAGTTGCTGACGTTGTGTATTTTTTCTTCCTTTTTAATCCAATGTGCATCTAGGTGGCACAGGGTGCTCTTAAAAGGAATCCTGACCAATGGATTGGTGTCTGTGTATGAGCTGGACTACGGCAAGCACGAGCTAGTCAGCAGAAGGAAAGTACAACCCCTAGTGGACATGTTCAGAAAGCTGCCGTTCCAAGCAGTCACAGCTCAACTTGCAGGTAATTTCTGTGGACCTTGAACTCATGTCACAACATGGTTTATATTGTAATTTTGTCCTGGACACTTAGGAGAGTACAGAGTCACTGGCATATTGAGCTAACTTTTTTTTTTTGGCAAACAACTTCCTAACCATAATGGAAATTGGAAACAATTTTTAATGATCTGTCACAGTCATGCCTTTCTACTATATCTGCTATTTCTATTTTTCCGTATTCATTTCCGTCTGTGGTCTCACATATGGGTATATTTCTAAAGCTGTAGTCTTAGGACAGGTATGATCTTGCATGCTGCTTTCTTCACTTTTAGCATTTTTTTTCCTAATTACTTTTTGAGTGTTTGATAATCTTAGTAATGATTTTTTTTTAATGTTTGTTTATTTTTGAGAGAGGACAGAACACCAGCGGGGATGGTGAGGGGGAAGAGAGTGGGAGACACAGAATCTAAAGCAGGCTCCAGGCTCTGAGCTGTCAGCACAGAGTCCAATGCAGGGTTCGAACTCACAAACTGCAAGACCATGACGTCAACCAAAGTCGGACCCTCAGCCAACTGAGCCACCCAGGTGCCCCTGTAATGATTTTTAATAGCTGCAGAAGATTCTACTTAATCATTGTTTCCCTTTTGTTAAGCATTTAGGTTATTTATACTTTTATTGTAATATTAGGAAAAAACCTACAGCTGTGTATACTAGCCCAAACAAACAAAAACAATGAAATAACCTAAATGACCAATAGGAGGAGCACATTGCTCAATTAATATTTGATAACTTACCTCATAAATTATAATACAAATACACAATAGGTTTCCACAATTATGAAACATCCTAGGCCATAGAATAGGACCATTTTTATGGCCAAGCGAGTCTCCAGTTGTGTTGCAGTTAACAGCATGCAACTGTGTGATTTCACCACATTCATAGAGCCCATTGACTATTATTATTAAAATCTGAGGATGTAAGTTGGTAGGTGTACAGGGACACTTCTTTAGAATATCATCCAGTTGGGTTTTTGTGACATCCAAATGCTGGTGGCTCCTCTGTGTGCATCCCACCAGTACGCAGCACGCATAGTTAGACGAAGCTTCACCCCTGCACTAGCAGGGGGTGTGGAGGTGAGAAAGGCTGAGGGCTGCAGACCTCCAGCCATCTGGGGCTCTCTGTGTCCTGCTGTGCTGGGACATGGAGGGTCGTGACCGCATGTGCCACCCATTCAGTGCAGTGGCAGAAGTGATTTGATCTCAGAAATGAAAAACTGTATGTGTATAGATTTTTCTTGTAATTTTTGGCCAACTTTTATTGGAGATACCTATATCTATATATTGTGTTGTTTTGAAGTATTTTTCAGTTTCTTTCTTTGTGTCTTCTGCTAGATTTCAGAGGAAACACGCATGGTAGGTAGATATGAACCAAAATTAGCATTTTGCAGATGAGTGTGTCTACCTCTGATCTGCTTTGGACTCAGACCTCTAAATCATTTCTTCAGATTTAGTGATCACATTTTTTAACTTTTCACTTTTTGGATGTCTCGGAGGTCTTGCTAACAGTGCATGTCCTTAAGCACGACAGTCAGACTCTCCAGAGAGGGAGTGTCTGTGGGGAGCAAGTGCATGGCACCATGGTCCCCATCACCAGCACCTTGGCTACCAGTCACTGCTACTTACTCCACCAGCCACTCCATCTCACTGACCTCTCCCACCCACCAGGAGGCTTAGGCACTGCTGCTGTCGCCATTCACAGTCAGGAAACAGCAGCCTGGGGGCTGCTCCAGATTCTCTTGTTCTCAGAGAACTCAGCCCACTCACTACATAGATAGCAGGTCTGTTAAATGATGTGTGGAACTCCCAGACCTTCATCACTTTGGGGCATCGTTTATAGTTTCTCAAATCTAGTATGTGTGCACTTAATTCATGTAAGTTTACTAGTATTTTTTTGAAAAACATATATTCTTCTCTCAATTTTGTTTTAAAACCTAATTTAGAATTCTCTAACTTGAGCCCTCAAGTTTAAAAGTCATAGGAACTTAGAAATGCATGGGATTTATGATTCATCTGGTCCAACCAGTTTATTTTCTGATAAACTGAGGCCTGAGAGACCAGTTGATTTGCCCAAATACCATACCACGTGACAGAGGAAGCACTGGGAATGGCAATTAGGTGTCTAGACTTTCCATCCAGTGTTTTTTGCCATGATATTATATATATATATATATATATATATATAATACAATAATAACTATTGTATAACTATAGTTATAATATAACTAATTTTGAAAAATTAGTATATTCTAAGCATATTAATTCTCTTCTCATCCTTCACGATCTGGTTCATAGGGGGAAAAATCTGTAAATAAAAGATGTATCATTGATATTTTATTTTGAGTGTAGTTGACACAATGTTACAGATATTGTTGATATTTTATTGCCCTTGGGTAGTCCCATTTTATCAGTTTAAATCTACAAATACTTTATATAGGGAGATGGGCATCAGTTATTATAACTTCACTATTTTTTTTAGATTTAAAAAAATTTTTTAAGTAATGTCTACACCCCACATGAGGCTCAAACTCATGACCCTGAAGTCACACACTCTTCTGACTAAGCCAGCCAGATGCCTCTGTAACTTCATTTTATAAGACAGCAGTAAATCTCCATGAAACTTCTGTCTGTAGGTGAGGGTTTAGAGAAGGAGCCCCGTTCAAAATAGAAAAACTTTGATAAGCTGGACTGTTTTAAGAATGTTTGGCAACTTTTTGGTTTACTAATTAGGCAAGTCTAACCTGGTATGTGTCAGCTACTTTGGAATTGACTAAACAGTTTTCCATTATTATGGATCAAAGAAAGCCTCATCCAACCCTACTGATCCTTGTACTCCTGGTCTTTCTCCTAGGGGTGAAGTGCAACCAGTGGTCTGAGGAGGCTTCGATGGTATTTCGAAATCATGTGGAGAAGAAACCTCTGGTGGCACTGGTGCAGACAGTTATAGAAAACGCCAACCCTTGGGACCGGAAAGTAGTGGTCTATTTAGTGGACACATCATTGCCAGACACAGATGTCTGGATTCATGATTTTATGTCAGAATATCTGGTAGAGCTTTCAAAAGTTAATTAATCAATGCTTCTGAGACCTTCACAACTAATTCAGATTTTTTAGCAATAACAAAATGTAGTAGGCTTAAAAAAAAGAAATCTTATATCTGCTACAGGGCTCTGACTGCTGTGAAGATTGAAAAGAATATGCTTCTGTTTGATGAAAGATATTTAACAAGTTTTGTTTTAACAGAGTTGACTTTTCAAAGAAAACTGCACTTGAATTATTACTATAATATTAGAATAAAAATGTTTATCAATATAAAAACTGACTCCTAATTTTTAGGCTTTATGATTGCAAGATGAAGGATTTCCCTTTCTATTCATGTCTTGTTTATGGTGCTGGGTTCCTTTATAGTTAGATTGTGAGAATTTGAAGACTTCACCCTGGTGTCATGGTCTGTTCCAAAGCCAAGTGGTCACCAAACTGTGTGAGGTCAATCTTGAGACTTTTAGCACATTAGCATTGCCGGTGGTGCTATAGAGAAGCCGCCCAGGCGAACCTCAAAGCATATTCCTCACCCCAAATCTTTAGTGGCATATTAGTACCCAGAGTGTCCCCACCTTCCACTGTGTGTCCCTACCCAACCTCATTGTCCATGGCTCCCTAACCAGCCACCCTGGACCTATCTGGCTCCATGTACACCCAGGACTATTGATATTCTACAGCAAGCCTTGCTCCCCTCCTAACCATGCTTATTCTGTTCCTTCAGCCTGCTCCTCATTCACTGCCCGCCCCCCACCATTTTTGTTTGCCAGTATCCTCCGTGACCTCCTGGGCTGACCATGAAGTCCTCCCCGGTACCCCTCCACCCTGTTGCATTTTGAGTATGCCTCTCTTTGTATCAAGACCTCACTGAGCTTTGTAATATATAACAAGTTGTCTGTGCACCAGTCACCCCAACTAGATTGTGAGCTCCTTGATGGAGGGAGGGGTCTTACTCATCTCTCTAATGACATACTGGTAAATGTTTGGCAATTGGTTCTGGTGAGTGTGGGCAGGGAGTGAGCCTTGATTCACAGTATCTGATGATTCCCATGTTGTAAATCCTCCCACCATGGTTGAGTTCCAGCTAACAATGTGACACCACTGAATGTAGAGTTGCTCTTGTGAGCCCATACAATGGATTCCAGAACATACCACTGACTGTGTCCTCCACAACAGACAGAATGATATCTTGAACACATCAGGCACCCCTTATGTCCTTGCTACCTGATGGGCAGGAAGGATGGACACAGGGATGGGTCGGCAGCCTTATCAGTGGTCCAAAGATGAGGGGGGAAGGCCTTGGACTAAGAGGAGAGCAATGAGAATCAAGAAAAAAATTAAAGGCCTTTTGAAGTTTTTAATTAGAATTATTAGAACTGACATTTTAGATCCCAAAGACAGGAAAAAGGAAGTGTCAAAAAGTGAAGCCAAGTCTTAAGTTCTGAGAGGCTAGCATGATGACCCTTACTCCATTTGGGAAACTGAAAGTTTTTGTTTTAAACATACTGAGCTTAGGGGTACCTGGGTGACTCAGTCAGTTGAGCATCTCACCTCAGCTCAGGTTACTGTCTCGTGGTTCATGAGTTCAAGCCCTGCATGGGGCTCTGTGCTGACAGCTCGGAGCCTGGAGCCTACTTCAGATTCTGTCTCCTTCTCTCTCTGCCCCTCCCCTGCTCAAGCTCTGTCTCTTTCTCTTTCAAAAATAAATAATAAACATTGAAAAAAATTTAAACATACTGTTAAGGGACTAGATCACTGTGTGAGGATACACATAAACTATTAGAAATGTGGGGTCTTCACAGGGCAGAAGGCCAGGCTGGAGATAAAAATTCTTAAAGTCATTTGCTTATTTTTATTTGAGAAAATATAGGAAAAGTGAGAGTAGAAAGAATGTAAAGATCAGAAGTTTGAGGTTTTTCACATAAAAACATGTTGAAATTAACTTTCTAGCTTTTTAAAATTTGTATTTAATATTTAAAGTGATTCAAAATTCAGGGCTGCTTATGCCAGTGATTTAAATAATCATTTATGATAAAAATAAAAATATCCTGACACAAACATTTAACTGAAACAAAGTAGTATGAATATATTTTATAATGGTTTCTTTCCCCAACAAAAAACAAGAAAAGTCCTCAATTTGCCTACAGATGAAGTGGTTCCCATTTCACTGACTTTAGAAATGCTGCCATTATTTTTTTTTTAAATCGAGCGATTATGTTGTCGATGTAAGTGAAAAGTTAATCTGGTGCTAGGGCAATTTGACAAACAATGAAACTTGGCCCCTGCCTCATAACATAGTCAAAGTCAATTCCAGGTGGATAAAAAGCCTAAATGTGAGATGCTAAGGAGGGAGGATAACCCAGGAAAGTACCTTGATAATCTAGGAGTAGGTAAGATGTTCTAAACAGAACCAAGTGCTAACAATACAGGCCAATATGAAGAACACCTGTTTGTCAAAAGGCATTATTATGATGGTGTAAAGGCAAAGCACACAATGGAGGAATATTTGTATATAGAATATATTCAACAAACAAAAGACTATCCAGACACAAAATGGCAATATTTTTGAACATTTTACAAAGAGGATATCCAACTGTCCAAGAAACATGAAAAGGTGCTCAGCCCATTAGGACACAGGGAAATGGAAATAAAATTTCAGTCAGATCCCACTACTCCTGCTCCAGAACTGTGAAAATGTTTCAATGTTTATTAATTTCAATTACTGAAGATATTTGCACTTGTGCTGGAGGTGAGTGCCACAATAGCACTATTGGCAATAGCTAAAACCTAGAGACAACTGTTCACTAATAGTAAAATTGGTTTAAAAAAAACTGTGCTATATTCATGCAATGGAAACGTCTAAGGTAATGAAAGTAAACAAAATACAGCCGCATGAAACCACGCAGATTAATCTCACAAGGTGAAGTTGAGCAAATGAAGACAAACTATGGAGGAAAGCAGGCAAGGAAGTGACTACCATAAGGGTCAAGGGAGCAATCATTTTAGGTTAGGTATAGGACTGGGAGGGTTGGCTTCTGGGCATCTACTGGCCATGTTGTTTATTGCAACAAGTGTTCAGTGTGATACAAATTCTTGAACTTGCACACATATGATGTATGTACTTTCCTTAAATGTTTGATTTCACAACAAAAGGGCTTAAAATAATCTGAAATATTAAATCACTGCTTCATGTAAAAATGCATGGCACATATCCCTTGAAAAAAGCATTCTCCTACCGCTGTGGGAGTTTTGTAATGTAGAAATACATTTTCGTGGAAGACCAGAGTCACAAAAACAAATGTGTAATTTGTTAGTAATCTATACACCAGGAATAAGTTATATTAGGGTCTACCCCACCAGAAACTTTCCGTAACAACTGGACGCCGTATCTTCTGTCCACACAAATTCTTTCTTATGAGCCATTTTAAAAATTAAAGTTTCTGTTTGGGTTTAATGGTTTCTTCTGGAAAACAAATTAGCCTTTCTTTTGTTGTATTTTAAATTTTTTTTAATTTTTTAAATTTTTTTATTGCTTTTTATTTTATTTTTGAGAGACAGAGAAAGACAGCTGGAGCAGGGGAGGTCAGAGAGAGAGGGAGACACAGAATCCGAAACAGGCTCCAGGCTCTGAGCTAGCTGTCAGCACAGAGCCCGACGCCGGGCTCGAACCCACGAACCGTGAGATCTGACCTGAGCCGAAGCCGGACGCTTAACCGACTGAGCCACCCAGGCGCCCCTTAAATTGGTATTTTGGACGCTCCATTCCAAGTATAGAGAATGCATTCGTCTCTTTTGGAACTATTTGCTCAGAAAATGATCGTTATTAAAGCTGCGGCTCGTTCCAGACCTAGCTGGGCTGCTTGCTGGTGAGACGCAACAGGTGGTCGCTGTGGTCAAAAGACGTAAAGGTGCAACGGCTGCTTGGCAGGCTTTGCTTCATCCAAAAACCTACGGATTCTTACATCTCAGACGCCACAGGAATGAAATCCGCCCACTTCTTTCCAGATAACTCCACTGCTGCTTAAACTCCTCATGGTACAGCTTGAGAAACGGGAGACCCAGACTCGCCGCTATCCACAACCCCCTATCCAAGGATCCCATCTTCCGGGCGGCCCGGCTCCTTGCCCCGCGCTGCCCGCCGCGGGCGGCGCTCCCCGGCGGGGAACGGTGCGCCGCGGGTCGGCGCCCCCGAGCGGAGGGAGAGGTGCGGAGGGAGAA
>NC_043712.1:32867496-33051763 GCF_006229205.1 Suricata suricatta | reverse complement strand
GGGCCCGGGGTACCCCTCGCGCTCGCGGGGCTCCCTGCCCCCGCCCCGGGGCCCCAGCCATATCTGGGCAAAATATTCAGCTGTCGCCGCCGCCGCCAAGAGGGACTGAGCGTGGCTCCCTCTATAAATAGCCGCCGCCTCGGGTTGCCTCCCGGGCTGGGGAGCCGGGGGTTTCGGGGTCCGGAGCCCCGCGCTCGCGTTCGCGCCGCTAGGCTCCCCGAGCCCCAGCCTGGGCGCCCTCTTCTCTGGCCCTCGGCGCCGTGTCTGTGAACGACAGAAGGATCCATGCGCGCTCGGAGAGAGGCGCCAGGGCCGGGGTCCTGGCGGTGCGGCCGCCCCCGCCACCCACCAACCGCTCGACCCCCGCGCGGCGGGGTTCCGCGCCCGCGGGTACTCTGCTGGGGACAGGTGCCCGCCTGAGCCCGGCCCCGAGGCGTGGCCCTCCTCCGGCTGCCGAAAGTTTGGGGGTGGGAGTGGGACGTACGTGCCTGGTGGACCGGGAACCGGGGTTCGGGCTGCGCCTGTTTGAGGCTGGAAAAGTTTCCCAAACTGCGCGAGATGACGCGGTTTAAAGCACATGATACACAGACGCATTTCGGGCCAAGGTAGAGCGGGCAAGCGCCTGGAGGCAGAAGCCTCTTCGCTGTCGCCAAGTCACAGGGTGGCCTTGGCGAGCCCCTTTCCTGGGCCTCAGTTTCCCTATTTGTAAGGGCGGGATTTGGTTCGGGAGATGGAGCTAGGCGTCTTGGCGGTGAGAGCAGCAGGGCGTGCTCTTGACCGCTAGTGCTCCCCGACACCTGTTCATCGACTCTGGCCTGGGACGCTGCGAGCACAGTCGCATTGTGGAAAGAAACTGGACACTGTGGCAGTCCCTCTGACTCAGGCCTATGCTGGGACCTATTAGGGCCCTCGGAATAGCCTGGGTCCTATGCCTCCAGGAAGAGCGTCCCGCGGTACTTACCTGCACTTCCACTGTGAAGCAGCCATCACCCTTGCAAAGCAGCGTGTGACTCAAACAGCTTTTGACCCAACGAACTGGGCAGGACCAGAGGCTCCAGTCCAGCTGCTCCCTGGCCTCAGTTTCCCCATCTATAATGTGGCCTTGGAGCCATGAAAGCATCACACCCTCCCAACCCCCCAGCCCCTTCCTGAGATACCTTAAGGACTATGTACTTGGTCTCCACCTTCACCCTGTCAGACTCTTAGAGATGACCTAGCCCAAGCTTTTCTGTATCAAATCACAGAACCAGATTCTAACTTAGTTCTGGGCCCTCACAGGGAGCATCCCCCAAATCTTCATCTTTCTCCCAGTGATGGCATTTATTTCGACAAGGGCTGCAGCTATTTTGACAAGGGCCACAGAACCCCCTGCTCAAGGTCACATGCTGCTGGACACACCAGGAGGCCTGCAGGCTTCACTAACCTTTCTCATCTCTTTCCTGCCCCTTCTTGCTGCTCAAGCAGGTCTTGGCCATCTGTGAGCACACCAATGCCCCCTCTTTGTCTGCTGCTGTCCTGGACTTTCCCTTGCTCAGACAATAGCACTCTCATTCTGAAATTTCACTTTTCTTCTATTATATTTATTCTATTACTTCTATTACATATTTTCTCTAAACCCACCTCAAAACCTCACTGATAAAGAAGTAAGGGGAAATGAAGACAAATAGAGGCTCATCGACTCGAGCCATGAAACAAACAGGCAAAATGAAAGTGAGGAATGTTGTCACTTGATGTCTTTGCTCCCTCTAATGAGCCAAACTTGCAAACACTTTTTCCACCGTCTTGGCCCCCGAGTTGCTCCCAGCCTAAGTGGAAAGGCAGTGTCCTCTAAAAATAGCCTCCACCCCACCTTATCAGAGCCTCACACCTTCTCCCTCATCCAGGGTATGGCTGCTTCTTGAAGTTCAGCAAAAATGCAAAAACGGGGAGTAGGTAGTGGCAGCTCTGAGTAACAGGAGGGTGGACTGGCCTGGAGGTTAGGACATGTGGCTCCAACCCCAGCTCTGCTTGGGCTTTGAGGGGGTGGGCAAGATGGTCCCCAGTAGACCTGGAGTCAAGAGAGCTCAGAGGTTCCCTTGGAAGACTTGCTAGCATGAGAAAAGTGGAATGCCAGGGATGAAGCAGGGGAACCCACCCCGTGAAGAGGAGGGAAGGCGCAGGAGAAAGTGGATTCCCAGGAGAGAGGTCATCAGTGCCAGTTGCCACAGAGAGACAGAGGGGCTGGGGACTGGGAAGGGGCCACCAGGATTGGCAGGTGGTCATGGGTTACTTTGGCTAGGGCATTGTAGAGGGGTCAAAAATGGGAATCTGTCACTGCTTTACTGAGGCCAGTGACCCAGCCTGTCTGTCTGAGCCTCAGTTTCCTCCTCTGGGAAATGAGGATAATAATAGTACCCATTTCATATGGGTTGCTGTGGGGATTAAGTGCAGAGGATATTGGGAAAGCCCTCAGCCCAATGTTTGGTACCTGCAGTGATGTTTCTGGTGTTCGTGAGTGGAAGAGACAGAAGCTAATGGGAGCTCGAGGCATAGGGACAGGGAGGTCAAGCCATTCCTGAAAGCTTGGCTGAAAAAGGAGGGGAAAAGGAAGATTGTGGGAGCTGGAGACAGGCACGGGCGTGAGGCAGGTGATTATGGAATGAGGCTTGTGAGAAGAGGTAGAGAAGGACTCGGCAGGGGAAGAGGGTGAAAAGAAAATCTGAGGAGTGTGCATGTGGGAGCACCAGGTCCTGCCTTAACCACCTGCTGCGCGTCAAGGGCTCTAGAGTCGCATTCCTCTAGAATCAGGATGAGCAAAGAAATGAGGTAAAGTAAAATGAAGCTAGTCCTGGCTCAGACGCCTGCGTACCCTTGGCAGACTTCATCTGTGAAGGAGGGTGGTGATGGGCCATGAAGGGTAGTTTGACTCTGCCCAGGAGCCTTGTGACCTTGGCTTGCTTATTTCTGAAATGACATCATCTATCGATGACTCCTGCTGAGTCCAGGAGTCATAATGGCCTTTCCAGTCAATGTTTTGATTTCTCAGTCTTGCTAATGGACCAGCCAGGCTGCCAACATTTCAAAAGAGGCCAGTTCACTTTTCACTTAAAGCCAGAACACCAAATAGATCAATTATTTGGCTATTCAGAGCCATTATCAGTTTAAAGCCACAGTCCTGTTTCTCTGGGAAAACATTGAACCAGAGAGCATAATTCTGGGGCCATTTCCTCTCTCTTGTTTTGTTTTATAAAATCCTCCTTTGGTTAATCGTGAAAGGACCAGACTCTCTTTGCTCTTAATGATAATGAGAGAATGAGCTCATCGGAGTCAACCTAGGACACATCTGGGAGGTTTTCTTCGATGTTAGGAGGTGCTGGGTCCTTGCCTGATCCAAAAAACTAAACAAACTCAAGCATTTCTTCTGTGTCTCTTTTCTTGCATCCTTTTGTTTTTTCTCTCAGAGGAAAACAGATCTGTGAAAGGCTGAAGTTACTATGCAGGGGGTGGGAGAGGTGGGGGAGGCCAGACAAGCGCATGCACGCACGTGTTCCCGCCTCAGGCCATCTTCTCAGGGTCCCCCAGCCTGACTCACCACTCACCCTGGGGCTTCTAGAGTGGTGACCGCAGGGCCATTCCTGGAGATGATACAGATGGGGATGCGTTGTGGCCACAGGGGTGTTCGCCCTCCATGTCCCTGGGAACTGAGGGAGGCAGCAATGCCTCTTGGCATCACTCAGCCTCCTTAATGGACTCATCTCATCCCATGCCTTAAATGGTGGTGCCACTCTCAACCCTACTCTCTTTCCACCCCACACCCTCCTACGATCCCATTTACTCCCATGGTCCAGCCACCCCCTGCAAACTCAGAGCTCCCACATTCGTCACCCTGGGACTGCTCTCCTCAGCTCCAACCATCTGTCACTCCTATCAATCGGACAAAGCCAATAGGGCATCCCAAAGGCATCTCACACCCAACAAGCCCGACCCAGACCCATCACCCTGTCCTCCTCCAGCGTCCCCCATCTTGGTTAACGGTAACACCATCCACTCGGGCACCGAGCCAGAGATCTCCCTTCCCTTTGCCACCCCATTTATTTGGTCAAGTCCTGTCAATCCTGCCTTCCTGAATATTTCTTCTATTCATTTCTGTCTCCATGAATGGAGTTGGAAAGTACTCCAATCGTGACTCCAGTTGAGTATTTGCCATCTCTCTCCTGAGCTATTGTCAGGCCTTGTAAAAGTCTTTCCACATCAAGCCTTTTCTTCCGTACGGCTGTATAGAAATGTGGCTCTGACGGTGTTATCCTCTCCCTTCAGGGACTCCTCGTTTCCTATCAGGTCCCTTAGCAATGAACCCAGGATCATCAAAGACCTGGCCCCAAGCTACTTCTCCAAAACCACCTCTTGGCACTCTAGCAAGTGCTCCTTCCCTTCTGGCCATGGTGCAAGCATCATGCCTTCGTGGCTGCCTGTCCTTGGCCCTGCTGTTCCTTCTGCCTGGAATGCTGTTCTCTCCCTTCCCAACCTGGCAAACTTGTAATCATCTTTTAAAACAAAGCTCTTCATTGCCTTACCTGTGCTCCCTCAGCCCCTAAATGGACCTCAGAGCACCAGCCATAGTGTGTTCTAAATGGAAGCATCTTCTCACATCCTCATCTCTGGCCGGACTGACAGCTTCTTGAAGATGGTTTATGGCTCCTTTGTTTCTGCTTCCCCAGCATTCCAGAACTTGGCATAGTGTAAGTACTTTATGTGATGATAAATTACTGACCATTGAATGGATGAATGAGGAAACGGGTCTGCACATGAAAGCCCAGTGATGGCCGTGACAATCGCAAACCATCAACCAGCACCTACAACACGTTTTCCCACAGAACCATCAGCTCCGTGAGGGCAGAAACCACACCTGGTCCGCTCCCCCACTGACTCCGCAGCCCCTGTCAGCCCCATCGCAATAAATAGAGTGAATCCATGATCTCGTTTGAAACTCAGGAATCCTGTAAGGGAGGAAGGGCAGGTATTATTAACCCCCTTTTGTTGATAGGACAGGGAGCCCAAGTAGGAATTATTCCACGTCTTCCAATTGGGGTGGGTATTCCAGAAAAACTCCAGTGCTTCCCAGGGTTTGGGAAGCTTGAGAAGTAAGAGTCCTTGCACTCTATCTTAGGGCCTCTCTAGCATGTGAATCATTTGGGATCTGATTAAAATACAGACTCGGGGGCGCCTGGGTGGCTCAGTTGGTTAAGCGTCCGGCTTCGGCTCAGGTCATGATCTCACGGTTTGTGGGTTCAAGTCCCGCTTCGGGCTCTATGCTGACAGCTAGCTCAGAGCCTGGAGCCTGCTTCAGATTCTGTGTCTCCATCTCTCTCTGATCCCCTCCTGCTCACGCTCTCTGTCTCTCAAAAATAAATTAAAAGAAAAATTAAAATACAGACTGGCTCAGTAGGCCTGGGGAGGGGTGTTCTGAAATACTTAATTTCTAATTAGCTCCTTGTTCCTAATAAGCTCTAATCATTTTATTAAGCAATAGACTTAATTCCTACTAAGCTCTAATGAATACCTAGTAATGTGAAGCTTGTCCTGTATACATAGATCCCCACACTTTGAACACCAAGGTGAGCGCTAGTCACCTCAAAGTTTTCCCTTGGCTATTGCATTAAGACGTTGTTTTTATTAAAATCTACAAATGAATTCATTTAAGCCCTGACTCAAACTCCAGGGCTCTTTCTGGGTTATTGTTTTTGTTTGTTTTTATTGGAGCATGTGCAGGACCCCCGTCATGGAGCCTGATGGGGCAGGTGGTAGGGGGCCCAGAACACAGCAGAGCACGTAGTGGGAGGGGGGAATGGGACAGGCAGGTGGCTGGGGCTCTAGTGATGGGGCACATGGCTGCAGCATGGCTGGTGAGGATAGGGCCCCAGGCATGGCCTGCTGCTGGAAGGGTCAGGCTGAGCCGTGGTGGGTTATTTCCATCTTCTGCTACCTCCCCTCCTCTGCATTCTGGAGAAATTTAGGCCCAGGCAGGGCTTTCAAGTCCCAACTGCCCAGCTTGGAACCTCTCCTCAGACTCTTGTGTCTCCTTGCCTTTTTAGGGCACCACCACTTACAGGTGTGGTATCTGGGAGCACCGGACGAGTGCTCCCAGTGCTGTGGTGGGGACCCAGAGGCCTCCCTCAAAACCACTCGGAAGAGGGATGTCTGGCTGGCTCAGTCAGTTAAGTGTCCGACTTCGGCTCAAGTCATGATCTCATTGTTCGTGAGTTTGAGCCTCGAGTCAGGCTCCATGCCGACAGCTCAGAGCCTGGAGGCTGCTTCAGATTCTGTGTCTCCCTCTCTCTCTGCCCCTCCCCCATTCACACTCTGTCTCTCTTTCTCAAAAAAAAAATTAAAAAAAATTTTTTTAACCACTCAGAAGATAAGGGTGAGTGGGACCTGAAGAGGGACTTGTTCCTTGCAAACCCAGGAAGATTTAAAAAGTCAGATTGGATAACAACATCGTATGCATTTGTTTATGGTTTTCTACTGCATTCCATTTACACCATTGAAAGGGCTGAGATGGCTTAAAATAAACCTGCACAGACAACGTAACTGGTAAGAATAGAAGTTTTAAAAAGACAGGGCAGCAAGCTTGAAAATCAGGATCGTGAAACCCCGAGAACTGATGGGAGCCGAGAGCTTTGCTCCAGCAGAGCAAATGCATCTGTGCCCCGTAGTTTGCCTGTCACCTCAGCGGGCAGCTGGGTTCCCTTGAAGGCTGCTCAGTAGCTCAGGTTAAGAATGCCCAACACAGAATAAGGAGAGGAAACTCAGCCAGCGTCTTGGCTGAGATGGCAACTGATTTTGAACACCCAAGTCAGCTCCGGGATGAATCACAATAGCCAAGGGGAAAGGGAGACGAGATGAACTGGGGAATGGTTGGTGTCTGATGAACACCAGCCTTTCAGGAGAGAGAGGGGTCTTCTGAGCCCTCGTTCTCATAGTATATGTCACCATGGAACATTCGGTGGAAGGCAGTTTAGCATAGTGCTTACGAACATGGACTCCGGGGGCACCTGGGTGGCTGAGACTGTTAGGCATCCGGCTCTTGATTTTGGCTCAGGTCATGAGTTCAAGCCCCACATCAGGCTCTGTACTGACAGTGCAGAGTCTGCTTGGATTGCTCTCTCTTCCTCTCTCTCTCTGCCTCTCTGTGTTTCTTAAAGTAAATTCATAAACTTAAAAAAAAAGAAGAAGAACATGGACTCTGGAGAGCACCTCCCTAGGTTCAAATCAAAGGTCTGCCTGTTACTGGCTGTATAAACTCAGGTAATTTTAAATGCTCTGTGCCTCAGTTTCTCTTTCCATAAACGGGGTTGTTGTGGGGACTAAATTAGTTATTATATGTGAATCTTTAAGACAGTACCTGGGATATTGTTAGTCGGACACAAGTGTGGGCTATTATGGGAAGGCAGCATTGAGCCGTGATGATGAATATAGTTAGATTGAAAATGTCTGGATTCAAATCTGGGCTCTACTACTTACTAGCTCTGTGACCTTGGTCACTGTATTAAGTTACATAGTGTCCCCCCCAAATCATGTCCAGCTGGAACCCCAGAATGTGACCTTATGTGGAAATAGGGTCCTTGCAGATGTATTTAGTTAAGGCGAGGTCTCACTGGGTTAGGGTGGGCACTAAATCCATTGACTGGTGTCTTCATAAGAAGAGGAGTGGACGTAGCGGGGAAGGAGGGCCTGTGATGGCAGTCAGTGACGTAGGTACTCGCCTAGGAATGCCAAGGAGGACTGGCATCACCAGAAGCTAGGAGGGAGGTGTGGGACAACAGATTCTCCTTCCGAGCCTCCAAAAGGAACCAGTCCTGCTGACATTTGATTCCCAATTTTTGACATCCTGAGCTGCAACAGAGTAAATTTATGCTGTCTTAAGCCATCCAGTCCGTGGTAATTTGTTATGGCAGCCCTAGGAAATTAGTACAGTCAGATTACCTCAGTTTCGTTTCTTCATCTGTAAAACAGGGATAAAAACGTACCTACTTCACAGTTACTAAGATTGCACGACATGGTCTATATAAAGAGCTTATCACCGTGCCTGTTATGTGGTATGTACAGAATAGCGCTTGCTATTATAAGGTACAGTGACATTCTGGGCAGTGACAGCCCCGGGGGTGGGGTAACAGCATTCTACTGTATGTCTGCATTAGCACCCAAGGCCCCATGGATGAACTTTCATGTGGTTCCCAGTGTTGTCCTAATATAGATAATAACCAGATGATGTGCACATATATCTTTGTACAATTCCAGGAGTAAACAGGAGGATAAATTCCTAGAAGTGGAATTGCTGAGTCAAAGGACGTGTGCGGTAGGGTAGATAGGGCTTAGCTTGCCTCCAAAGAGGGGAAACCAGTGTGTGCTTCTAGTGTGGGTGACAGTGCCTGTCTCCCCCACATCTTGTGAACACTGGGAATTCTCAGGCCTTTGCATCATTGTCAGTGTGATAGATGAGAACTGATGGCTCGCTTCTCAATTTACCTGTACATGATTGTGCGGGAGCTTTTTAGCCATTCGTATTTTTATGTGAATTGCCCATTCCTTTCCTCATTCTACATTTTCACTGGGCTGGTTGTGTGGTTGTTTCTGGTTTGGCTTGGTTTAGGTTTTTGGTAAGACTCCGTCTGTTAAATAAATGATCTCTTTGTTCAGTGTGCAGCAAGTAAGCCCCCCATTTGCCATTTGCCTTTTGGTGTTGTTCATGCTAATTTTTATATTGATTTTTCAGAAAACACAAAAATGAGCTTCATACGCTGTACCTTATGTTAACACCTGCCGTGGGCAAGGTGACAAGCTGTGGTTTTGTAAAATGGAGAATGAGGAGAGGAGTGAAGTCCACAGGCTTTTCTACCAGCCAATTTTTATTCTACTGGTGCTTTTGCTTTATGGCTGTCCAAGCCAGGAATAATGCTAGGCATTCATTCATTTACTTCACAAGCCTGCCATCAGCACCTGAGAGGTGCAGGCTTCCTGTTGCACCATGGGGGAGAGAGAGAGGCTTGCCCTCAAGTAGCCTCCAAAGGGGTGGAGTAAGTCGACGCTTCTGATGTCCTCTCGCATTCGCATGAAGGTATTTGTCTTGCTAGGCCCTTTTCAACTGGAGAACAGTCAAACCAGGGGCGCTGCAGAGAAGTGGGGAGAAGAGCCCCCGAGCGGACTGTGACATGGTCTGCAGGCCAGCTGTGGTTGGGAGATGGTTTTAGAACCCTTTCCTGGAACCCTGTTGCTTAGTGATTCCTGCAGTGACTCAGACACTGTGATGTCCTCAAGAGACACAAAATGAAAATACAGCCTGGTGCATGCACACACATGCATGTGGCCTTTCTAATTCAAACCGTTGGCCAGTTTTGACAGATGTGTAGACCTCTGAAGCTCAGTGTGGCCTGGGACGGGGCTCATAGCAACTGCAGAAAGAGGCGAAGTCAAACACTGTGTTTAGTTTCCCTGCTTTTTCAGCAGGTGCTTTCCCGCATGACTAAGAGGATGAGATCAGCTGGGGAGAATAAAAGCAAACAGGCCAAAAAACAAGTCTTTTGAAGATAGCTGGTCTCTGAGTCCCCAGCCTCCCCACTCAGAGGTCCCAAACATCTTTCATAATGGAATCAGGCCTTCAATCTCATCTTTCAACTCCCCCAACAACCACCATCCATCAGGATGTCAGCCGTCTCTGGAAGGCCTCATCTGGGACCGTGTCATCTCTGCTCACGTGCCTGTGGTAACCCTCCCCACCTGCTCCAGAATCAGCCCGGAGCATCTTTGTCCATTTTTGTTGTTGTTGTTGTTAAAAAGTTCCTTACACAGATCGTAAATACACGTCCCGGTCATCTCCATAATCTAGGTCTTCTCCCTGCTGGGGACCCACAGACCCCATCTGCTCCTTCTTCCCTGTCAGCGCCCTGCAGGGTTGAAGACTGTGACTGTGTCTCCCTTGGTCCTTCAGCTGTTCGTCACATGGCTCCCTGCTCTCCTTCTCTGGACTTAGCCCCACTCATGAGAGAAGGTCCAGTTCACAAAAGAGGCCACACACGTGGCCAATAAGCACATGAAGTGTATTCAGCATCATTAGCGATCAGGGAAGTGCACAAGGAGATACCACTACCCACCTGCCATTGTGGCTAAAATGAAACGTACTGACCATAGCAAGAGTTGATGAGCTTGCAGAGCACCTGGGACTCTCATACATCACTGGCGGAAATGTAACATTGTGCAGTTACTTTGGGAAACTGAACTAAATGTGCTCTTCCTCCACAAGCCAGCAATTCTACTCCAGGTATGTACCCAAGAGAAATAAGCGATTATTTCTACCAAAAGACATTTGTAGCCCTATTTATAGTTACCAAATACTAAAAATAACTTAAATATTCATTAGGAGTAAAGAAATACATTATATAATTCATTTAATGGAATAGTATATACATCAGTGAAAAAGAATGAACTCACAACATAGGTGAATCTCACAGATGTAATGTTGAATGAAAGAACTGGCACCTGGGTGGCTCAGCCAGTTAAGTGTCGGCTCGGGTCATGATCTCATGGTTCATGAGTTCAAGCTCCACATGGAACTCTGCACTGACAGTGTGGAACCTGCTTGGGATTTTCTCTCTCCCTCTCTTTCTGCCCCTCCCCTGCTCTCTCTCCAAAAAAAAGAAAGAAAGAAGAAGACAGATACAAGAACATACCCACTTTGTGTTTTCATTTACATGATGTTCAAAAACACTTGAAGCTAATCTGTGGTTTTAAAGGTCACAGTAGTAGTTCCCTTTGAGGGAGATGGATGGAAGGAGGTATAAGAGCTGGTGCATTGGAAATGTCCAGGTGTAGACATGAAAAATTCAGGGAGCTGTACTCTCCAGACTTACACACTTGACTATATATAAAACCAGTACCTTAAGAACAAAAGAAAAAATTCAACCCCCCGAAGCAAAGAGTGGGGGCCCAGAGCTGAGCCCCAGCAAGAAGCTGAGCAAGACCGCCATTGCCTCACTTTGATCACTGTCCTTGGACCAATGCAGCTGAGATCCCACCATGATCTGGGGGGCCGGTGTCCCACACTGTTGACTTACCCTGGGTCAGCTATCGCTTCAGAGCCTCTAAATCCTCCTCGCGGCTGCTCAGCTCTGTCCACCCGTGAGGTGCTTGTGGGGTTGGCTTGTTGGGCCTCAGGCATTGTGAGACCAGGAAAAAGGGAAGGAAACCAGGAATCTGAACTGTATAATCCTTTATCTCATTTCCTCTGTACAGCACCCCTTGTGAGGTGAATGTTGTGCCTTCACTTTAAAAACAAATCCACGAATCTCAGAGCCAGGCAGGGGTTCTAGCCCAGCTCTGTGTGAGCTGTAGTCCAAGCTTTACCTTTCACCTGGCTGACCAGAGAGGAGGCCTCATCTATAAAGTGGGGCCCATGGCCTAGCTCGTGCCCCTGGTGGTGGATGAAGAGACCATGTGTGTGACACGACCCCAGGGATTTCTATGTGAGTGTTGTCCTCCCAACTTATTGATAAGCTTCTTGAGGACCAGAAAATAACTTAATTTCTGTCTGTGCCACAAAGGGGCACCATGCCCTGCACATAGTAGGTTCTCAGTAAATGTCCAATGAATTTGGTTGTAGGAACTGAGCTCCAGAGAGGTATAGCAACTTGTCCAAGGTCACACTGCAAGTCCTCAACCAGTAGGACTTGTAACCAGACCCCCTGACTCCCATCCTGATTCTCCTGCCGCCATTGCACAGGGGCCCCAGCTTCCCGTGGCCCCGGGGACTGGAGATCTTGACAGGTTGGAAGATACTAGGGAGGAAGGAAAGGACTAGCGAAGAGGAGACAAGGCCGAGTCTGGCCCTGGGCCCTCAGGGTGTGCGTCCTGGGAAGTAGGATGGGAACAGGTCGTGGGCTATGCAGTTGCAGCCATACTCTCAGAAGGACCCTGGGCTTGAGGAAATGCCCTGCAGTTACTCTATTGAAATTCTTAAATTTACCTTTGGGTTTGTATTTGTAAGTGAAGTCCCATGGCCAACAGAACATGCACCAGGGCTTGGCGCCTTGGCCTACACGAGGTCTCACCTCCTGCTGCCTCTCTGCTTCCTGGGGACAGGTTCTTAGACTCCAGCTGCTTCACCTCCGGGTGCCCCCAGATGCCACCAGCACCCCCTCCCCCGTTCCCCCTGCCCAGCTACCGCTGGGGGTCTCTGGTGCATTCAGCTGGCAATTCTGCAGGACAAGGCTTTGTCCACACCTGGTCCAGGCACCTAGTGTCCCAGCACAGAGGTCGGATGCCCTTGGATGGCCCATTTATGTGCATTGGGGCAGTGACCCACCGTGGGAAGGGGAGATGCCTGGCTCCACTGTCTGGCCCCGCATCAGGACAGGGTAGGTGTGTCCTGCTTCCGGGGTGGGGGAAAGGGAATTGGCAGCTAGTGGACTTGGTGTGCCCACTTGTGTCACAGCACATGGGCACCTGTGTGATCAAGACATTAAATAATAAGAAAACTCTATGGCAGATCAAGAGCAAGATCATGAAAAAAAAAGCAAAGCTTTATATCTTGGTACCTTTAATGGCACTTTTTTCCTGATTTTGAACAGAGGACCCTATAGTCTTATTTTACACTGGACCCAGACCCAGCAAATTCGGTAGCCAGCCCTGCCTGGGAGGACCTTTCAGCAGGGCTGGGTGAGGGGTTAGGCCTCATGCAGGCACTCCCTAGGGAAGCAAGATGGCAGGGGATGGGGGCCTCAGAGGGTGCTCTCTGGCCGGATCTCATCCCAGGGGACAGCATGCCGCAAGGCACACTCACTTCTTGCCCTGCAGGGGACACGGAACTGCAGGCATGGAAGTGGCTGAGGTTTTATAAGCTGCAAATGTCTCCGGATATTGTGTAGTTATTGGTATAATTATTGCATCACATTCTAGGACCCTGTTTTAAACCTAACTATTGAACGGGGTGCCTGGGTGGCTCAGTCAGTTAAGCGTCCAGCTTCGGCTTAGGTCATGATCTCACGGTTCGTGGGTTCATGCCCCACATGGGGCTCTGTGCTGACAGCTAGCTCGGAGCCTGGAGCCTGTCTTCAGATTCTATATCTCCCTCTCTCTCTGATCCTACCCTGCTCATGCTGTCTCTTTCTCTCTCTCAAAAATAAATAAAACATTAAAAAAATTAAAAAAATAAACCTAACCATTTAAGAAATTAAGCCCCCCAAAGCCTCCATTATCTGTGTGTCTGCCCCTTCCATACCTTACCTGGCAGTCCCTACCCCCCACCAACTAGGGTTGGTTGACTTCTACCCTGGTGGGTCACTGGCTTGGGGTGGAATTGGTTGTCCCCGGCCTGGATCCCTGACTGACCTGCACTGAAGGCGCCCACACTATGACCAAGCCGGGGCTGCAGAGCTGGTCAGAAGGTGCTCCCGCCTGCAGCTCCGGGGCCCAGCCAGTGGGGGATGGGGTATTGAGGGGGTGGGAGCACAGTGTTCCCCGCCAGGCAGGCAGCATTGCTTCCCCAGCTCCCTAGGAGGCTGTGCAGGGAGAGGCCAGCCCCTCCAGTAAGGGGGGGGGGATCCTTTTCTCTCTGGAGGGCCTGTGCCTCCAGGACTTAGCAGGACTTCCAAGGGCATGGAGGCTGAGAGGACATCCTGGAGGACTGAAATGTCAGGGGTGCCTGGGACAAGTGGTCTGGCACAGCCGGAAAGGGAAGGCCTGGGCTGGATCAGAAGCTGAGGAGGCCCAGAGGCCACCAGCTCTCCGATGGCCTTGAACCCCAGCCCAGGGAGTTTGCTATCTGTCATTGTAATGAGGGCTATTGAAGGTGGCTTTCAGCTTGGGAGCAGCATCAGATCTGCTCCTCAGAAAGATCATTCAGAGGCTGAGTAGGGTGTGGACAGGAAGGTAGGGGAACTGAGGCAGGGAGACAGTTTTGGGGGGCTGTTGTGACAGCATAGACTTTAGAAAGGCAAGCCCCTTACAAAAGGAGAGAGGGGACAGATAGGGTGTATCACAAAGGCTGACTAGAGTATGATTCCAATTCGATGAAGTACCTGGAGTAGTCACATTCCTCGGGACAGGAATAGGGTGGGGGCTGCCAGGGGCTGGGGCAGGCGGGAGGGCAGAATGAGGACTTTGTGCTTAATGGGCACAGTTTCCATTTGGGAAAATGAGCTGGATGGTGGTGATGGCTGCACCATGTGGCAGTGCTTAACCGTTTCCTTAAAAAAGGTTAAAATGGTAGATTTTATGTTACGCACATTTTATCACAATTTTAAAAAATGTTTAAAAAATAAGTAAGAGTGAAAGAGGGAGAGGCCTGCAGGCATGGGCACGTCCCAGAGTGAGGGGAGTGGGAAGGGAGCGTGCCGGCTGGCCCCCTACGGCTGGCCTGGGTGACTGACAGGCTGCACAGGTGTAGGTGCCGTCACCCAAGTGGGGAGAGGGTGGGGGGGAGGCAGGGCCCACCATCAGGGCTGGGCATCTCCGGCCTGGGGGGGGGGGGGGGGGGGGTCCAGAAGTGCTTGGCAGGAGCCCGAGCTGGAGAGATTGGCTGAGAGTCAGTCACCAGCTTATCGCTGGTAATCGACCCCACACAGGAGAAGAGGAGAAGCCCCAGGGGAAGCATGAGACACGAGATGAGGGCAGAACCGAGGGGACAGGGGGCCGAGGAGAAGACTCATCAGGGAGACTGAGGAGCGGGGGCAAAGGCAAGGAGGGAAACCAAGAGGATAGAGTCGGAGCCCTGGCTCTTGTGAACTACAAGACGAAGCACTCATTCAGGGTGCCTGAGTGCAGTGAAGGCGGTGTGCGGTGTGCGGGAGAGAGAGCAGTCCTCCCAAGGACTGTGGGAGGCTTGGGGGGAGGGGTCTCATAGGAATCCAGCATGAGCTCAGCAATACAGGCCTGAGGGAGCAGGGCACTTAGCGAGACACAGCATTCTCCATCTCTCTCTCAGTCCTATGAATTCACCCTCCTCTGAGGACTCTTACTCCCCCAAATGTCTCTTCCCTCTTGGCCTCAGCTTCCATGTGCTCATGGTGGTCTCCTCTCCTCACCCGCAGCTTCCCCTGCTACCTACCTCACTTGCTCCTTATGTGCCAGGTCAGTGCTGTTGTGGGTTGATTGTATCCTCCCAAAACTTGTACCTGTGACTAGGACATTATTTGGAAATAGGGTCTTTGCCGGCGATCAGGTTGACATAAGGTCATGAGGGCAGGCCCAAATCCAATATGACTGGTGTTTTTATATCAAGGGGACATGTGGACACAGACACGTACAGAGCAGGGAGACTGAGCTCAAGGCTGGGAATGCCTGGGCTCCCAGAGCTAGGGAAGAGATGGAAAGGGTGCTCCCACAGAGCCTTCAGAAGGAACCATTCCCAACAACACCTGGATTTTGAATTTCTAGCCTTCAGAACTTAAAGACAAAAATTTCTGTTATTTAAGCCATCCAATTTGTGGTTCTTTGTTAATACAGTCCCAGGAATTAATACAAATGCCAGGAAATAAAAGCTCATTCAACCAAGTCAGCTTTTTCTTTTTTGTTCCAACCTACCTCATGGATAATTGACCAGCCAATCAGTTGGTCGCCCTTGAGACAGGCACCCATTTTGTCCAATCAGCTGAGAGGAGGTGTCACATGCTATAAAGCATGGCTGCCCCCAGAGTGCCTCCTGAAGGAGGGCAGTGGAATCAACTCTCTCAAGAGGAAGAGGGGACCACTCAGGCACTTGGGTTCCTGAAGCCAAGGGGAGAGAGAGAGAAGTGCAGGCTTCAGTGATGAGGGATCATGACTTAAAATCTCTTTGATCAATGTGTCTTCTGAAAGAGGACGTGAAAAGATGGGATCTGAAGAATCAACTTTTTAAATCAGCCTTTCTTCACCCATCATCAAGATGTTCACAGTGCCTGACATAGAAGATGGTATATCTGGAAAATATTCATTTGAACTTATGGCTCAGCCCCTGCTGACCTCAGGAAGCAGAGACTGCTCTAGCGCCTCCTTCCAGAGTTTTCCCCATGGGGGTGGATGCTGGAAAAGCCATTAGCAGAAGTGACTGGACCCACTTCCCATGAAAGATTTAAAAGTGCATTTGGTACTCTAAGAACTTCCCCGTCCCTGCCTCAGAGCTTTCATTTCTGACACTTCCTGATGGATGGCCTCAGCCCTTGACCCACTAATTTTTACTATCCAACCTGCTGAGTTTTATTTCCTGACACAGCTTGTAAATTCTATTTTTTCATATGAAGCAGTAGTTTACGGCTTCTGCCGTTGAGAAGCAGGGTGGCGGGATGTGTTGCTAGTCTAATACATACACTAGATTTAGAAGACTTAAGTCTTTCAATGTGTTTCAAATTTATTGATCTGCCCTTTATTTTTCTTGCCAATTCTTACCCAGGACTCAGTTTATAAAGCAGGTAACAGAGGCACTTCAGATGGGCCATGCCGGGAGCTTCCCCTCTTGGGTTCCCAGCCCCCTCAGACCTGGCCCCATCAGTTTATTTTAAAGATGGGAAAACAAAAGATCCAACAAGAGAAAGGACTTGCCCAAAAGCCAAAGAGCACTAACCCCAAACCCAGATGAGCTCATTCTCTATTAGCACATTTACCAGGGACAGGGCTAGGCAACCGGGACATGAAGACAAATAAGACATAGGTCGCTATCTTAGGGGAGTTACAGTCTGATGACAGTGCACGGGGAGCAGGAGGGCGATGGGAAGGTGACCCCAGCAGCAGCAGCAGGCGTGGGAGCAGCCTCATGATAATGACTTAGAATGTTGAGCCTGCATTGACCATATACCAGCCACAGACTTTGCACCTTATCTGCTTGTTGCCACTTAGTCCTCACAACACCCCGTGGAGTAGATGAGTACTATTACCCTCTCACTGTACAGACTGTCAGTTGACTGATTTTCAACTTTTTATTTTAGCAGCTGAATCCTTTCTTTAAGGGAATCTGATATGGAGCCCCAAATAAACCCCGCAAAACCAGGGTGAGCCCCCTCACTAAGCCTTTCCTCCCTAACCTCCAGCAGGGGCCCTGGCAGAGCCTGAGATCTCCCTGAACACAGATGGGTTTAAAGACCACCCATCTGATCCAATTTTTGGATGTCTCCAAGAGGGATAGGTTACCAGCAGAATTTCCCAGTCCACTTATGCTCATTTTACAGATGAGCAAACAGAGGCCCAGTGGAAGGAAGGAACTCAGCAAGGGTCACCTGGGTAGTTAGCGCCACAAATGGCACTCCAATGAGAATCTTGGGAATCTCAGCCCTGTGTCCATCAGTAACACCTCTTTTATTGAGAAATGGAGGCCTTTTATTAACAACTAGAAACACAATTTCTTCCAAGCTGTATTTTAAAGCCAAGTTTACAATGGGCTCTTCGAATGTGGTTTTCATCTCCTTCCTACCCTGCCCTTCCCCACCTCTGCCCACCCCCCCATCCCTGACCACAGGAGGAGAACCTTGCTTTGGAGAAGCCGTTTCTGGGAGCCAAGTGGGTGAGTGTGGCTTGAAGCTGACAGCTTCATAGTTTACCTTAGGAGTCCTCCATTCCTCTCAGCTTGTTTAATGTCATGCCTCATCAGTCTATAATATTCACAGGACACTTGACATGAGAAAGAGCCTTTAAATCCTCTGAAGTAGGATTTTGCAATCAACAGCACCTTGGAGTGTACGCGTGGAATAGTAACCTCCCTTCCCTGTGTGCACTAAGAGGGAGACTCCTTCAGGAGAGTTAATGATTGCACCCCTCGGGGTGGCATTCCTGGAGGTAGCCTGCCACCCCACCCGTCCCTTTTACAGCAAGCCCCGTGGTCTCCACCCGCTTCTCTCTTCTTGCTTCTTCATGGCTCCTTTTCTTACTCTCCCTTGTCCTGACTCATCCCTTCTCCAGGCTTCATCCATGACTTTTTTCCTAACGATGTTAGTGTATATCATCTAGGACATGTGTCAGCTGGCAAACTGGGAAGCTCCAGGGTCCCAAATCTGTCCTAGCTCATCCTGTCCCCAAGTCCCTTCTTGTGTGAGTCTGAGTGGCCCAGAGGCGAGGCTAAGATGGTTACCCAAGCTTTGTTTCATGAGATTCCCAATCCTGGGAGCAGTTTCCCAGACACATGGTTTCATGGTCAAAGACCAGGAAAATTCTACTTATCACCTATTTCTCTGGGAGACATCCAATGTGTGGAAGCATACCAAAATTTCTGAGAAGTCCTACAGAACTTTGTATGACCCAAAACCTGCTTGAGAGCCAAAAACTGTGTTTTGCAGCTAGTTCAGAGGTGTCTCTGTGAATTAGATCTGGAAGCCTCTGAAACCTTCACTAGGGTCCCTCTTGGTCATAGATCCTCTCCTGGCTCCACTCAAGAAAAGCCAAATTAGGTTATTCTCTGAGAATATTCACAAAGGCTTTTTTTTTTTCATCTATACCAGAGCATTGTTAGCTGCTTGTGCTTTCTTTGGAAGTAAATAGAAATGAATCAAGGGGGACCCATTTATGGTCTGAACATTTTTGGGGTCTGGGCAAAGGAACACATCAGGCTAATCCAATCCATTCTTAGGAGAAAGGATGGCCTTCGGGTTTTGGGTATTTGGAAAGCAAGTCCTTTCTTATCAGGCCAGCTGTCATATTTCTCCTACAAATATGCTCACATGTGTACAAACTTACATTAATCACACATATCTCTCCTTTCTGAAATGGAAGCTTTATCTGTCCACTTAGCGAACTTTGGTTTTCATTTAGGTACACTAGTTGTTTTTAGTTAACAACTATTCCTGCTTTTGTCAGTTGGTCATCTATTCCTAGCTTTCATTTCTCTCTACACTAGAAAATCCCATCAGTCATTTCACAGATGAGCCATGCTGTGTGTGTGTGTGTGTGTGTGTGTGTTTGCATAGGGATCTAAAAACACAAACTGCTGTGACAAAGGAGATACTGATTGTATTTGTTGCTGGGACTACTGTAACAAAATACCACAAACTGAGTGGCCTAAACAACACAAATTTATTGTCTCAAGGTTCTAGAGGCTAAAAAGTACAAGATTCAGGTGTCAGCATGGTTGGTTCCTTCCAACACTGTGAGGGGCCACTGCAGGCCTCTCCGTCCACTTCTGGTGGTTTGCTGGCAGTCTTTGGTGTTCCTTGGTTTGTTGGAAGCATCACCCTGATCTCCATATTTATCCTCCCATGGTGTTCTTCCTGTGTGTGCGTGTCCATCCAAATTTCCACTTTTCATAAAGACACAACTCATGGTGGATTGGGAGCTCACCCTTCCCTAGTATGGCCTCATGTGAACTTAATTAATTATATCTGCAATGACTCTATTTCCAAGTCACGTCACATTCTTACTTGCAGGGTGATGCTGGCCTGCAGATATGCTGGGGGCTAGAACTTCAACATATGAATGGGGGGTGCACACAATTCAACCCGTAACACCGGTCCTGTACACAGTAGTATATTTCATTCTGCAGTCTAAGGAAGCCCCGAGCTGCTGCCTCACTTTTTAGCCCATCAGTTTCAGAAAAGAGAGTTAATGGCTCAGCCTACGTAGGACAGGTGAGAACAGGCTCGAACACAGAGATGCGAGCACCTTCTGCAGCAAGCTGACATTTTCCAAGAGGAGAAGAGCCCGGGGTCTCTTCAGGGCTGTCTGATGGGATAAACAAAGGCACGTAGAACTGGAAACAGGTTCATTTCAGTAAACAAACAAACAAAGCAACCATCCTGTTGTGTGTGTGGCCCTGGGTTGGGCCTTGGGGAGTGGGGGTGCAACAAACTGAGACCCTGCCCCTGGGGAGGCCACAGAAGGTGGATGTGAGCTGAGTGGAGAGGTGCAGACCAGTGCTAGGGCCGTGATGAGCTTTGCTCAGTGAGGGGACACTGAGGTTCCACTGAGGCTTCACAGAGGAGATGATGTGGGAGTGAGCCTTGTCCTGTTATCAGTTTTAGCCGAGAGGGAGGACAGAGAACTTAAGGCAGATCAGGATACAAACGGTGGTTCTGGCACTTCCTGGTGGTGTGATTTGTGGAGTCACTCAACCTCTCTGAGCTGTGTGTCATCATCTGTAAAATGGGGAGAACAGCAAATACCTACCTCAGAGGTTAAACTAGAGGATTCTTGGGCCTCTTGGGTGGCTCAGTTGGTTGAGCATCTGACTCTTGATTTCAGCTCAGGTCATGATCCCAGGGTCTTGGGATCAAGCCCCACATCAGGCTCAATGCTTCAAATTCTCTCTCTCTCCCCACTCCCTCACTCTCCTCCCCTACTCGCTCGCTCTCTAAAATAAAATTTTCTTAATAAGAAAAGAAAATCCTTGCAAAGTGCTTAATGTAGGGCTTGGATATGGTAGTAAAAGTTAGCCATTTCTTGTGGCGGCTTTTTTGTGAGGATCGATTGAGGTGTTACGGGTGCAGAACAGGCATGCAGGGCGTGCTCAGGTGATACCCCTTCCCTTATGCCATCAGCTTTGGCAGAACCTCCAACATTCGTGTTTTCCATCAGGGCATGGAGTGAGAAGGGTGGAGGGTTGTACAGTGTTTGAACTACTTGAAGAATAGAAGAGTTTTCAGGTATCTGTAAGCCCTTTTCAGTCACCTGTTTATTCGGAATTAATGGCTGTGCCAATATAGTCAGTTACAATTTATTCATTCACATGCCATCCGGATTTTTACCTTGCACAGTTTTATTGGAGAATTAATCCAACTTAGTGCGATATTCCACTCTACTAGTTATCATCCTGATAATTCACAGAACATGCCCAGCCACCATGTAAATGACAAGCACGGATTTGCTCTAAGAGAGAAAATCCAAGAAGGGTCTTTCTAAGATTTTTCTCTCTCTGGTAGGTCATAGGATCTCAGAAACTCAGAAGACAAGCACACATTCTCTTACAATGTCATACAGAAGAGAACTAGAGAAATACCGTGACCTGGATGAAGATGAAATCCTCGGAGCCCTCACTGAGGAAGAGCTCAGGACCCTGGAAAATGAGCTGGATGAACTGGACCCTGATGTGAGTAGGCACTAAAGGAGACAGTCGTCAGAAGTACAGGGGCAGCAGCCATTACCACCTGGGGGAGGGACAGAGGCAGACCTCTTACAGCTACCATTTCCTGTTTCCTTTGATGCCAATGACACTGGAATAACAGTACCCTTGCAGGTGTGTGTGTGTGTGTGTGTGTGTGTGTGTGTGTGTGTGTGTGGTGTTTGTCAGGGTTTTCTAGAGCAACAGCATCAGTAGGAGGTGTATTCATATAGGAAGAGAGTTATTACAAGGAATTAACTCACACAGTTATGGAGGCTGACAAGTCCCAAGGTCTGCAGGCACCAAGCTGGAAGTCTAGGAGAGCTGGCTGGCAATGGGGTTCCAGCCTGCGTCCAAAGGCCTGGAGAACCAGCAGAGCTGATGGTATAGTGTCAGTCTGAAGGCCCGCAGGCTCAAGACAAAAGCCGATGTTTGAGTTTGAGTCTGCAGGCAGGAGAAAAATCAGTTACCCAGCTCAACACAGTCAGACAGGAAGAAAATTCCCTCCTGTTCCTGGGAGGGTCAGGGTTTGTTTTGGTTTTGTTTAGAACTTCAACTGATTGGATGGGGCCCACCCACATTAGGGAATATCTATTCCATATACAACCTCCTAGAAGAGGGGCTGAAATCTTTGACATCCCACAAGTTAAGTACTATGTTATAAAATTAACAATACTTAAAATACGACAATATAAAATCAATACCTCTTATGTTACACTGTAAGAGAACGAGAGAAGGGGGAAAACAAAGATATTTGCTTAACACACACGTTCAAAACAGAATGAGGAAACCCTCGTGACAATTTTAGTTCTTGTTTCTCTAACTGGTCACATGATTGGAGCTGGTATTTATAACTGCCTTCTTCCACTCCCCCTTCTGTATTGCCTCTGCCTTTAGCAGGCACCTAGTTGGTCATGATTCTCTGCCTGGTTGGATGACTCAAACCTTCATTCCTGAAGGGTCGGGACCATCAGCAGCCTTGCTTGGATTGGGTTGTTAGAGTTTTCCATTGACTTTAATCACACGACACGGTAACAGTAAGAAGGACCTGAGTAATCTCTGTATTGCAGGCAAATGCTTGCTTACCTCCGTTGTGGGGCTGTCGTTGAGTTCTCCCCTGGTAATCCACAGCCGTCACCCCAGCCCATACAGAAACTCCCTTTCCGCTTATTGGTTCAGTGGTTTGAGGAGCCCAGAGGGGTCAGGAAGCAGTCTTAACTTCCAGTCCAATGGGATCATTATTGTGTCTCCTGGTGTAAGCATTCCTGCCTGTGGAACCAAGACTTCTAGGCCAGAAGAACACAGGGTCACAGGAACAGGAAGCAAAAATTTTGCCAGTGGGTCACCAGGGGTAATAGTGAGGGGTACCACGGCCATTTCTACCCTCGATTCCTGGACCCATGAATCCCGGCGAGGGGAGAACACAGCCTTCCTGAGAACCTTGCTCCAGCCCTATGAGGTACCACTACCTGGTTGGCACTGTTATGAAGTCTGCAAAAGCCAATCCACCATTCTGTCCAGCTAGCTATATTAGGCTAGGGAGGAACATGTGTCAAGGAATCAATTAATGGAGAAATCAAGTACGAGAAGAATCCCTTTCACTTGCGGAATACGTTTTTATTATTGCATCTCATGCTTGGCACATTTAAGGAGTGCGTTTAATGCTCAGAATTTGCCTCTGCAGTCAGAATCACAGTAGCAAGCGGCAGGAGGCTCCCTGATCGAGTCTGTGGTTTAGCCAGCCACTGTGAAGCCACGAGCAGGGTGGACAAAGGGATTCCCAGGTGGCCTGCTAGACAGGGGCCGCACCCTCTATCTACACCCAGATCCCCAGGTCAATGCTCAGCCCAGAGAAAGTAGGTAATGAATATTGCTGAATTAATGGAATTTTCCATTTCACATATTTTTCTAGATTTTAGATTAAAAATTTCAAGGGTGCCTGGGTGGCTCAGTCCGTTAAATCTCTGACTCTTGCTCTCAGCTCAAGTCATGATCTCATGGTTTGTGAGACTGAAGCCTGCATCGGGCTCTGTGCTGACAGTGCAGAGTCTGCTTGGGGTTCTCTCTCCCTCTCTCTCTCTGCCTCTCCCCTGTTTGTGTTCTCTGTCTCTCTTTCTCTCTCAATAAATAAACATTAAGAAAAACTGGAACATTGCAGCGCTTGCTTCAGTAGCACGTGTCCTAATACGGGAACAATCCAGAGAAGATTAGCCTGACACCTGAACAAGAATGACATGCACATTCGTAAAACATTCCATATTAAAAAAAAAAAAAAGAAAAAGGAACATTTCACACCTTATTTTTTTCTTAAACCTGTCATTGTTCAACTGTGGTTTAACAGTGATCCATAAAGAAAAGACCAGTACTATACCATTTCACTCACCCTCAAGCAATGCCAGCTAGTGTAGGAGCAGTGCAGGTTAGCAGGAGAAATGCAGGAGGTTAGACGTCCCAGGTCCAGGCCTGACTCTGGCTCTTTCTCTCCATGTGACCTTGGGCCAGTTGATGTCCTTCCTGGGGCCTCAGTGTCCCCAGCCATGAAATGATGGAGTTGGTTGTTCCCTTCAGGGCTAAGCTGCCCTGAGCTTATAACCTGGTCTTATCTCCAGATTCAATTAAATGTCATCTTTCTAGAAACACCAGCTTCCTACTCTAGGGGTCCTGGGTCCCAGGGCCCATAGAATGACAGATCGCTCTTGCTGTTCATGTCTTCCCCTTGCACAGTCACGAAGATGGTTCTTTTGATGAGGCTGCCCAAGGGGACTGGGAGGCAGCGTTGGTGTGAGGGGCAGGTCTCCTCCTCCCTCCCCTGCACCCCTGCTCCCCAGAAGCCTGGGCTTTGGGGAAAAACAAGTGCTAGAGGCAAGGAATAAGCAAGCTTCCAGCTGTAGTGCTATAAGGTTATTCTGTTGTGATTTGATCCGAGACCACTGTCACATAGAATTATACGAATGAGCAGCTTTAAAAAGTGAGAACAAAAGGAGAGTATAGCTACTTTTGTCAACTCAGTAAACATGGCTTAGCTACCTATCAGGGGCCAGGCCCTGTGCTGGCCACCTCCAAGGGAGCCTGGCACAGACCCCATCGGGGCTCAGTCCACTCAGCCTTGTGGAGTACAGGCATGATAAACAGCATCCTAAATGACCACAGACAGGGAGCTCAGGGAGAGGACTGGTTCTTACTGGTGGGAGGCCTCACAGAGCAGGTGACTGGGGCCCTGGGCCTGGGATTTTTTTGAGTCAAGAATTAAAGAATTTTAGGCCAAATGGAAGCCACGAGCCAAAACTCATGTATGGAAGGTAATTGGGGATAGTAGTTAGAATCTCAGTGCAGTTTGTGTACGGGGTTAGATGAACTTGGAAGGAGGTTTAGGCTGGATAATGATGGAGGGAGGGGAGTGTGGATTGCATGGCCAGCCAAAGAGTTTAGACTTTTCTCTGTAGGTCTGAGGAGTCTTTGAGGGGCAGTGACTTGGTGAGCTTGCTGGTTTCAGAGCTCTGAGGACAGATGGGCCAGAGCAGGTGCCAGCGAGATGGGTGGAAGGCCCGGCTGGTGGTAGGAGAGTTCCTTTCTGAAGATAAGGAAGGGCCCTGCCCTTCTCTGCAACCTTTCCACCGTCTTGTAGAATCTTTCTGTTCCCGGGGCAGAGAAGTGAGGCTCCTATGGGCCCCACAAGGCCTCCCGCCTCTGGCCTTCTCGGGCTGTTGGAGTTGCTCTGGGCCACTGGGAGGGGATGGGGCTAGATGAGCCTGTGTCTGCAAGCCAGGCAGGTGATGCCAAGGGTGAGAGCCAAGCATCAAATGCAAGCGGAAGAGGGGGTAGATAGAAGAGCCCTCTCAGAGCTGGGGGTGTGGGCCCTAAGGTCTGCTTGAGCCCCAGCTGGGAGCTCCATTTCATCTCTAACCTGGCAAAGGGCTCCCCCAGTCACCCCACCCAAATTTCAAGGTCTCTGACATCAGCAGCAAATTCCCAGGGCCCCTGTGCCTCTCACACAGGCAGCTACCCCCAGCCTCCCTCCCAGAAGATCAGCGGGAAGATAGGTGCCCACTGGAGGGATGGAGAACCCAGGGCCCAGAAAGCTAACTTGCCCAGGTCATGGGACCAGGGCGTGGAGACTCGGATTCCAGATGGGCCACAGGTGCTCCCACAGCTTCCACTCTGGCAGGAGGAAAGTGAATGCGCATTTAGATTTGGAGGAGGGTTGAACAATCAGAGACCTGTGATTCTCATGCCATTGTGGTTTCAAAATAGACATTTTCAAAGACCCCTTTCTCTCTAAGTTCAAGGGCAAGGAAAGAGAAGTCAGAGAGAGGATAGGAGATAGCAGAGGCCAGTGGGATTTTTGTCCCAGCCACATAATCGGCCCCTTCATGGAGGTGTCTCTGTTACCTGATTTGCAAGTCGCTGTGTGATTTTGAAGAGATCTAGTGGGCCTCCCTACTTTCTGAGAGCGCAAACATTCCAGCTTGGTTTCACCCGCCCTTGGCCCAAGTTCTGAGGTCAGCACGGGGAGAGGCCAAAGGTATGCAGACCAAGAGAGGCCTTGGAGCCAGCCACCTGGGAGGGGCACAGGGACCTGGAGAGTCCATGCCCCCAGCTTTCTGAGCAGGAGCTGACTGAGAGTGGAAGGAGGTTGCTCTAGGTCACACGTCCAAACAGAACCAGACGAGGCCGCAGGTCTGTTACACTCTCCATGGCTTCTGTTTTCATGTCTGTCTAACACGTGCTTGTGTGGCACTTTCAATGCACAGGCACCATTATGGGCCCTTTGAATTTTTTTTTAATGTTTTATTTATTTTTGAGAGAGAGAGAGAGAGAGAGAGAGAGACAGTGTGAGCAGGGGAGGGTCAGAGAGAGAGGTAGACACAGAATCTGAAGACAGGCTCCAGGCTCTGAGCTAGCTGCCAGCACAGAGCCTGACACAGGGCTCGAACCCACGAACCGTGAGATCATGACCTGAGCTGAAGCCGGATGCTTAACTGACTGAGCCACCCAGGCACCCCTTGAGCCCTTTGAAAATATTAATTCATTCAACTATCATCATAATCCTGTGAAGCAGGCATTTTACACAGTAGAAAACTGAGAGGTGAAGTAAATTGTCCAAGGTCCCACATAGAGGCAGCGGATGAGCCCTGACTTGGGTCTGAGAGCCGCTGTGGAGCTTCTTGGGGATCTCAGGAAGATAGTTGGAGCCACAGTGCTCAAAACCATGTGTGCTGGGGCTTTGTAGCTGGGGAGAGCGCTGTATGCCAAATCATCCTCCTTTCTTCCTGGATGCGACCTGCAATGCGGTCCGTGTTCAGTCCTGGCTCTGCTCCCAACTCAGACGTGCACTTTCCCTCTCCAGGGCTCAGTTTCCCTATCTGTGAAAGGGATGCAGGCAGCCTAGGTGCCTTCAGACATCCCCTCCGGCTCTAACCAGCTATGAGTTTAGGAGCGGTTCCTGGCGGTCTTATTACCAGAATTCAGCTGACACTTCAGAGGGTTAGGTTTTCAGTGATGCAATTGTTAAGCCCCAGTGTCACGTGATGGAGTAGAGTACTCGGAGTTGGAAAGCAGCTTTGTTTGCAGCAGAGGGCTCCAAGTTGTGCACTTGAAAAAAAGACAGAAAAAAAAAAGTCCCTGAAACTTTCTATCTCTCACTCTGCGGCCTGGAAAAACTCGAGCTTATCATGAGATTGCTGCACTCAGACTCCCGCGGGAGAGGAATGCTCCTTGTGCTAAAAGTATCCACTGTTGACTGATTCCCCAAGAGGATCTGCCCTTTAACTCTCTCTCTCTGGAGTTAAGTGGATGCTGCTCTGAGGCGGAGCCAACTCCTTGGTTCAGATTGCCTTTGCACCGGGGCAGTGGGGGAAAATGGGCAACACATAGAAACATTCAAGAATGACAGGTCACAACTGTGACTTGCGCCTGGACCAGCATGCCGGCTCTTATGGGATCAATAGGTGGCTAGCATTTCCTGGAGGTGCCACGGGCAGAGTTTGCATGGATGATCTCACTCATTTCTCTGAAAGGATTTGTCAGGGGCATCATTTTAAAGATGGGGAAACTGAGGCCCAGAGAGATGAAGTAACCCACCCAGGATGCAACACAGGAAGTCCAGCCCACAGTCCTGAGCCATTAGACCACACTGTTAACCACCGCCTCCGACACCAGCCTGTGGGATGGGGCCGGCCAGGGGATAGAGGCGGGGAGTTTACTAGCAGGATTTTTTTCCAATCTGATTTTCTTTGAAGTCGTGTTAGTTTATCCATCAATATTAATCTTTCAAAAAGAAAGAAAGAAAGAAAAATGCCATCCAGGTAAAGAATTTACTTGTAAATATTGCTTGATAATGAAGCTTTGGGGAAAAGGAGGACTTTTGCTTAAGTGTCTCAGTAAAAGGATTAAAATATTAGGAAGAGGGAAGTTGGTAGAGATAATCCCAACCTTATAAAGAAATCGAGTTCTATGAGTTGGTTTTGAAGTTAGCCATCGAGAGTCCATGGCACATTATAGCCACAGAAGCAACAGTAGAAAACTACAGTCTCCCTGCAGGGCCCCAAATGGTAATAGTGATAGTAATGGTAATGGTAATAATAGCTATTTTGTCTATTGAGGCACCTTCTTACATGCCAGGCACTGTGCTAAGTGTTTTATGGACATCATCTCCTAAAATCACTATGAGGATCCTATGAGCTTAGTCTTTCAAGGTTGGAGTCAAAACCGTCCTAAAAAGAGAAATGGATGCCCAGAATCACACAACGGGTAGGCGATAGGCTAAGTTCAGGCAGACCTGTTTTTCTCAGTCCACAATATGCATCAAGAGTTCTGAGAACAAGAGGCCATGAACTGCAGAAAGAAATGATGGGGAAGAAAACGTAGGGAGAATCTCAGAGCTGGAAGGACACTTAGAAACCCTCTAGCCCTCCCTCCCCTGCCCCTTGATGCAGGGAAAGAAACCCACATTTATGGTGTCCCTCCTGGACACAGGTCGTTCATTCACTTGGTGCTTTATGTCTTTCTTTGACTCCTCCTACCAACCCTATGAGGTAAGTAGTAGTATTGACATTTTTTTTTCCTTGGGAAATATCTTTTTTTTTCCATAATATTTTATTGTCAAATTGTTTTCCATATAACACCCAGTGCTCTCACTATCACCACCACCTCTTTTCCCCCCTCCCCCTTCCCCTTCAACTCTCAGTTCATTTTCAGCATTCAATAGTCTCTCAAGTTTTGCATCCCTCTCTCTCCCCAACTCTCTCTCCCTCCTCTGCTCCCCCTGGTCCTCCATTAGGTCTCTCCTGTTTTGCTGCTAGACCTATGAGTGCAAACATATGGTTCCTGTCCTTCTCTGCCTGGCTTACTTCGCTCAGCATGACACCCTCGAGGTCCATCCACTTTCAATGATGAAAAAACAACAACAGGGGCTTTGCCCTTGAAGCCCAGAGAGGGCAAAGGTCTTATTCAAGGTCACACAGCAAGTCAGCCACAGACCTTGGGACTTCCTGTCACACCACTCTACTTCCCATCAGAGTCCATAAAATCATAAAATCCTCCCTACTCATGCCCCAGATGGAGCCCAGGAAGCCAGAGGACGCTCTTGGCCATGAAGGCAGTTGGGTCCACAGGGCTGTGGTTCTCCCTCGTAACACAAACCAGCAGAATTGCAAGCCCAGGACAGAAGTAAACAGTTGAAATGGAAAGAAATAAATCTCTGCTCTAAAAATAGACACACATCCTTAGAAACACTGCCGGCCATGCACAGAACCAAGGATGGGGCTGGCTGGGGGAGGGCGATTGAGGCCAGGTGTCACTGCGTCCCCACCCTAACCTCTGTCTTCTGGCCCTGTGACTACCTCCCCACACTCCCCTCCAGCCTCTCCGGAGAGCCCTCCTTTCTCCTCAGTCCCTCTCCTCCTGCTTTTTTGCTGGGTGACCTGTTGGTCCTGGAGCCCTTCATTCCTCAGTTCAAAAACCTCCCATTTCTCCCAACTCCCCTGCCCTCCCACTAAGCCCCCAGCACTGAGGACAGTGAGCAATTTCCTTTTGACATTTTCAATAGGAATCTTTCAAAACGCATAGGAAGGTACAGACAGTACCTATGTTCCCATCATCTACATTTAACAAAAGTAAAAATTTTACCTTATTTTATTCAGTTCACCCTTAAAAAGAAAAAAAAATCACAGTAGACAAAGTGTAAACCCTGCCTTCTCACCCCATAGTCTCTTTCCTGTCTCTGCCACTCTGTGAACACTCTCTGCTTGAGAGGCAGCAAACCGAACACCCACAACATCACATAGGAAATATACATGAAGGGAGGAAGATACACCAGTTTCTTGGAGGCACATGGTCATCCTGGTTCATCTTATTATTTTTTAAAATATTTATTTAGTTTTGAGAGAGAAAGAGAGACAGAGCAAGTGGGGTAGGGGGAGAGAAAAGATAGAGAGAGAGAGAGAGAGAGAGAGAGAGAGAGAGAGAGAGAGAGAGAATCCCAAGTAGGCTCTGTGCTGTCAGCCTGAATGTGGGGCTCGATCTCAAGAGCATGAGACCATGACCTGAGCCAAAATCAAAAATCGCGCGCTTAACCGACTGAGCCACCCAGGCGCCTCTACTTTTCCAATCTTAAAAGAGATGTGAATGGAAGAAAGTTTTCACTTGCCGTTTAACCTTCCAGAAAGAAAAGTAACGACACAGTCAGTGATGAACGGTAACTGATTCTTGACCTCTGTGTCAGCAACAGTAGGGGACAGCGGGGACAGAAGCAAACAGGAGAGTTCGTGTTTGACTAAAGGGCACTTGCCATTCAGCTCGACCAGTTGTTGCCAATGTGGAAGGGAAGGCCCAATATTGCCAGATCATTTAATTTTTCAAGAGATGGTGGAAATCTGAATTTTTATGTGCAAGTTCCCTCATTTTAAAATGTTGATGGCACATTTAAATGCACAGACCAAACCAACCCAAGTTTTGATATTTGTTTGGACCATAGGCCTCCTGGTTTGCAACTCTGACTCTGTTTCATATGACAGGCTTTTGGTTTTGTTCACACACACACACACACACACACACAGGTAAACACACGCATATATATATAAATATGGTTGGCAATATGAAAAGTAACTAGCCCAGTGCCTGGCACATAGTAGCAGCTTGATGAATGTTTGTTGAACCTGACTATATGACTTGCCCACTAGAATCTAGGCTTCCTGAATTTGGAGCCAGATTGTACCACCAGATATAGGGCAGCCAGGTACAGTTGTGTAAGTTGTGCATTGCGGGAGACATTGTTCACATAAACCAGAGAGCAAATTATTTCCTTGGACTTGTGCAGTGCCCAACTTGCACGATCAGATGCACATATCCTGAGTGTCTCCATAATGCAGTATCTGTTCAGTTGACTGGAAATGAACAATTATGCCCTCTGATGTTAAAACTCACTGACAATAAGCTCTATTTATATGGAGTTCACATTTTTATTCTGTAGTTTGATGCTAAAAGGGTTTTGAACTTCATTTTCGAGAAATAGAATCCAAAGTCAGAGAGCACCAGTATACTGCTTGTGGTTTCACAGCCCTGGGATGAGACCCTTCGTTGTCAGGTAGGATGTGGTTTGGCTACAAGTGTTAAGAGACTCAAAATAACACTGCTCGAGCAGTGGTTTGTTCAGCCCTCAAGTACAAGTCCAGAAGTGGGCAGTTTAGGGCTGGTATGGAGCTCAGCTCCCCAAACTTCCCAGAGTTCCAGAGTCCACCCAGCTCGTCTCTGGCCATCCCTGGGGTGCACTCTTCATCTTCGCGGTCCAGGGTGGAGGCCGTGATAGCTGCACAGGAAGCATCTGGGTAGCAGGAATGCGGAAGAAGAGGAAAGGAGAAGAGCCATTATGCATGTGCCTTTAAGGAAGGTTGCTGGAAGTCACCGCTGGGCCCTTCTCATGGACCGGGCTTAGTTCTGTGGCTCAGCCTACCTGCAAGGGGACCCAGGAAAAGTCGCCTTTAAAATGAGTGGCTTTGTGCTCAGCTATGAGTAGAGTGCTTTTATTATCAAAGAAGGGGAGACCTGGTATCAGGGACTGTTTGGAGTCTGTCGCTGTGAGCTTGCCAGTTTGATGGCCTGAAGACCTGCTCTGCCGGAAGCTCTGAGGCAGAGTGAGAAAAGTTGGCAGGAAATTAACCAAATACACGCCCTTAGAGAAAACATCACAAAAAGGACAGCTTGGCATTTCCCCAAAGCCCCATCAGTGAGTGAACCCCATCCTGGACTCCCCCAACCCTATCATCTTTCATGTGTCCAAACCTGCTTGGAGCAGCAGGTGGGTGGCCTGACAGATAACTTGGGGCAGCAGGTAAGATGCTGACCTGAAGGGTGTGCAGGTGATATCATTGCTCCCGAGCTGGAGGAGCAGTGTTGTGGGACCCTGGACTATTCAGGATACATTTTCTTAGCGTGCAGTGCTTGGTGTTGGAGATGCAGAGAGGACAAGGATACATCCCAGGTGGCCCCTGAGGGCCACTCTGTCTCCTGGGGAGAGATGCAGCCTAGAAATGCTCTAAGACAGACTAGGGTAAGCGTTATATCGGCACCGGCACCGGCAGGAAGCCTAGGGGAGTTTGGACAGAGATGTGGAGAGCACTGCAAAGGCCAGCAGGGTGCCTGAGGGAAGGGCTTTAAAAGACAAATTTAGGGGAGGAGGAGGGAGCAAATGCCAGGCAGAGGGCACAGCCTGAGCACGGGCCTGGTGATGTGAGAGCAGGGTGCGGCTGTGGAATGCGGAGCAGCCTGGAGAGGCTGGAGCAGGGAATGCTTGAGGACAGGAGTGTGCTGGGGTCCAATTGTGAGAAGTTCTCTGTCCCTGGCTGATGACATTTGGTGGTGATTCTGGAGGTTAGTGGAGACACTGAGCATTTGTGAGAGTACTGGGGAGTGACACAGACATTGATGTTGGGGAGCTCTGTCTGGCCAGTGGGAGGGAAAATGAGAGGGAGAGGCGCAAGGCAGGGAAGCCAGCCAGGAGGCCACTCTGATGTCCCACCTGGAGGCATGACAGCTTGATGGAGGATGGACCACATGAGATGCAGACATTTTAGAAGCCTGCAACTTCAGACTCATCCGGACTCCTTCCCCTCGCAGGCCATGCCCCCTCCTCCCGCCACACCCTCATCTGTGATGTGCTTTCTGTCCCCTGTAAGACCCTCTCCTCTGTTGTCCTCCCCTGGCTTTTTCCTCCCAGGTCCACTGGGACTCACTGAGCCCGGGAACCACCTCCTCCAAGAAGCTGAGTACAGTCACTCACACTTGGGCATGTGTCTCCCCTGTAGTGGTGAGACCCAAAGGAGCAGGATCACTCACTCACTGTCACAGGATGCTCAGGGCCCAGCAGAGCAGGGAACGTGGACGATTTTCCTTGTATATGAGGCAGAAAATGAGGATCAGAACATGGGGAAGGGAAGGTTTGGCCCACCTTGTGCCATGAACACGAGAGTGAGATAAAGTGTGCTGTAAGGACCAATAGCCCCCCCCCCCACAAATGGACTTGGCCACAAATGTGCCTTTGAATGTCAGCACTGATGCCCTAAGAAGAATACTGGGGAAAGTAGCACTGTTGGGTTTCACTGGTCCTTAGCAAGGTCACGGCAGTAGAGCCAAAGGCATGGATCTTTCTGGAGAGCAAGAGAAGAGAGGAAGGTGTCCAGAGTGTGTTGAGGTGGGATTATGTTTGAAGAAGGAGGGGCACTTAGAGGTTTGAACCCTGCCTGTCCCCTCTGTGCCTGGGGCATGAGTGGTGTGACACCCTTCTACACGCTCAGGTTAAGTCCCCTCACACACAAGAAAGCTCTCTTGAAGCCCTACTGAATGATTTCTAGTGGGATCTAGAAGCTACTGGTCAGGAATGCAGAGGCAGAGTGCTCCCTGAGGGGCTAGAGGACCTCCTTTTATACAAGGGGAAACATACTTGACAGATAACTGGAAAATAAAAGTCCTCAAGTGCAGTTAAAAAATTGTTTTGTGGCCAGATACCTTGTAAAAGGTAACTGGGTGACTGGCCTGTAACAAGTTGGTCTTGGCGGTGCGGTGGGAGGGAGGGAGGGGCCATCTAGGACCAGGTTATGTTATTCAGAATGGGGTGGGGGAAAGAAGTCGGTAGGCATTTTGCAAAGTTCAGCCTCCTGGTTGTCACTCTTCCCCCAGGACTGTAACTCCATGCTTCTGGGCCTCAGTTTCTCCGTCTGTAAACCGAGACTAGTTTGATAAGGAGGTGAGCCCTGGCTTTCTAACACTTGGAGAGAAAGCCTGGTTCTCACATGGCAGCACATCTGGTTTCCAGGATCTGTTCCTAGAGGAAGCCTGTCAGGTGGGATGGAACGTTTTCTGTGGCCTGGAAGTCCAGAGTCCGGGCTCTCGGTCCAGCGTATGACCTCAGGCTGGGCCCTTCCCCTCCCTGACCCTCAGCCGGCTGCTCCCCGTGTGCGGTAGACATTGCACCACATGACCCGTCCTCTTCGGAGCCGTGTGGGGTTCAGTCACAGAACAGGAGTCCAGGACTCCTCGAGCTCAGACCGTGGGGGCACCTTTAACATTCCCTTGTCTTTAGACACAGCTGATTTATTCAAAGAAAAGCTTGTTTTTTGTTTTTTGGGGTTTTTTTTTTTTTTTTGTAGCCATGAAGAATCATATTAGGGGACATTTTATGTAAGATTAGTCACCAGTCTAAAATAGTCATACTGATCCTTGGGCATGCTGATTATATACAGTGCCATCCGTATATGAACTCAGGCTTCCTGGTTTTTTCTGTGCCTCAGTTTCCTCAGATGGAAATTAAAGAATTGGCCCAGAGTCTCTCTTAGAGTTTTACAGCACTGAGCTGCCAGAAATCCATGCTTTCAATGCATAGTGTGTGTGTGTTATGTGTGTTGTGTGTTGTGTGTGTGTTGTGTGCATGTTGTACGCCTGTGCTGCTTGCACGTCGTGCATGTGTGCACGTCTGAACAAGCCCACAGTGGCGCTGGCTGGAATGACTTCTGACGTAGCTCTAACGATCTATAGCAGTAATTGTGCAGCTATTTGATACGTGGCCTTATGGTCACCTGTTGCCAGGGTGTTAGAACTCCTAACGGCACGCTCAAGGATCCATCGCAGTTTCCATTGTCCTGTGGACAACTGGACCCCAGAGTGTGGGTGTGAAAGTTAGACTAAGATGTTCACCTGTCAAGGCACACATCCGAATTTTAATTTCACAACGTTTAGAAGGAAGTCACCATTTAAAAACCCAAGAATAGGGAAACACAGAAAGAGAATGCCTAATTTTTTCCCCTATTATTTTTCCAAAAACGCATTTAAGTTTTTGTGTTTTTTAAAAAAAATTTAATCCATTGAATTAAAAACTCATTTTTATATATAAACATATCATATATCAATTAATATATGTTACATATAAAAATTAATTTATAATTATATTTATATAGATGATATGGATATATAATATATGTATTATATATAATATATTTAATATTCATATGTGTGTATATAATGCATATGTATTATATATAATATAGTATATATGAATTAATTTTTATATATAGATCTTTCTTCCTCTAGCCCAAAGCCTGACATGGGCAAGACACTCTAGTAAATATTCATCAAATAAGTGAATGAATATCTTGACCTTCTCTACACTGAATTCTAGTCTGATGGGAACCTGAGATCAGACGTGAAAAAATGGCAGCCCACCGACTTGGTCTGGACTGCAGATGTGTTTTATTTGACCTGAACACTGTTTTAAAAATATTTGGATTTTGTGTCAATATTTAAAAATCAAGAGCTTCCACATAAAGGTGGGCAGATTTAACGGTGTCACCATAGTCTTACGTGGCAGTAATTCCCTGGAATTGAGTACTGTAGAGGCACTTTAGTGTGCCACAGGCCCCATGACCCCACAGACCCCATCACCCCACTGGCCCCATCACCCCACAGGCCCCATCACCCCACCGGCCCCATCACCCCACAGGCCCCATCACCCCACAGGCCCCAACACCCCCCAGGCCCCATCACCCCACAGGCAATACCAGATATACTTTTAGCCTAAGATCAGAGAGCCTCCCTCCTCACAGGGTACATTTCCAACTGTAAGTAGGGACGTGAAGACCTGATTTGAATCCTACCTAGCATGGTTATCTCCCAAAGCAATCTCACCCCTAACCAACCTGTCTTTGGAGGGGAAATCTACATGCGACGTGTGCATGTAAATACCTATTCCCTTAACGCAGAACTCATTGATGACTGTCCTGGAGGAGGCACACGGATTCTTCCCTTTGAACTAACTACAAAGAAGGACTTGCCCAGCAGATTAGCCCTGCGCACACTTTAAGATGAGGAGAATGAGACAAATTACTGCAGTCAGCATGGAGGTACACAACCTTAACAGGCAACGCAGAGGCTAGGGAGTGATAGACTGTTCTCCGCTCTCTAGTGAAGTAGACCTCCTTTGAGGATCTTGACTGACTCGAAAAGCCAAAGCAATGCAGTTTTCCATACATGCAGGAATTGAAACTTTTCTCTCAATTCACCTCCCCTGTTTACCTCCCTTCTCCCCAGTCACTCCAAACTAGAGATCTCTTCGTGGGGTCCTGGCCCTGCCTGTTAGCAACCTGGATACATAATACTCAACAGGTGTTTGTTGGATGAACAAGCGATACAGGGATGAAAGATGCACCTCTACATATACCTGTTCACCAAATACTCTCCTGGTCAGAGCCACCAACAAAATGGTTGTGGGATTTTTCCTTCCCTGTTGGGTAGCCTGGGTCAGAGGCCCAGTTTTAGGTTCTAAAGTCTTTTCTTACCCATTTGACTTCTTGATGACTCATTTACCTAGTGAGGCCTCTCACATCATCCAACAGGACACCATTTTGAATCAGGCCAGCTCCAGCCTGGCCAGTCTCAGCATCACTGCTGGCCACTGGCACACGAAGAGCCTTCTGTCCTTGGTGGTCCCTGGTCATTTAGTTTAGCTACCGCATTAGCCACTTTTATAATTTTTCCCTAGATAACATATGCCATTTGTAAATAACAGCTTTATTTGAGATATAATTCACATGCTATAAAATTCACCCATTTGAAGTGTACAATTCCGTGTTTTTTAGTGTATTTGCAGAATTATACAACCATCATCACGATCAATTTTAGAACATTTCCATCACCTAGTAAGCCCATGCCCATTAGCTCTCACTCCCTATTTCTGGCCAGCCTCCCCAGCTTGAGGCAACCGATAATCTACTTTCTGTATCTATAGATTTGACTATTCTGGATACTTTGTATGTATAGATTCAGATACTGTGGACCACTGTGACTGGCTTCTTCCATTTAGCATCATTTTTTTGAGGTTTCGTCTATGTGGTGGCGTATGTCAGTTCTACATTTCTTTTTTTTTTATCACCAAATAGTATTGCTGTGTGGATGTACTGCCTTCTGTGTATCCATTCATCATTTAATGGATGTTTGAGTTGTTACAACTTTCTGGCTATTCTGAATAATATATGAAGTTCATATCTAAGTTTTTGTGTGGACATCTGCTTTCATTTCTCTTGGGTGGGATTGTTGCACTCTATGATAACTATGTGGAAGCTTTTGAGAAACTGCCAGACTGTTTTGCAAAGTGGCCACACTGTTTTGCGCTCCCATCAGCAGTGTTTGAGGGTGTCGCTCTCACCACATTCTCACCAACACTTGTGATTATGTCTTTTCTATTACAATTATTCTGGTGGGTGTGAAGTAGTGTCTCATTCTGGGTTTGATTTGCATTTCCCTGATGGCTAATAGCATTGAACATCTTTTAATATGTGTATTGGCCACCTTTGTGTCTCTCTTGGAGAAATGTCTATTCAGATTATTTGCCCATTTTTAAATTGGGTTATTTGTCCTATATTTTGAGTTGTAAGAGAGCTTTGCATATGCTGGATACTAGAGATCCTCATCAGATAGATGACTTGCAAATTGACTCCCAATTTATTGACTTTTTTCTATTGTTTATTGTTTTAGTAACACGTCTAAGAAACCATTGCATAATCCAGGGTCACAGAGATTTATGCCGGTTTTCTTCTAAAACATTTATGGTCTTAGCTCTTACATTTAGATCTTTGATCCACTTGGACTTAAGTTTGGTATATCATGTGAGGTCACATGCCATTTTTGAAAACAAGTTAAAATGATAAATAACCAGGAGTTTAAAAATATGCATCTGTGTTTGGCTTTAATTGAATACCATGTTATGTTTTTATTAAGTGGACCATTTAACGGGGGGAAATATCTTTAACTCCTAGGGAGGCTGATATTCTCAATATTTACTTTAAAAATCCAATAAGCTAAGAATTGTCAGAAAAGGCCTTTGATGTTTTTGTTTCTTTTTTTTTTAATTTTGTTTATTTATGCTGAGAGAGAGAGATTGCATATGCATGCACACACAAGCCGGGGAGGGGCAGAGAGAGAGGAAGAGAGAGAATCCTAAGCAGGCTCCACGTTGTCGGTGCAGAGCCCAATGTGAGGCTCTATCTCATGAACCGTGAAATTATGTCCTAAGCCAAAATCAAGGCTTAACCGACTGAGCCACCCAGGCACCTGGATGTTTTTATTTCTTAAAAAATCAGCTGCTTTCAGTAAAGATTTAAATAAATGAAGCCATATTTTAACAAGCTATATAAGTATTTTTAAAGTACATTGAAAACATCTCCATTCCCCTACTGTAATGATATGGGCTTCAGTTTAACAGTGGTTCTCAGGGCACCTGGGTGGCTCAGTCGGTTAAGTGTCTGACTCTTTATTTCCGCTCAGGTCATGGTCTCACAGTTGGTAGGATCGAGCCCCACATCGGGCTCTGTGCTGACAGTGTGGAGCCTGCTTGGAAATTCTCTCTCTCCCTCTTTCTCTGTCCCTCGTCAGCTCGTGCTCTCTTTCTCTTCCTCAATAATAAATAAATAAACTAAAACAACAACAATGAAAAAACAGTGGTCCTCAATTAGGGGTGATTTTGCTACCCAGGGGACATCTGGCAATGTTTGGAGATACTTGTGGCTGTCACGGTGTGGAAATGAGATGCTACTGGCATCCGTGAGGTGAGGACACAGACGCTGGTAAACAGTTGACAGTGCAAGGACAGCTCCCATGACAAGGAGTCATCCAGCCCCAAATGTTAATTATGCCAAGGTTAAGAGACCCTACTTTAACAATCAGTGGCCTCTATCAGATACATTTCAAAAGAGGCAAACTCTTTTTTCCCCTAGGTTTCTCCTAGCACTGAGCCCTTAGGGGCCAGCATGTGCCCCAGCACCTGACTGCCATCGACACCCTTTACAGTGACAAAAATCTATCAGGTCTTCCTTGGTGGGGATCATTGGAAAAACACTTGCTTTCAGAGCTTACTTCATTTTATATTGTATGTTTTCATTTTCTGAGTTTTGAGATCTGTTTGGATAATACATCTCCATTTCAGCATACATATTTGGGTAGCCAATCTCCTGTGAAAATGTATTTCGTCTGATTATAAGTAGTATTTTGTGAGGGCTTGGCAGTGAGCTAAGCACTCTTCACGCATCATCTAAATGAACTTCCTCAACAGTTCCGAGGGAGCAGCATCTTACAGCCGTGGAAATGGAGGCTCAGGGAGGTCAGGCAACCTGCCCAAGATTGTAGCTAGAGTCAGCACTACCTCAGGCCGGGAGGGGGGCGGGCGTGGTCAGCCGGCCAACTGTGAGGTGCAGGCATGTCACCAAGACTCTGTTTGCTCACCGTGGATAATCGCAGACGGAGGATTGCAGGACAGTTGGGTTGCTCTCTTTCTCTCACTTGAGTCACTGTGAGTGGCCTGATGCAGGAGAAGGGGAGTGGACACACAGCCCGCCCGGACGTGCCCATGCAAGCGTGCCTCCCCTGCGGGCCTCATCTGTCCTGCGTGCCACGGTGGAAGTACCTGAGGACCGCTGCCTGGGGGAGATCGGGGTGTGTGTGGCAGCTCTCGTGTTCCTGATGCTCACCCCCAAACCAGTCACAGCCTGATTCTCTACCTACTGGCCATCCTGTCATAGCATGCTCCAATTCCCAGGCGCCTTTGCTGACTCACAGCCCCGCGTACATTTGCAGCCAGCGCCCTGACTGGAGCACACTGTCAACAGTGGGAAAGCGTCTTGTGAGAAGCCACGCTGCGGTTAAGTGGCAGTTTTGCCCTCCCAAGCTTTAGCTCTCTGTGTGCCAGGCGCACAGTATCTTCAAAAGCCTGGTATCACCCCCTCTCAGAAGGGGCTTGCAAAAGGGTCTGGTGTGTGTCAGGGTGGCTAAAGCTTTGCATTTTGATGGTACAGGGATTGGAAGTGGGGTGGCTCTCCAGGTCAGTCAGTCTAGGGGTGCGGCAAGAAGTGAGGAACTCCTTGGGCACATCTTTCCTTGCTCTGGGCCTCAGCTTCCCCTTGAAGGGAAGGCGTGTGCACTAGACAATCTCTAAGCATCCTTACAACCCTGAACTTCTTTGAATCTCTAAGATCCTGGGGGGCTGAGGTGAAGGGAAGCTTATGTGACTCAAATCTACCCTAATTCTAGGCCACACCTAGGAGCCTAACCATGTTTGAAGAAGGAACACAATGATTGGTTGATGCTATCTTTCCTGAGAGACGCATCTCCAAGGGCGACATTCAAAATATTTAACAGCCAGAGAGGCAAGAGCACAGCTTGTCCGGAGGGTGGAAAGCAGCTGGGAGGGCCATCCAGGGATGCAGCCTGAAAGCACTCCTCACCCACCCCTGCTGAGCCTTCCTCCCGCCCTGCTTGGTTATTGAATCTGTTGCTTCTTGCCTGATTCTGCATCCAGGGCCCTAACTCAAGCCCCTCTGGCTTCTTCTTTCCCCCGTCACTGTATATGCAGTAGCTGTAACCTTCCCCGTGAATCCGAATGCCAACTTAATCGTACTCAGACTCACAGATGCTCTTGGAGAGCCCCTCATGCTCAGCCCTGTGATGGCTGCCTCCTCACCCCCTTGCCTTCAGAAACATTGAAGGTTTAAAGACTCTGGACATTTAAGAGACCTGAGTCCTAGCCTAGCTCTGCCCCTCGACTGCTGGGTGACCTTTTGGGCAAGTCCCTGCCCCTGCCGGGTGTCAGATTCCTCACGTGTAAATGAATGACCTGGATTGATTTGCTGGGCTCTGAGGTCCTATTGTTCGATGATGGAATTCTTCAGCAGCTGACCACTCTCTTTCTCTTTCGTTCTCTCTCTTTCTCTGTGTGTGTGTGTGTGTCCCCCGACCCCACAACATCCTCTGTAGAATGCACTGCTGCCCGCAGGCCTGAGGCAGAAGGATCAGACCACCAAGGCGCCCACGGGCCCCTTTAAAAGGGAGGAGCTCTTGGATCACTTGGAAAAGCAAGCAAAGGAGTTTAAAGACCGAGAAGATCTGGTCCCCTACACAGGGGAAAAGCGAGGTACTGAATAATGTTGCTCTTATGAATATATCACTCCACATGCGTCACTGAGTGCCAGTTACCTGCCAGGCCCTGTGCTGAGCCACATGTGACTGGGCCGCCTTGCCCGCATGCCTGCCTGGACCAGACTCACAAAACCAACGCCGAAAGCATCAGTGAGTGCTGTAGATGTAGTGAAGCTTTGGGTAAACTGAGGAAAGAATGATATCGAGCAGACCAGCAAAGCTTTCCCCTAAGTCCCATTTAACCAGGGTGTCTCATTCTTTCTCATACAACCGTAGGCCCCTTTGAAAATCAGAGAGGAAACTATTCATCATGATATCAGGGCCTAAGGCCTGCACAAGGCCCGTCCCGTGCAAACTGGGAACAAGATAACCCATCTGTACCCTAACTATCCGTGCTCTTTCCGCAGCGTTCCTTTCTCTGGCAGCTACATCCCCTCCTTCATCTGTCCCTTTAAGACTCTCTGCCTCAGCCTAAGGCAAGTCGTCTAGAAGACTCTGGGGAACAGAGAGGCACCCCCTGACTGTCCAACCCTTCTAGGACTTCCCCTTGCTCTCCAAACCACTCTGTTGTCCTCTTAGCTTGTATCTGCCCTTGCTCACTCCACTGATGCCCCACAGGCCTCCTTCTATCTTCACACATTTCGAGCTCTTTTGCACCTCAGGACCTTTGCACGTACTTCTTTTGCCTGGACTGCTGCTTCTGCTATCTGGCTCCATGCTCTCTTCATAGCTGGCTCTTCCTCCCTTATAAGAGTTTTAATGCTTGGAAACAGCCTGAAGCTAGATGTAGTCTGGTTGCAATCCTGACACTACCACTTACTAGCTATGCGAGCTTGAGTACATTTTTTAACCTGCCATGCCTCCGATTCCTCCTCTGTGAGATGGGGCTGCAGAAGATAATATTACCAGCCTGACAAGGTTGTAATGAGTTAGGATTTATATAAAGCACTTAGACAGCACTTGGCCCATAGCGAATGCTATGTAAGTACCAGCTGTCATTGCCCCTTTAGTCTCAGCTGTGCTGTCTCCTCTTTCAGGGAAGCCTTTCCCATCCGTCCCGTTTAGGACACGTAGTCCCTTCATCTTCTCTCTTGACTACTCTCCATCTCAGGAGTCTGTGTGTGTGTCCTTCATAGCAATTTCCATTTTATAATTTTCCCTTCCTGTGTCACTTGTCTCTCCTGCTGGCTGTAAGCCCTGTGACGGCAGGCACTCAGGCTCAGGCTGGTTTTGCCCACCCAGGACCCCCAGGATCCAGCACAGGGCCTGGTATCCAGTAGACTTCACAGAGAGTTGTTGAATGAATGAGTTAAAATCAAACAAATTATAATGAGTCTTGCGGGCTACTTCCTTAGAATATAAGCCCCACAAGTACAGGGGCTTATATTTGTTCATCATCACGTCTACACCAAATAAACACTAGCATGTGGTAGGCACCTAAGTAGCATCTTTTGAATGAAAGCATTAATTTTAACTAATTAATTGTGTAATGGTTTATTTTCAGTCTCTTCCATTCCCTCCCCCTGCCTCCAAGATTATAAACATGATGAGCCAGGGGTCCATGTCTATGGCTTTTATCTCTGTATCCCTGTTGTGTGATAAATAATCAAATGAAAAAGCAAGCAGAAGTAGCATCACAGGAAGGACTTTGACATCACAAACCTTGGACTTGGAGCTTGGTCCAGATTTTACTGAAAGCTTGGAAGGTTGGGGAAGCCCAAGTGGCATCTGGATTACAGACGTGGGGAGGGTTGTGTGGTCTGAGGCACCCTGGAGGGGTGGCAGAGGAAGGAGGTTTTGACCCTAAGGGCTGAGTGGGCCCCCCTGAGAGTGTGGGCATGAGAATGATTTTTGTGCAGCAGCTAAAAATCTCAGGACTTGCGGGAATGTGGGGGGGAGGGGCCTTAAAACTCCCATTGTCCCACCTACATATTGGAAAACTGGGGAAACAGGGTGCCTGGGTGGCTCAGTCAGTTAAGTATCTGATTCTTGATTTCAGCTCCAGTCATAATTTCGTGGTTCATGAATTCGAGCCCCGTGTGGGGCTCCGCAGAGTGCAGAGCCTGCTTGGGCTTCTCTCTCTCCTGCTCTGTCTCTGCCCCTCCCCCACTTGCTGTCACATGGATGCATTCTCTCTCTCTCTCTCTCTCTCTCTCTCTCTCTCTCTCTCTCAATAAATAAATAAGCTTTAAAAAAGTGAGGAAACTGAGGCTGTGAGAGTCCATGGCACAGCTGGGTGGACTGCTGGTGAGTCATTGCCCTTGTGCCCACCTCCCTCTGAGGGAACGACCTGGAGATTGGAGGTGGGGGTGGAGGGTGGGGAAGGGAATCTGGGCAGACCGATCCTGTTGCCCCTCCATGGAATGCTGGCCTGGCATGGAGCCAGGGACATCTCTCCAGACTCCCAGGGCCTTACTGCCTTCATGAAAAAGCATACTGGTCCAAGCAAGGTAGCTAGAATTTATTCTGTTTCCATAGAATGACACGCCTAAGAGATTTATCATGATCACCACCACAGCCAGCAGCAGCATCACAAAGTATTTACATCATGATTGTTGGGAAGTCCTTACAGGCTGAGTAAGTGCAGGTCTCGGTAGAGAGTGTGGGAAAGGAGACCTTCCCACTCTAACAGGCCATGGGAGTCTTCGGGCCATGGTGTCCAGCCCTCACTGAATATTTATCTACCCAATGCGGGGCCTAGACCCAGTCAAGGCCGAGGGGAAACAGCACTCCAAGTCTCCACAAGACCCAACAGAATGTGGTAGGAGCCATAAAATGATGCAAAGTCCTGAGGAAGTTGGACTCTCATTCACTCTTACTCAAGTGGCAAGGATCAGAAAAGCTTCAAGCAGGGTATCTTTAATGCAGAATTATACTGAGTTGTCCGTGCAGAATTAGATTTGACTGCATGGGCTGAAGAAAAAAGTAAAATAAAATAAGAGAGACTTAGATACAAGTTTAACTTTCTTTCACCTAGCTGCAGGGTTACACATTCTGCGCTGGTAAGGCATCTTCCCTGGCATTAGCAATCAAGATCCTTTCCAGTTTTTCATTCTGCCATCCCAGCAGTATGTCCCTGTCCTCGTGGCCCATCTGGCTGCCTAAGCACCAGTCATCACATCTACATTCCAACTAGTAAGATGAAAGAATGGAAAGAAGTCCAAGTCCCTCTTGTGTCTTAGAGCCACTGCCCTTGCTGGAGGCACCTGCTGCAGGGGTATAAGAAACCACAGGTGTTACACATTTATTCAGTGACCATCCTACTCATTCCATCCACCACTTTTACAATAGATTTTCTTTCTAACCATTTTGTTTTCTTTGCATGTTTTGCCCTTTTCCAGATCCACCTCTGGTGGAGGTTATGATACATTTTCCCCCAGATGACGGTGTTGCATGTTCTGCTCATATATGTAATTAAGTTTTGCTGTAAACAATTTAAATAAAAGTAACTCAAAGTGATTCTCTCCACTGAGTGACTAGGCACTGATCCCATTTTAGTGAATATTCTTCTGGACTTTTCTCTCTGTACTTCGCACCCCTCCCCACTGCTACCATTACAGCGCTGGCCCAAGTCTCCATCATCTCTGGCCCCTGACTATTGCAGGAGCCTCCTCAGCAGCCGCTGGCTCCCATCCTCACTTCTCCCCTTTCAGGAGATTTACAATCAATCTCAAATCTGAGCAGGGTTTTTTAAAAAATTGAGGTAAAATACACATAACATAAAATTAACCATTATATATATTTAAGTTTATTTATTTATTTACCTACTTATTGGGGGGGTAGGGGAGAGAGTGCACAAGCAGGGGGAGGGGCAGAGAAAGAGAAGAGAAAAAAATCCCAAGCAGGTTCCACACTGACACAGGCTTGATCCCACGAACCACAAGATCTCGATTCAAGAGTCAGACACTCAACTGACTGAGCTCCCCCCAAAATAAACCTTTTTTTTAAAAAAGCTGTTGAGATATTTTTCAAGTTTACTTCTTTATTTTGAGAGATTAGGGGAGGGGAAAAGAGAGAGAAAGAATTCCAAGCAGGCTCCTCACTGTCAGCTCAAAGCCCAACACGGGCCTCGAACCCACAAACCATGAGATCATGACCTGAGCTGAAGTCGGATGCTCAACCAACTGAGCCACCCAGGTGTTCTTTAAAATTAGCCATTTATTCATTTTAGCCACTCTGACTGGCGTGAGGTGGTATCTCAGTGTGGTTTTGAAGAGACTATAGATGCTGGTGAGGGTGTGGAGAGACGGGCACCCTCCTACACTGTTGGTGGCAATGTAAGCTGGTGCTGCCACTCTGGAAAACAGTGTGGAGGTTCCTCAAAAAATTAACAGTAGAACTCCCCCATGACTCAGCAATAGCACTGCTAGGGATCTACCCAAAGAATATAGAAGTGCTGATGCATAGGGGCACATGTACCCCAATGTTCATAGCAGCACTGTCAATAATAGCCAAGTCATGGAAAGAGCCTAAATGTCCATCACCTGATGAATGGATCAAGAAGATGTGGTGTATATACACAATGGAGTACTACATGGCAATGAGAAAGAATGAAATATGGCCATTTGTAGCAAATGGATGGACCTTGAGGGTGTCAGGCTAAGTGAAATAAGTCAGGCGGAGAAGGACAGATACCATATGTTTGCACGCATAGGTCTAGCAGAAGAACAGGAGAAACCTAATGGAGGACCAGGGGGAGAGGAAGGGGGAAAGAGAGTTGGGGAGAGAGAGGGACGCAAAACCTGAGAGACTATTGAATACTGAGAATGAACCAAGGGTTGAAGGGGGGGGGGGGGGGGGAAAAGAGGTGGTGGTGATGGAGGAGGGCACTGTGGGGAAGAGCACTGAGTGTTGTATGGAAACCAATTTGACAATAAACTATTAAAAATTAAAAATTAAAAAATAAAATTAGCCATTTAAAAATTTTTAATGTTTTATTTATTTATTTATTTACTTTTATTTTTGAAAGACAGAGAGAGACAGCATGAGCAGGGGAGGGTCAGAGAGAGAGGAAGACAGCATCTGAAGACAGGCTCCAGGCTCTGAGCTAGCTGTCAGCACAGAGCTCAATGCGGGGCTCGAACCCACGAACCGTGAGATCATGACCTGAGTCAAAGTCAGACTCTTAACCAACTGAGCCATCCAGGCGCCCCTAAAATTAGCCATTTTAAAGAGTGGCATTTAGTGCATCCACAATGCTGTTCAACCATCTCCCATGTAGATCCAAAACATTTTCATCAACCAAAATACAACCCTATACCCAATAAGCAGTAACCCCCCATTTTCTACTCCCACAGCCCCTGGCAACCACCAGTCTATTTCTATGGATTTACCTATCCTGGATATTTCCTATGAATTAAACCATATAATATGCGACTTGGTGCATCTGGCTTCTTTTGGACAGCATATTGTTTTTGAGACTCACTCATTCCCTTTTATGACTGAACAATATTACACAACTTGTTTATCCATTCATCCACTGCTGACCATTTTGGTTGTTTCCACTTTTTGGCTGTTGTGATTAGTGTTACTATGAACATTCTTGTACAGGAAATTGTTGGAGTACCTGTTTTCAGTTCTTTTGGGCTTATGCCTAGGAGTGGAATTCCTGGATCACGTGGTAATTCTATGTTTGCACCATTTTATACAGCCACCAGTGACGTACAGATCCTTGATGACACTTGTTATTCTCTATTTTGGTTTTTATGCTCATCATCCTTATGGGTGTGAAGTGGTATCTCATTGTTATTTGATCTGCGTTTCCCTAGGGACCATTTATGTTAAGTATCTTTGCAGGTGCCTTTTGACTGTCTGTATATCCTCTTTGCAGAAATGTCTTTAAGCCCTTTGTCCACTCTTAAATTGGGTTGCTTTTGTTGTTAATTGTAAATTTTTTAAATGTGTGCTGGATGCTAGATGCTATCAAGTATGTGATTTTTTTTCACTTCCTTGACAATGTCCTTTGATGGACAAAAGTGGTGAATTTGGATCAAGTCCAGTTGATCTATTTTTTCTTTTGTTGCCACAACTAAGAATATGTTACCAAATCCAAGGCCATGAGGATTTATGCCTATGTTTTCTTCTAAGGGTTTTATAGTTTTAAGTATTATGTTTGAGTCACTGGTCCATTTTCAGTTCATTTTTGTCTATGGGGGCACAGCCTCATCCTCCGCAGGTGGATGTCCGGTCTCACCACTGCTTTTTGAAGAAACTGTTCTTTCCCCCAGTTTCTTCCTTGTCATCCTTGTCAAAAATCAATTTTCTTTGGACATATGGGTTTCTTTCTGGACTCTCAATCCTGTCCCCTTGTTTGTATGTCTATCCTTGTCAGTGCCCCATGGTTTAAATTTGTAGTGAGTTTTGAGGTAAGGGAGTCTGAGCGCTCCAACTTTGTTCCCTTCAAGATTGTTTTCTATTGTTTGGGACATCTTGCGATTCCATCTGAATTTGAGGATTGGCTTTTCTATTTTTGTAAAAATTTTAAGAAGGCCTTTGGAATTTTGATAAGGGTTGCACTGAATCTGGAGATTGCTTTGGGCAGTATTGCCATCTTAATATTGTCTCCCAGTCTATGAACTTGGGATACTTTTCTATTTATTTGGGTTTTCTTTCATTTCTTTTAGTAATGTTTTCTAGTATTCCATACACAAATCCTTTATTTTCTTTAAATGTTTTTATTTATTTTTGGAGAAGAGAGAGACATAGTGCAAGCAGGGGAGGGGCAGAGAGACGGGGAGACACAGAATCCGAAGCAGGCTCCAGACTGAGCTGTCAGCACAGAGCCCGACATGGGGCTCGAACTCACGAACTGTGAGATCATGACCCGAGCCAAAGTCAGACGCATAACTGACTCAGCTACCCAGGCGCCTTCATGCATAAATCCTTTAGCTCCATGGTTAAATTTATTGCTAAGCATTTTATTCATCTGGATGCTATTGTAGGTGAAGTTATTTTGCTAATTTCCCTTTCCGAGTGTTCCTCACCGCTGTGCAGAAGCACCACTCATTTGTGTGCATTGACCTTGTGCCCTGTAACGCAGCCCTAGCAGTGCTTATTTGTCCTAACAGTGTTTTGTTTAATCTTTAGGGTTTTCTACATATTAGATCATGTCATCTACAAACAGAAACAATGGTACTTCTTCCTTTCCAGTCTGGATGCATTTTTTCCCTTGTCCGTTTGCTCTGACTGGAACCTTCAGTGCAATGTTGAATGGTAGCAGTGAAGGCAGGCACCCTGGTCTTGCAACTGATTTTCAGAGCTCCTTTCCTCCCTCTGTCAGGTCCCAGCTCATGGGCCATCATCTCAGTGAAGCCTGGCCACCCTGCCCCAAAAAAGCAGCATCCTCCTCGCCTGCACCCCAGCCTGGAATTTCCTAGTCTTTTACTCTGCTTTATTTTCTTCCACAATGCCTGATATTGTGTCGTATCTTTGCATGTTTATTTATCACCTGTCTCCTTCCACTAAATTATAAACTGTTCAGTGCTGCCACCTGACCCCTAGAAAGGCTCCTGGCACGTAGGAAGCATTCAGTAAATATCTAGTGCATGAATGAATGAATGAATGGCTGAATAGATAAATGCAATTTTCATCCATGGAATTAAATTCCTCATGCTCTTTCATAGACCTGCTTTTTCACACATTATGTCTTAGACCTGTTTTTCTTAGTAAGTGAACACCCTCAGTAAGTAAAGTCACCCTTTATAATAACTGCAAGAACCCATCATATGGATGCCCCATCATTTCTCCACCATTCCTTGTTGGGTCAGTGAAGTCACACACATTCTTGTATGTGCCTCTTTGCTCCCTCGTCCAGTCGTGAGTCTGACACCTTAAAAATATAATGTCACATGAGGCAAGGTTACCTTTTTGCTCCCTATTCTTTTAATAATCTGAATGTATTTTATTTAAATATGTTTCTCTTTAAAAATTTTTTTACATTTATTTTTTATTGAGAAACAGAGACAGAATATGAATGAGGGAGGGGCAGAGAGAGGAGGAGACACGGAATCCAAAGCAGGCTCCAGGCTCTGAGCAAGCTGTCAGCACAGAGCCCGACACGGGTCTGAACCTGCAAACTTCGAGATCATGACCTGAGCCGAAATCAGTAGCTCAGCTGACTGAGCCACCCAGGTGCCCCTATTTAGATATGTTTCTAAATTGCTCTCTCATGTCAGAACCCTTGATTGGGAAACCCTACACCCTGACAGTCTACAAAATTTTTCTTTTGTATCTCTTTCTGACTTACAGTTTGTTTTAACTAATGACCAGCAGTCCGGTTTGACCAAGTTTTAAAGTTATTCTTCTCAAATATAAGAGGTGTTCTGTTGGAGATCCTTGATTCCTGTTCTTTGGGGAAGTTTGGCACTAGGTTCCCAAAGGGAGAAACCTCAAGTGAGTCTCAGCACAGAGGGGTCCACAGGGTTCCCGGACAGTCCACCTTGAACCGTCACCAGAGGCTGCCCCCACACAGCCACACACCCTGTCACAGACACCCATGTGTTTGCAGGGAAGGTCTGGGTCCCCAAGCAGAAGCCAATGGATCCCGTGCTGGAAAGTGTGACGCTGGAGCCGGAGCTGGAGGAAGCATTGGCCAACGCCTCAGATGCGGAACTCTGTGACATCGCAGGTAAGAGCCTTTCTGGAAGCTTCCCCCCATCTTCTAGAAGGGTTTGACCTGCACCTTCAGGGAGTCTTGAATGGTTTATTTCAACATGAACACACTCTCTGCTTCTAATAAGGACTAAAGGAGACCACGAATAGTAAGACAGAAACCCTTTATCAGAAACCAAAATGAGGAAAACAGAAGTAAAACTACCCAAACGCATCATTCCACAGAGCCATGAAAACCCATTGCAGAGAGATATGGAGGCATCCCGGGGAAGGCCAGCATAGGTCCCTTACCAGCCCCTGCATCAAATCCTGCCCAAGCCACCTGGGAAGAGAAAACAGAGGGACACAGACAGAGGGGACAGACCTCTCAAGTTTGGGAGGCTCACAAAGGGCTAGAGCAAAGTCCTTTGACTTTACAACCTTGCACGGCTCAGAGAACCGAACTTTGGGAAGCCCGCCCCCTCATCACATATTTGTACAACACTGTCCGTCCCCATGTGTGTTTCCATATGATCGTCATAAACAGCCCCTAAGGCTCCAGAAGGTGGCTTGATGTTCAGAGCCCTTCACCACGCTTGTCTCCGTATTACGGACTAGTCCCTGCCCTGTGTGCCCTGAGCTCCAGCTCTGCAGAGGGTGGGGCTCAGCAAACACCCTGCACGCCCACCCCCACCGCAGTAGAGCTCCCCAGCCCAGGAGGTGGGGGTAGGCTTTTCATTCCGCAGACTTGGGAGCTGCTAACCACCCCCAAGGTAATGACAGGAGGGTGGGTGGAGTGAGAAGAGACTCGAGGCAAGTGAAATGGGAACGAAAAGATAGAGTCAACTGTGCCTATCTGGCTGTGACAGTGAGGTTGGGGGAGGAGTCAAGGAAGGTTCCAGATCTCTGGCTGCGGGGACTAAAGTGGATGCTGGTGCTATTAATAAAGGTGGGTGTGTTAGTCTGCTCGGGCTGCCGTGCAAAATACCACAGGTTGGGTGGCTGAAACAGCAAATCTATTTTCTCACAGTTCTGGAGGTTAGCAGTCCAAGGTGTTGGGAGGTTTGGTTTCTTCTGAGCCCCCTGACCTTGGCTTGCAGCTTATACTGAGCTCTGTTTGGGACCTTTGGAGTTTGAGGTCACCTAGATGGGGATAGTTAGACTTGAAAGTCTTCAGTAATTCCAGAGGAGGTCCTGTTACAGTCTTTGTGGTACCATTAACATGCAGATGTGGGCATCGTTAGCATTGTCCAGCCAGGCAGAAAGCATGCCTGAGAGGGAGCCTGGGGCTCGGAAGGCAAGTAGCCCTAACTACCTCAGAAGTCTTTGACAGATGAGGAGTGGAAATGGGGCAGAGCTAGTCATGATGGGGGCTGGTGAGTCACAAATGACCTGGGAACCAAAGGCCAAGTCAAAGGCCAAGTCAGGAAGAACCTAACATAAGAGGTAGAGAGACAGAATGAGGGTTCGGGGCTGGCTGGGAGACCCAGGGCTGTGTGAGGCCAGAGGTGAAGTGAGGGCACAGTGCTTGGGGACTCAGCAGGCTGCAGCTGTCTTCTGCCTCCTCACACCCTCCGGCTTCTCATGGGTGTCTCTCATGAGTCCTGGTGGCATTTGTGCTGGGGACAGCAAGGGCGTGACTCCATCACTTCCATCGGTAGTGAACGACAAGGGGAGGGGCAGTGAGAAGACTCCATGTGCACGAGGGGTGACCCCAGTGGGCCTCATGGCCAAAGCCAGGTTGCAGTGACCCAAGGAGTGAATGATGGGCAGAGCCAACATGTGGATTCTGAGTCCAAGCAACCCTTTCCTCAGGAGGCAGAACCTGGGGAAAGGACACAGGGCACTGGTTTGAAGGGCATTGGGTTGAGAGAAAGTACACCATCGAGTACAGAAGCAGGGAGTGTTTCACCCGGATGGAAACGGAACACTTAACTTGGGGAACTTAACTGATTTGTTTTCCCGCTCAAGATTTGTTTTGTCAAAAGCCACAAAAATCAGATTTGATTCCTCATTATGCTCATCCATTTCCACCGCACCATTTCCATAATCGGGGGTCCCCCTGACTTACAGTTAACCTGTGTAGCAGGGAGGTCCGGCCTCTCCACACTGACTCACCCTGGAGCTGTTTTTATCCCAGTCCTTCCCCTCTGATCACCCTCCGTGATGTCACTGCCCTCATTAGGTAGCTCAGAGGGATTATCAAATGACTCCGCTGTCAGAACCGCCAGTTCCCGTGCCAAAATAGAACTGCAATATTGCGCTAAGTTTCTGTGTTGATTTCTTGAAACGATTTCTCTTTTATTTTTGTTGGCGTGGCTAATTATTATTATCTGTTCATGATACCGTGCCCTTCCGTTGTCTGGAGAGGAGACGGGGAGCTGTAAGTCAACACCAGTGTCAACTGGCTAACCTTGGGCGCCTGGCCCTGAACATCAGCCCCTGTAAAAGGCGGCCATGTCTCTGGGGCGGGGAGGACTGAATATTGGTTGACCCCCACCTGCGCCCCAGGTGCTGTGGGAATTGCTTCCAATACCTTGCTGCTGTGTTTATTGACCACAGCTATCCTAAGAAGTGAGTTTTACTGTTGTCCCTGTTTGATGGATGGAGAAAGGAGGCACAGGGATGTGAAATGCCTTGCCCATGGGCTTGAACCCAGGCAGCTTCATCCTGCCGGCAGCACCGTCCAGCACAACCTGGGTGGAGCCCTCCTCTGTAGGGGAGGTGGACACAGAGTGAGAGCAAGAAGGGGTACATGGCCAAATCCCATGAAGCCGGCTGGGGAAGGCACATTAGAAAGGCCTGTAAATGTCACTTGAAGGGATGGACCCCTCAGGATCAGTGGGGCTGAGGGAAGTATTGGGAGAGGCCAGATGAAGGCAGCGGTTTAGGCAGAGAGGTGGTGGTGGTGTTCGGAGGACGGGGGGTACAGGAGACAGGCCTAGGCAGGTCCAAGGGCTAACGTGGAGCCAGGAGCTGTGTCTACGGCACCGCTGTTCCTAGTGCTGGATCAGAGGCCAAGAAATCAAGATGTCCAGAGGACGAGAGGCATTCTGGCCTGAGGCACCAGAAGACAGCTGATGGGCTTGGGGGAGAGCTGCTTTGCCAGGGCTCTATTCAAAGATGCCACGGGAGGTAGAGGTGGGATCTTGTCGAGTGTCTGGTGTGGCAAACACACCACAGACTGATGCTGGGGGGTTCGGATCCTTTCTCAAGGATAGGGTTGCTGGAGCTGTGACCTATCTCAAGCATAGGTCAGCAGAGAAAGACAAGTAGGGAGATGAGGGCATGGGGTCTGCAGGGCATTTCTAGTCTTGGAGACTCAACTCCCAGGCGGAGCTTTCCATTAACTTAGTTTTTACTCACTCACATACTCAGCAGCCATTTATCCAGGGTCTTCCCACCGTGTGCGAGGCTGTGGATGAACCCTGGTGAACGAAACGTAAGCAAACAGCTGGTTCTTGCCCTCAAGGAGCTGACATTCAATACTTAGGCCCCAAAGAAGTGCCAGGGGAGAGTGAGTGTCATCCAGAAAGAGGACAAGTGCAAGGAGGGGGCTTGGTTAGGCGGTGGGGCCAGGGGATGAGGCTGGAGGCTGAAGTGGAGCCAGGATCAGGAAGAGCCGAGGTGAACTCGGGGGAGTTGGTGGGGCAGGGGATGTGTCCCAGGCTGGGATGCATCAGGAGAGAGAGAGAGAGAACCTACCACTTGTCTGAACTGGGGAAGCGCCCCCACCCCCAGGGGCTTGCTTGGTGCATGTGCAGCAGGCAGGATGTTCGGCCATGTCTGGATCATGCAGGAGGACACCCAGCAGATGTGCCATGGTGACCCAGGTGTGGCGCCGGGAAGGCAGAGCCTGTGGACTCACGTGTGTCCATCTGTCTTCCTGCCTGTGCCCCATTTGTGTGTTCATTCATTCACACTCTGAGTTGATGTGCATGATCAAGCTGCCGTGTGCTAGGATGCATCAGATCTAGGCCCTGTCCTTGGGGGACCCAAGATGTGATGAGGAGGACAGACGAGAAATGTGGACATTTCAACCAGAGAGGTGTTACCGCAGGGCTGCGCTAAGTTCTTGGCACATAGTGTTGGGTTGTAGCTCAGAGGCCGCTGGGAGTGAGTTGCAGGCACTTGGCATTATTAGTGCCTCCCCTCCCTAGTCAGGGTTGTGATCCTGGCTCACCTTTAGGGACCCTGCAGGTGGGGCAGGACCCAAAAAGGAATTGGGATCAGAGACTCACCCTTCAGAAGGGCCAATCCCCAGCCTTCCATGGGCACTTGGCACCCCCAGGTCAGAGACAGTCTTAGCCCATTCACCCCAGCTCCTGGGGTGCCCTCATGTCCTTAGGCACATTCTGTGAGGGTCAGGATGTGATTTGTCCAGGAGCAGTCTGACCGTACCCAAGGCCTGGGCCACGCTTCTTCCACCTGTTTCTAGGACGCAGGAAAACACTTTCCTGCCCTCAGCCCAGAGCCAGACAAGCAGTTGGCAAGCTGGAGAGGCCCAGGATGTGTGTCTTGGTCTCTCTGCATCCTAAGTGGAATTACAAACTGAGTGAACCCTGCCAAGACAGAAGAGGAAAGAGAACTCGATGTTCTTTTTCAGAGTTCAAAAATAGTCCTTTTTGAGTTTTGAGGAAGATCTGGTCTTTTAAAAAAAAAAATCAAGTTCCCCAGTGCTAAATTCAGCCTTGCCAATATCTACAAAGAATGAAGCAGCAGGCAATGTTGATGTGCTATTTTCCTCCATCATTCACTTCTGGTGACATGGGTGTGCAAAATCAAGGAAGGGGAAGGTCATGATTGGGTGCCCAGGGCAGGCCAAAGGGATCAGAGCCACCAAGCCTTCTGCTCAGCAATGGAGATATTGCTTCACCCCTCCCTCCCCCTTCCACTGTCCCATCCTTTCTTCCTCCCCCATCCCTTCCTCTCTCTCTCCTTTTGTTTCCTCCTCCCTTCTTCTTTTCTTTCTCCCTCCCTCATTTCCCTCTGAGCCTGCTGACAAAGTGTGGGGTCAAGAGCACCCGCCCTGGATACTTGGTGTAACAATCAAACAGGACAGAAAGAGGAGACTGTGTGGCTGTTAAGTCCCACGTAAAGGTAAGAGATTAGCATTCAGACATAGTCCCCTATACAGGTGAGAAAACTGAGGCCCAAAAAGTGGAAGTGTGCTGGGTGAGGTTACCTGGCCAATGAGTGCCAAGGCCCAGCCTGGGGCCCAGGTCTCTTTCCTCTGTCCGCTGGCACTTCCTTGTAATGTTCCTGCCCCCTTGCTGGACCATTACAGGAAACTGGCATCGAGTACAAAATGCATTTTTGATTTCCCGCCTCTCTATACCTTTCAGCAAGAGCAGCCAGCCATGTGAGGTTACATCTTTCCTATGATTCTCAGCAAACTTTCCAGACCTTTCTCCAGAGAGTGGCTCCAGGTGGTCGGACCCCCTGCCACTGACTCAGGCCTCGGCCCCCACTGCCCATGTACAAGCAGCCTAAATTCAAGCCCTGAGAGCTCTAAAAAAATGTAGATGCCTCTCTCCCTACCCATTCCCCTCAGTGACGAGCAGGAAAATCTAATTTTAGCAGAGAAGACTCTTAGAATGTGAGAAACAGAAGGGCTTTGAGATCCTCTCATTCTGTGGTGCTCAGCCCCCACTGAGCATCACATTATGCAAGGAGATTAAAAATATATCTGCAGAGATTCAAATAGGCTGGTCCAGGAGGAGCACCAATGTTCCTTGAAGCTCCCAGGTGATTCGTAAGTGCAGCCGGGATAGAGAACTGTCTCACTGCACAGAGGAGGCTGAAGCCCAGAGAGGTGTGGGGACCTTGCCGGAAGTCACACAGAATGGGGCATAGTCAGGACTGGAACTTGGGTCTCCTGACCCTTCACCAAAGGCTCTCATGCTGTCTCTCTCAATAGAAAGAAAGTATGTCTAATGAAATAGCTGGGGGGATTAAAAAAAAAAAAACCATCAACAAACATTTACCCACTACTGTATTCTGGAGGAGGCAGAGGGAGATAATATTCTTTGCTGACCTCTGCAAGCCCGAAGTCCAGTAGAGGAAGCGTGCACGCACCCAGCTGTCTCTGCTTCTGTGTAGACCACACTGTGATAAGGACACCAAGTGCTGTGGGGGAACTAGAGAGCGCAAGCGAGAAATCCAGGAAGCCTCCCAGAGAGAAGAAGTGTTATTCCAAGTCTTAAAGGATGGGAAGGTAGAGTTGTGAGGTCAAATACAGGATGCTCTGCTGGATTTGAATTTCAGATAGACAGTGAAATCAGTTTTTTGTTAAATTTATTTTTGAGAGAGAGAGAGACAGACAGACAGACAGACAGCATAAGCAGGGGAGGGTCAGAGAGAGATGGAGACACAGAATCCGAAGGAGGCTCCAGGCTCTGAGCTAGCTGTCAGAGCAGAGCTTAATGCGGGGCTCGAACCTACAAACCATGAGATCATGACCTGAGCTGAAGCTGGATGCTTAACTGACTTGAGCCACCCAGGTGCCCCTGAAATCAGTTTTTAAAATAAGTAGATTCCAAATACTGAAATGGGACATACTTACACTAAAATATGATTCATTGCTTATATGAAATTCCAGTTCAACTGGGTATTCTGTATTTTTATTTGCTAAATCTAGCAACCCTGCAGGGAACATTTCAGCCATGCACATGGCACATGGAGAGAGAATTGCCAGTAGAGGGGACAGCGTTGGCAGAAGCAGGAGAACCTTCTGAGCCATGACCATTTGTGTCGCCAAAGCCCGAAGAGTGTGGGCAAGGCACAAGGCCATTGAGGCAGCCAGCCCAAGGAAGGCCAGTGAAGCCAGGCTGTGGGTTCCCAGCCCATCATCCTCCCACCAGGGTGGCTGCAAAGCCTTGTGGTCCCCATGTCCTTCCCTCCGTCTGTAGTCCATCCTCCACACACAGCCAGAGTAACACTCCAGAACTCGAGCCAGGCCGTCTCAGTGCCCGCCGAGGCCTCCCTCCAGTGGCTTCCAGGTCACATCTAGGGAAAGACATCCAATCTCCTTACCTCACCCCAGGAGACTCCACAAGATCCAACCTTGCCTGTTTGAATTAAATCTACTCCATAGGGTTGTTGTCAGGATTCAGGGCGATGGTTTCAGGCAGTTTTTAAGCTTGGGCTGCCCACTGAAAGCACCTAGGGAACTTGGAAAAAGGCAGATGTCTGGCCTCCCCCCTAGAGATTGTGGTTTAATTGGTCCAGGGTAAGCCTGGGCCTCAGGACTTTCCAGAGATTCCCCAGTGATTCCAATGTGCAATAAAAGTGAGAATCACTGGGGTACAAAGTATTTTCTGGCCTGGAGCAAGCGCTTAATGAGGGGGTGTGTGTTTCAGTCCAACATGTGTCCAACTCAGCTCTGTCCATCTTCCGCTTCCCCTTCCCTCCCTAGCCTTCCAGTCCCTGAGCTGGAGGGCTTTCCCACCATCCCCTCCGCCTGCCCGGAATGCTTCTGCCTCCCTTCCCTTAACTTGGCCAACCCCACTAGGCATCCCTCCCATCCCAAGTCCCTCTGTTTTCTCCCCAGAACACACTGAACTTTTCCTTCACAATACGTATACTCTGTGCTTATGTTTTCAATCGAGTGGGTACCTGCCCAGCACCTCTGTCCCCTGACAGACTCTGTTGTTCCCAGCTGTGTCCCCCGCTCTTCTCCATCTCCCTCGCTCCCTTCCTCCCTCTACCACCACCCCACCTGCAGCCAGGCACACGAATCAGCCGCTCGATAAATGTTGAACAAACAAATGGATGAAAGCCTGACTGAGCACAGGCATGATGTGGCCAGATCTGCATTTCCAGAAAGATCTTTCCAGCTGCTCTGTGCTGAATGCTGGTGGGGGGAGGGTAGGAAGAGACTGGGGCCAGGACTGCAGTGATTACACAGCTGTGATAACACAGCCATGAAACGGTGGGGCCTCCACAAGGGCAGAGGTAATGGACTGAGAGGTGGGACAGATGAGGGACAGTCCTTAGGAGGGAGGGGATTTGGAGGAGGGGCGTGCCATGTCACTGAGGTTCTACCCTGAGGGTCAGGCAGGATGCCAAGATGGAAGGTGATCCAAAGGAAGGGGTTGCTGCCGGGAAAGACGAGTTCTGTTTCTGCCAAGTTGGGCTAGATGTGCCAGTGGGACATCGGCGGACACGTAGGAACCTGAGTCCCAGGTTAGCAGAGTCTCGGCTGGGCGTAGAGATGTGAGAGTCACGTAAACAGAGACGAGAATAAAAATCAAATAAAATTTAGTCATACACCTGTTTCTTGCCATTTCCATGAGCAAAACTTCCTGGGATGTAGGAGATCCGTGGTCAGGAGGCCCTTGAGTCCGAGAGAATGGCGAGTGACCGGCACTTCCCCTGTCCCCACAGCTATCCTGGGCATGCACACCCTCATGAGCAACCAGCAGTACTACCAGGCCCTCGGCAGCAGCTCCATCGTGAACAAGGAGGGACTCAACAGTGAGTACACGGCCCAGACCGCCGGCTTTGGCACCCCTGCCCTGCTCCCAGCAAGGACACGTTGGACGTGAAGGCGCGTCCGTGCCGCCTGCTTCCACGGCCCGCTCATGATCTCTGGCTCGTTGCAGAGGTTTTAAAGTTCTATGGGAGCCAAATCTATCCACCTTTTCCCTTGCCGGGCCCTGTGTCTTGTTTATGCAGGACTTCCCCATCCTGGTATAAAAAAAAAATCCTCCTACTCTATGTTCCCCTGGAACTTTTAGAAGTTTGCTTCTTGTGTCCAACTTCTTACTCCCCCTGCACATCCTGTACGTGTGTGTGGTGGGAGATGCACTCAAACTGTCATTTTTTAATGGCTGTCATGCTGTACCCACACTGTTCTTTGCCAAGTTCATCCCTTCACCACTGGCTTGGGACTCCACCATGATCATGAATGTCTACATTCACAGTCTGTGTCCGGGTGCCTCTTTGGTTCCCCGAGTCCTCTGGGCCAGTATTGTGTTGTCTTACTTGCCCGACTGCACGGTTCCAAGTAGCATTTGGGCCCCCAAAAGAAATGAGGGTGTCACAAGAATAATGGCCCTCCCTCTGGAAGGCTTACGTATTTCCTTGACACTCAGGCTTTATTCTGTATTCACAAGAGCCCACTGAGGTAGTGACTGTCCACACTTGACAGATGAGGACATGACGCTCCGAGGGTTTAAGTAATTCACCCAGTTCTTGCAGGAGAGCAGAGGCGGAGTCCAAGTAGGGCCGACACCGCCCCTCCTGGTGGCCCCTGGGAATGCTCAGCCTTCTCTTGTCCCTGAATTCAGCCACTGCTTCCTTCTCAAGTGTCCCAGTGTGGAGAGAAAGGGCCCCTGTGCCTCTGTGAGCCACCTCTCTTGTGTCCATCACTCTAGGTGTGATTAAACCCACACAGTACAAGCCTGTGCCCGATGAAGAGCCAAACTCAACAGATGTAGAGGAGACTCTGGAGCGGATAAAGAACAATGACCCCAAACTTGAGGAGGTCAACCTCAACAACATCCGGGTAGAATCCTTTTTATTTCTCTTCACCTGGGGTGGGTGGGAGGAGCCATGTCTGTGTCACCACCGTGCATGTGGCCCAGGTTGGCTGTGTGGGGACAACAGGGGCCTGTTTGGATTCTGGGTGCTTCTGGATCAGGAAAGAGGCAAAACCCTTAAAAGGCCCTGGCTTCTTCTGAGGACCGACATCAGTCCTAGGTGTTCACCACGGGCCAACACAGCTTCGATTCTGGAAAGCTGCCTTATTATTCAAAACACTGAGAGCTTCTCCAAGCTAAAATATTAATTCAGACACACCTGTCTGCAGGGGATCTCAAGGCTGGAAAAGGCCTGCGCGCCCTGGGAGGGGCCCTTGGAGGGGCCCTCACCGCCGTATCACACACACAGTCAGCCTCATTCTGCAGCCCTGGCAGGGAGCTGTCGGCCCATATGCGTCCGGATGTTTCCTGTGTGACCACCAAGGGCAGAGGAGGGTCAGAAGGACAAGCAGTCCTACCCTGGACAGGCTGCAGGAGGAATTCCAAGGCAGGCCCAGCTGCCTGCCCACCTGCTCAGCCCCGGGAGCCAGCAGGATTAGTTCTGGGAGGGTGTGGGGTAAGGCAAGAAGTGGGCCCCCCACTCCCCGGCTCTTCTTTCCTTTCTTCTCCACTTTCTTTTAAGTGGCTGCCAGCCCCAAAGGCACAATCTGATCAGAAACCTGCACCCACACTGTTCTCCTCCACCTGGCCTCCCGAGGCTCTGCTCCCACGGGGAGCTAACGTGACGCTCTGAAATGAGAGATCCGTGAAAGCATGGCCAGGTTTTCTCTCGGGTGCCGCCATTGTCTGCTGTGTGCCCAGTGGGAGACACTGGTCCAATTCAGAACCGTGTGCCCTGGCAGTGAACACTGGCTTGGAGCAGTGTGGTGGCCGTGGCTCTGCGCCTTCACCATGGGGGCTCAGGCTCGTCCCTCCCCAGGCTTCATTTTACCCTCTGATGTGAGAGAGTTGGACTAGATGAGCGGTTTTCACCTGAGAAGATTAAAAAAATATGCACCAGTGTGCACCTGCACTGAGATTTTGATTTTATTTGTTTGGTTCAGACCCGAGCAATAGCATTTTATAAAAGCTCCCTGGGAGCCTCTGGTGGGCAGTGGGACTGAGACCCTCTGGGACAGATGTCTCTTATAGATCATCTAGTGCAATGCCCAGCACCTCCCCGCTACCTCCCGCCACCTGTTTTCCAGAATCATGCCCAGAGTGGGGAAGAGACTTCCCCCAGAGGCAGAGTGAGTCAGAAACATGGCCGGTCACCCTGACCGAGGCCGAGGCCCTGCCCACTCCCACACCCCCAGACCTGAACTCTTGGCACAACCCTCCTCTGCATCCTCTGCCTTGATTTTCCCTGCTCTGGTCTCTGCCTGCACAGATGGTTGTGAACATTTTAGGGAGGATTTTCTCAATCTGTTGACCAGAAAGTTCTCCCCAAATCTCAACCATTTGGGGCAAAGCCAGAACCCTTTGCCCATTCAGCTGTTGGGTCAGAGACTTGCTAACAATCAGGCTGCACAGGTGAGAGGGTTACTGCCCCATCCGTCTGCCCAACCTGACCCGGGTGGGGGCTGCTCATCGCTGCCTGCCTTTCTCTCTGCAGAACATCCCCATACCCACCCTCAAGGCCTATGCAGAAGCCCTGAAAGAGAACTCCTATGTGAAGAAGTTCAGCATTGTGGGAACACGGAGCAACGACCCTGTGGCATATGTACGTACTTTTCTGTTCTGCTGCATTGAGTGGGGGGGGGGGGGAGGCATAGAAACAGAAGGGTTGATGCTTGTGGCCCCAAGGCTGGCCTAGCCCCACCAAGGAAGAACCCAGCATAATGTGGGGAAAGGCACTGGGCTGGGAGCCAGGAAAGGATGTGGACACAGAGGCCGTTATCCAAGCAACATGTGTCCATTATTCTAGTTACTATTCACAGCCACCCCTGTTCCCAGGGGTAGAGCCTCCCCACTTTGCAGATGAAGAACCTGCGGTGCAGGGAGTCCAGGCATTTTGCTTTGTCCGGAGTTGCACAAGTGAGAGGTGGAGCTGAGATTTGAACACAAGTCACGTTGATTCGAAAGCAGATCTGTCTCCACTCCCCACATCACATTTGGACAAGGCCCTGCCCCTTTCTGGGCTTCAATTTCTCTATACTTAAAATCATTTTTCTCAATGTTTGTTTATTTTGGAGAGAGAGACAGAGTACAAGTAGGGAGGGGCAGAGAGAGGAAGACACAGAATCTGAAGCAGGCTCAGCGCACGAACCTCAAGATCATGACCTGAGCCAAAGTCAGACGCTTAGCCATCTGAACCACCCAGGTGCCCCTAAAATCATTTTCTTAACCTACGGGTCCTGATGATCCATTTTATTTGTGTTTTACCCAAGTCTTAAAGATACTGCTGATCAAATTAAATTATACTTACTATAAAGTAGCCATCAATTCTTTTCTGTTTAAATATTCAAACCTGTTTTTTGAGAGTCTGTCTGTGTCCAGCACGGAATTAGGTTCTGAAAACACAACAGTCATACTCCCACTTCCGTGAACATAAGGGTCCATTTGGCCATGCAAACAATGAAAGGATGACAGTACAATGTGATTATTACAACACTAACAGTAGGTTAAAAGTGTAAGAATTAGGTACCAGGGGGTGGTAATTAATCACTTAGTAGCAATCAGTTTGTTAATATCCACAAAATAACTTGTTAGAATTTTTATTAAAGTTGCATTGAATTTGTAGATCAAGTGAGGAAGAACTGATTTCTTGACAAAATTGAGTCTTCTTATTCATGAACATGAAATATCTATTTAGTTCTTTCATTTCATAATCAGTTTTATAGTTTTCCTCATATAGATCTCCTACAAATTTTGTTAGCTTCCTACCTAAGTATTTCATTTTTGAGCATACTAATATCAATGTTATTGTGTTTTTAATTTCCTAATCTACTTGTTCCTTACTGGAATATAGGAAAGTGATTGATTTTTGAATAGCAACCTTGTATATTATAGCCTTGCTATAATCACTTATTAGTTCCAGGAGGGTTTTTTTTTTATCAATTTTTTCAGATTTTCTACAATACAGTCATATCTGTTGCAAACAAAGACAATTTTATTTCTTCATTTCCAATATATATGCATTCTATTTCTTTTTCCTGCCTTACTACATTAGCTAGAACTTCTGTTCTGAAGTTGAAAAGGAGTGGTGATAGGGTTCCTCCTTGTCTTGTACCTAATCTTAGTAATAACATTACCAGTTTCTCACCATTAAACATGATGTTAACTGTAGGGTTTTTGTAGATGTTCATTACCGAGTTGAGGACGTTCCTATCTATTTTGAATTTACTTAGAATATTTATTGTAAATGGGTACTAGATTTTGTCAAATGCTTTTTCTGCATCTATTGATATGAATGTGTGATTTTTCTTTTTAGCCTGGTGAGGTGATGGACTACATAATTGATTTTCAAATGTTGAACCAGCCTGTTGTGTACCTGAGACAAATCCTACTTGCCATGGTGTAGAATCTTTTTATACATTGTTGAATTCGATTTGCTATATTTTTGAGGATTTTTGCATCTATGTTCATGCGAGATATTGGTCTGTAGTTTTCTTGTACTGTCTTTGTCTCGTTTTGGTATTAGGATAATGTTGGCCCCAGAGAGTGAGTTAGAAATGTTCCCTCTGCTTCTGTTCTCTGAAAAAGATTATGAAATATTGGTATTGTTTCTTCCTTAAATATTTGGTAGAATTCACCAATGAACCCATGTGGGCCTGGTGCTTTCTTGTTTGGAAGGTTATTTATTAATTATCGATTCCATTTCTTTAATAGCTAATGGCCTATTCAAATTGTCTATTTCTTCATATGTGAGCTTTGGCAACTTGTTTCTTTCAGGGAATTGGTCCATTTTATCCAGGTTGTCAAATTTGTGGACATAAGATGTTCATAGTATCCCTTTATTATCATTTCGATTACCATGGGATCTGTAGTAATGGGCCTCTTTCATGTCTGATATTAGTAATTTGTGTTCTTTCTCTCTCTCTGTCTCTTTCTTTTTCTCTTAGCCTGGCTCAAGGCTTATCAACTTTATTGACCTTTTCAAAGAATCAGCATTTAACTTCATTGATTTTTCTCTATTGATTTTCTGTTTTCTGTTTCATTGATTTCTGCTCTAATTCTTATTTATTTTCTTCTGCTTACTTAGGATTTAATTTGCTCTTCTTTATTTTTAATGCTATAAAATGGAAATTTAAATTATTGAATTTAGATTTAACATATGCATTCAATACTAGACATTTCCCTCTAAGCACTACTTTCACTATATCCCCCAAATTTTGATAAGTTATGTTCTTATTTTCATTTAGCTCAAAAACTTTAATTTTTCTTAAATTAAATTTTGCCCCACCCCCCATGTGTTATTTAGAAATGTGTTGTTTAATTGTCACATCTTTGGGGATCTTCAAAGGTATCTTTCTGATGCTGCTTTTTTTTTTTAGTTAAAAAATTTTTTAGTGTTTTTATTTATTTTTGAGAGAAAGAGAGAGACATAGCATGAGCAGGGGAGGGACAGAAAGAGAGGGAGTCATAATCCAAAGACAGGCTCCAGGCTCTGAGCTAGCTGTCAGCATAGAGACTGACACGGGGCTTGAACCCACAAACCATGAGATCATGACCTGAGCCGAAGTCGGATACTTACCTGACTGAGCCACCCAGGTGTCCCTGTTGCTGCTTTCTAGTTCAATTTCACTTGAGTTCTGAGAGCAGACATTGTATTGATTTCTGTTCTTTTAAATTCGTTGAGGTGTGTTTCATAGCCCAGAATGTGATCTATCTTGGTGACTGTTCCATGCAAACTTAAAAAAAATGTACATTCTGCTGTTGTGGGATGAAGTTGTCTATATAGATGGCACTTCTATCCAGTCAATTGATGGTGCTGTTGAGTTCCATTATGTCCTTACTGATTTTTGGCCTTCTGGATCTTTCCATTTCTAATAGAAGGCTATTTATTGAAATCTCCAACTCTACCAGTGATTCATCTGCTTCTCCTTGCAGTTCTATCAGCTTTTGCCTCATGTAGCTTCACACTGTCATTAGCACAGAGACAGTAAGGCTTGTTATGTCTTCTTGGAGAAGTGACCCCTTTATCATGCTGAAATGCCCTTTCAGGTGTTCAATATAATGATTCAACAATTCTATACACTTCTCGGTGCTCATTAAGATAAGTGTACTCTTGGGGCACCTGGGTGGCTCAGTCAGTTAAGCCTCCAACTCTTGATTTCAGCTCAGGTCATGATCTCACAGTTCGTGGGATCAAGCCCCACAACTGGCTCTGCACTGACAGCTCAGAGAATGCTTGGAATTCTCTCTCTCCCTCTCTCTCTCAAAATAAATAAATAAACTTAAAAAAAAGAAAACATAAGTTTACTCTTAACCCTTTATCTGTTTTACCCATCTCCCCCACCCACCTCATCTCTGGAGGTTCTCTATATTTAAGAGTCTATTTTCTTGCTGGTCTCTTTTTTCCTTTGTTTGTTTCTTAAATTCCACATGAGTGAAAAGCTCAGTAAGTGCCATCACCCCCTGTCCTAGTTCTTTCCCCTGCACCTTCATTCCTCTGCCATGATTCAGAAAAGAAGAGTTGGCACCTGGCATGACAGGGCCTCCAGGCCCTGCTCAGCCACCAGCATGTCCCCCTTGGATTGACCTGGTGCACTTGCCTACCATTTGTTAAATATTTTGATTAGCAGTCCTTTTCTGAAGAGCAAAAGGGAGGCTGTGGAAAGAACACAACCTGAGACACTTTCCTCACGAGGGCCCACCCTCCTCGGGGTCATAAAGAAAGCTGATAGGCCATCCTAGGGGCACATGGCCGTGGGGGGAGGAGGGAAGGATGACTTCAACTAGGAAGGCTTTCTGGGAGCTGAGCTTGTATAGGGTTTCAGCAAGCATGGATGATGGGAAGGGCATTCCTGGCTCAGAGAGTCATTTCAGACAAGCAGGGCCCACTGATCACACACCCGGGGCTATCAGCGGCTGGTGTCTCCTTTCCTCCATGACACATCGTGTCCACCAACTGCTAATTACCTCATTTCCCTCAGAGGCCCTGATTGTCATCTACACCCTCTGGCTGATACCTCTGAAACGTGCTGGGGCCCCCCTGAGCTCCTCTGCTCCCATTCGCTCTGGTCACTTGCCCAGTGGGGTGGCTTCCCAGGCTTCCTTCTCTGCTCTCTGCTGCTCTGATGAAGAGGACAATGACTCCATGGGATCCCAACAGGGAAATACAAGCAACCAGTAGGGGCTATATAGGGAGGTTGGTGCCTATGGTCACCATGGGATAAATAAAGTGCATTTTCATCCCACCAAGAATAGTCTGATGACAGCTCAGACAGGCTAAGACAAGCCCTTTCTCAGGGCCACCCACTTAGCCCTTTGCAAAGCAGGATTCAAATTCAGGTCTCTCTGGCTCCAAAGCCCACACTCTTTCCACAACACCATGTTGCTTTCAGTGTTAAAATGCTTTCTTCTTTTTGGTCTATGGATAGGGAACTTTTGTTTTCCTACCTGAAAATGTTTGCCGAATGGTCATATAAATACGTGCACAGGAAAAAGATTGGAAGGAAATCGAACAGAATTGTAAACAGCAGTTATTCCTGAACGAGACTAGCTGTACTTTTCACTCTTACTGTAAAATATCGCACACATATGGAAAATGTTTGCGCACAGAACTTCAGTGTGCAGCTTAATGAATCATGGCAGACGTGTGACCCCTCCTCAAGTCAAGAACTAAAAACAACTCTGAGCAGAGAAATATGAGTTCCATGAGGGAGGGTATGAATAAATTCTAAGAAGTTCAAGAGGGCAGGCACAGCTAGCTGCAGCCCTCAGTATACAGGCTCCTGGAGAAAGAGGAATTGAGAATGGCCTTGAAGGACGGGCAGGGTTTGGATGAGTCAAGCACAAAGGGAAGGGCATCCCAGGTGGCAAAGGCAAAGCGTGGGAAGGCACTTGCCATGCCCAGGGAGCTGAGAGCAGCCCCTCTGTAAGGGAGCAGTGAGCCTGGAGGCGGAGCAAGGGAGGAGAATCAGGTAATAGAGGCTGGATGCAGGTAATAAGAGAGTGTGGAATCCTCCAGTTACGGGTTCGGGAGCTGTGGCACGTTGGAGGGGGTAGAGCCACAGAGTTGTGCTTCATGAAGGAGGCTGTACAGGTCATCTTGCCTGGCCGCTGGCTCAAGCAGCGTGAGTGTACAAGGAACTCTCACTCCCAGCAAAAAGCCTCTCAGTATTTTAGGTTCTACCCAAAAGGGGCTCCAGCCTTGCTCAGGGTGACTCACAGGTACCCTCACTTTTTCCTGTGCTTCAAGGCCCTTGCTGAGATGCTCAAGGTGAACAAGGTGTTGAAGACACTGAACGTGGAATCCAACTTCATTTCCGGAGCCGGGATCTTGCGCCTGGTGGAAGCTCTCCCATACAACACTTCTCTGGTGGAACTGAAAATCGATAACCAGGTAAGACAGACAGGGTCTCCTTGCGTCCTTCACTAAAGGAAGCTTACAGCTCCGCACTTGTACTGCTGGGTGGTAGGTGCTGCTGGACAGAGCAGATCCAGAGCCCAGCTTTACAGCACCTCAGAGGTCATCGGTCCACACCCTCCACCAAGCTCATCTTCCTCTTCATCATGCCCTTCAAGTGCTCTGTCGGCTTCTGCTTGTTATCCCCCTTAGTGACGGGAGCTCACTCCTTCCCAACCTCACCCCTTCAGCTCTTAGTGAGAGTATTCTGCCTCAGAGCCAATAGAAATCAGCTTCCTCTAAGTCCTGTTTATTGCACCTAATTCTGTTCTCTGCTGCACGTGGGACACATCTGGAGCACAGATCTGATAAACCATTGGAGTCTTTCTTACCAGGCTAAATATCCCTATTTTCTTCAAACACCCTCTACCCCACTCAATGGGTTTTTGAGTCGCCTTACCACTGAGTTTATTCTCTGGGCAAACACTAGTTTGATTTTATCCTTATAAGGTTACCATTTCTCAGTACTTCTGTGGGTCAGTCATTTATTATCTGGCAACCCTTTCAGTTCTGATTTTCTAAGATGATGCCAATTACAATACCTTGTAAATTGCATGTGTTGAGGGTCTGTTGTGGGTGGGGCTCTGTGCGGTGCATCTGACACACATCATCTCTGACCTTCCCAACAACCCCGCAGGATGTGGGTATTATCTGCCTCAGCCTGCAGACGAGAAGCAGCTCGGACAGGCTAAGTAAGGCAAGTGCCTTTCTCAAGGCTGCCCACTTAGCCCTTTGCAAAGCAGGATTCAAATTCAGGTCTCTCTGGCTCCAAAGCCCACACTCTTTCCACAACACCATGTTACTTTCAGTGTTAAAATGCTTTCTTCTTTTTGGTCTATGGATAGGGAACTTTTGTTTTCCTACCTGAAAATGTTTGCCGAATGGTCATATAAATACGTGCACAGGAAAAAGATTGGAAGGAAATCGAACAGAATTGTAAACAGCAGTTATTCCTGAACGAGACTAGCTGTACTTTTAACCCTTACTGTAAAATATCGCACACATATGGAAAATGTTTGCGCACAGAACTTCAGTGTGCAGCTTAATGAATCATGGCAGGCGTGTGACCCCTCCTCGAGTCAAGAACTAAAGTGTTACCAGGCTCTTCAACTTCTTTTTAGAGTCTACATATCACCACTTTCTCCCATCAGCCTGCCATAGGGCCTCTAATCCTGTCCCCAGAGAGAGTCAGGTGCCCCCTCCCTGTATTCTCCTAGCACCTCGGCTTCCCGTGAACTTCTCAGAAGCTGGTGCTGTATCTGAGCCATCGCTTTATTCCAGTGCCCAGCTCAGAGCTTGGTCCTTCAGTGATGCTTGGTAATCAGGCTTGCCCTGGGTGGTTGTGTATGTTGTTCACTGCACAGGGGACAGGGAGCGAAATCTAACCCATACTCTGCTCTCCAAGCCTTGGTATAGGGCTTGTTTACCCAGAGAAGACACTTTTTAAAAATTCCTATAAAGAGGCCACACAGGCCTTCAGCTGCCCTATCGTGTGAATTTGCTGCATCGGACTCCTGCATGTCTCTCATGCCAGGGACCCGCTGCTGCATTGCCCATTCCCAGCCCCTCCCCACTCCCACTCTTTCTGCCATTGCTGATCCTGCTTTATTGCGGGCAGGAGGGAGAGATCAACTGGAACAAAGGCCTGCAGCAGACTTAGCAGCAGCTCAGGGCCAAGGCTTGGGATTGGCTGCTCATGTGACTCTGGGCCTGGCTGGGCAGGGAGTCAGGGTCTACTGAAACCTGACTCCTAGGGCAGAATGTTGGCCAAAAGTGACCCAGAGCACTGGCCTCAGGTCATTGTGATGACAGCTGACAGAGAGTGAGCTGCCTACCTTCCCTGTCATTGCTGTCTACCACCACTGAGCTCAGAGCCAGAGCCAGTGCTGACTATCACCCTCCCCCTCACTGAACTCCCCGGTATGAGAACATTCACTTCCCTGAGCCTCAGTTTCCTCACATGTAAAATGGGGATAATAAGAATCTCCACTTCTAAGGAGATGGCAGATGTAAGCTATGACGTTGTTAACTTTCATAATTACTCTGAAGGTGACCTACACAGAATTCTAAGAGTTGATTGAGTGAGTAGGTACCAAGTATCCATTATATCATTTAATGTTCCCCAAAGCTTTTTGTGAGTGAGTAGTACAACCCAACCCTGTCTTGTAGGTGAGGAAACTAAAGACCCAGGCAGGTTCTGTAACCTGCCCACAGTCGCACAGGAAGTGCGTGACAGAGGCAAGACTCAAGCCCAGGTTGACGTGACTCCACAGTCAGGGAACCGTGCCCCTCTGGGCTCCTCACTCCTCCTGTGGTTTGCTGAGGGCCTTCCTTGGCTTTCCTCGGCAGTCCCTTCCCCTTGGTGTGAGGCTACAGCGCTGGTCACCACCTCCCCCCTCCATCATGGGAGCCTCTTTTCTGGTTCATCTCAGCGTTTGATGACGGCTGGCTGAACCCCAGGCCCGTGCTCTAGGCTGTGTGTGTGAACGGGGCTCTGGCTCTGCCCTCCAGCGAGTCCACGCTGGACAGGAAGGCAGGCAGGTAGAGAAACGATCATCCAATCAGGTGCGTCAGCCAGTCACAGACGGTGGGCCTCTGGGGCAGCAACCTCAGTCCGGAGCAGGCATCACGGAGGGCTTGCCGGAGGAGATGGAGTTTGAGACCAACTCGTAGGGTGGACAGTATCTCAGAGAGTGAAGTGGAGGCCGTGGCATCTCAGGTGAGGTGAACCACATGAATGAAGAGGAGAGGGGAAAAGCCGCAGAGCCCATCCAAACTAGACTAATGGTGCCCCTGGAGGAAGCCAGAAAGGGAGCTGGAAATCCAATGGGCTCTGACTGGGTAGGCTGAGCCAAAGTGGGCTGTAGGCTGTGATCTGCACCAATGTGTGCTGTGTTTAGGGAAGCTGGTTCCTACATTAGTAGGAGGGAACTGAGGGCAGACATCAGTGCCTGGGAGACCAGCGGGGGACTCTGACTGCCCAGATGAGGGGGATCTGGCTGGTCTTCTGGGGAAGGCCACCTGTGCTTCTCGCAGCGTGCCTCTCCTCGGGTGCCCCAGCTCTGGGCTCTGGGGTGTGCCAAAGAGGAGGTGCTGAGTGGCGTTTGATTTATTCCTCATTCTTGGTTAGTCACCACAGTCCTCAGAGGCCGCTGCTTTCCCCTCGGCTCTTGTGCTTGTAACCTGTGTTAGTGAGCCTCTGTCCTCCTTCTTCCTTATACGGCCAAAGAAAGGGACTCAAGGAGTTCTGCCCTGGTGACAAGAGCCTTGCAGACTGGCTCAAGACCCGAATCTGGGAACTGGGATCCTGGGTCAGTTTGTTTACTCGGCCATCTCTCTTTATCTCCAAGCAATGTCGTGCTGCCGTCTGAAGTGGCCCTGAGCCGGCAGTGAGGGTGGGAGGAGGCAGAGAGGCCCTGACTCAGAGCTGAGGGCATTGAGAAAACGTCTAGCCCAGCCCTCCTTTTGCAGGTGGGGAAATTGAGGATCAAAGAAGGTATGGGACGTGCTAAGGTCACAGACCAAGTTAGTGTCAGACCTGGGCCAGAGCTGAAGTATCCCACCTTCCAGATGGGGTGCATTTACAGGCATACAGGAGAGACCCTCAGCCCCCAGGAGCAGGCACTACGTCTGGGGTGCCTGCCAGCCCTCTCCATCCCAAGTTGGCCAAATCCAAAGGGTGATTCTCTGTTCCTCTTGATTTACCCTACTTACTCCAAGAAAGCCACCCCCAGAAGGCCCTTCCCCAGGACTTCAGGGCACAGGATACTCCCTGCCCCTCAGAACAGACTAGGTCTCTCTCCTCTTGAAACATGACCCCTCCCCAAATAAAGCTATGTGCAATGTCTGGGGGATATTGGCCAGATCGCTTACATTTCATTCCAATATTTGATAGTGAGGATATGCTTCATATTTTGAAAAGAGGCTAAAGGAAGTAGATTGCATTTTTTTTTGTTTACCCAGATTGGATTATCTTACTAGCACAAATAAATTTAGAAAGAAAACCAGGGGTGCTTGGGTGGCTCAGTCAGTTGAGCGTCCAACTTTAGCTCAGGTCCTGAAATTGCAGTTTACAAATTCAAGCCCCGTGTTGGGCTCTGTGCTGACAGCTCAGAGCCTGGAGCGTGCTTCAGATTCTGTGTCTCCATCTCTCTCTGCCCCTCCTCTGCTCACGCTCTGTCTCTTTCTCAAAAATAAATTTTTAAAAAATTACAAAATTAAAAAAAAAACAGAGGCTACACTGGAATAAGATCCTGAAGGTTTTCACACATGGTGACACCCGCTTAATTTTATATTACACACTCATGGCAGCTGCCTAAAAAAAATTTTTTTTTAATGAGAATGTGTAATGACTTTTGGTTTGGGGAAAAAAAAAAAAAGGGAAACACTCTTGAAAACCAAGCGAGCAAGACTTCTTGACCAGTCATGTTCTCTGTTTTGTTCTTATACATTCAGCTTCTGGGCAGCAGCTGTTGGCTTGTGCATGACTTTTGTGTCTGTCTCCATGTGTACGAAAGTAATTCAGCCTGGAAATATCCAGCTTCTGAGAGAGAACAGGCATGTGTCATTATCCCTTCCTCGAAATGCCAATTATGGTCTTTTACTGACCTCGCTCCTCAGGGAAAAATGAGATAGAGTCAGTGGGAATGAGAGAAAAAAATATGATGTTGAGAAAATCATTTTCCTACACAGATCAGCATGAGTCAGAATAAAGATTTGTGACCACAACCATCTTGTACCATGTCCGGCCCCCAGTGGAGGCTGCACTCTGTTCTGAAAAGCCAAGAGCTTTCCAGACAGGAGACAGACTGACCCAGGGATTACCTGTCTTCAAGTCTCTGACACTTGAAGTCAAACAAGAATCAAATCCAAACTAAACCTCAGCTCTGTCATATTCTTGCTGTGAAATGGTGGGGAAGAGTCACTTAATGTATTCATGTTTCAGTTTCCTCACCTCTAAAATGGACCTGAAATGTGTCTTCTTTCAGTAAAGGGGAGGTGATATTCCTATTGTTAATTAGACCAGTTGGTGGTGGAAGGCTGGTCTGGGGAGCACTGAATTCTGAGAGATTCTAGCGCTGCAGGAAACAACTTTTTATCTCCTTCCTCTCCTCCCTTATTCTTTTTCCTACTTATGTGTACTTCTTATTAAAGTGTAACTTACATATAGTAACAAATATTCCCTAAGTGAACAGCTCAATGGGTATGTATACTTACATTTACATATGGATTTATACACCTTTATATAATTGTTATATTATTATATAATAATATATAACGCACAGACTAAGGTGCTGTGGTCTGTGTGTTATATACTGGTCTGCTTGGTAATCTGCACCAAGATCAAGATATAGAACATTTCCAACTCTTCATAGGCTCCCCCCCTCAATTAGTACCCTCTAATTGCAATCATGTCATGATTTCTGTCACCATAGATGAGTTTTGCCTGCTCTTAAACTTCATGTAAATGGAATCCCATGTATGTGCTGTTTTGTGTCTGGCTTTTATTGCTCAGCCTTGCCTGTGAGTGTATCAGTTATCAATAGCTGTGTAACAAATTACCCTCCAAAACTTAGTAGCTTAAAATAACAATGAACATGTATGAACTCACAGTTTCTGAGAGCCAGGAATCCAGAAGCAGTTTGGCCACATGGTTCTACCCCAAGATCTCTGACAAGATTGCAGTCAAGTGCAGTCTGAAGGCCTGACCAGGGCTGGAGAAATCGCTTCCAAGATGGCTTCCTTCATGGCTGTTGGCAGGAAGCCTTATCTCCTTGACTTGTGGACCTCTTCACCAGGCTGCTTGAGTATCCTCACTAGATGGGAGCTAACTTTTCCCAGAGCAGACGATCCAAAGTGGAGAAAAAAGAAAGCCACAAATATCTTTTATGAGCCAACCTGGAAGTTACATGGTCACTTCTGCCATGGTCTATCTGTGAGAAGTGAGTTACTAAGCACAACCACCCTCAAGGGGAGGGGAATTAGGTTCTGTCTTTGGAAGGGAGAAGGATCAAAGAATTGGGAGACATACCTTAAAATCACCAAAGTGAGAATCAGCTGGGCTATTTTCCTTTGCTGCAGTTTGGGCACAAAGACCTTTGTAACCAGCAAAGGTACCCAGGGATAGAGCAGGGTGCCTCATAGGTGATGTGCTCCCATCCCCAGGAGTGGGTAAGCAGAAGAGCTTGGCAGTGCAATATTGAAGGAATTTTAGTTTTTTAATTTTTTAATGCTTTTTATTTATTTTTGAGAGACAGAGAGAGACCGCGCAAGCAGGGGAGGCTCAGAGAGAGAGGGAGGCACAGTATCTGAAGCAGGCTCCAGGCTCTGAGCTAGCTGTAAGCACATAACCTGATGTGGGGCTCGAACCCACGAACCGTGAGATCATGACCTGAGCTGAAGTCGGACGCTTAACCGACTGAACCACCCAGGTACCCCAGAAGGAATTTTAATATCAGACAGCATTTGCGACTTTGAACTTGGTCTAGATAATTCCCAGGGCTCCTTTCTATTGTTCTCTCAAGTATTCCCAGTTGCCCACATCTTCTGGATCACAAAGAAAAGGCCATGATTGGGCCTGGGAGATGCACAGAGTGAGCTCCTTGATGCCCATGGTGCCTCTGGCCAGAATGGGGGCCTCAGAGCCAGCCGCTCCAGGCCACAGCTCATTTCCACCCTCGGGCCCTGGTTGGTGGTTCATAAACCAGCGAATCTGGTCATCTTCTCATCAGACTGATAATACTCAGCCACAGGGAAGGTGGGAGGAAACAGAAGCCGTCGTCACCGCTGAAGGGCCTGTCAGCATTTGTACCCTCTTGGCAGAGCAGTCATAATTTTAACCCAAAATATGCCTGTCTTTGAACCCAGCCATTAGCCATTTCAGCCCCATGTACAGCCCCAGACTGGCCCCTGCCCCTGCAATGGCGCTGCTGCCTTGCGTGTAATAAGGAAAATGGAAGCAAACTAAATATCCATCTGTACCAGGGCATCCCCTGAAGCAGTTCAAAGGGAGGAAGTAGCTCTGAATGTACGGGCTTGGAAAGAGCTTCAGAAAATGTTACATGAAGAAGCCAAGTTGCAGAACAATGGGTATGATATGAATCCATTTAAGAAAAACACTTACAAATCTGTGTACTTTAATTATATACTTCATAGACACAATCCAAGGCAACACACCCCACTGGCCATGGTGCTGACTCTAGAAAGGGGGTAGGATTGGGATAAGGGATGTGAGGGAAACTCTCTGACTTTACTCAATCGGCTTTACTATCATCTGAATGTTTAATAATGAGATAATGTTTATCCCCAAGTGATTGGTTTAATTCTTAAGCACATCTGAAGGTGGGGGTGGCAAGAGTTCTTTCCCCACCGCCTCTCCCTGGCTCTGCTGCCGAAGTCTGCTGTGGCCAGTCCTGGCATGACCCGCCCTTGGGTTCTGCTGCCCAGGGGGCTCCTAACTGCCCCTCACCCGCCGGCCAGGTGGCCTCCTGATTTTTTAATGCCCTTCAAGCAAGCAATTCGTGGATTCACAGAATGCAGGTCCCAGAGGCCTTAAAGGTCACAGAGCCTAAGCCTTCCCCATTCGTAATGACATCTAGGAGACCCTCCCAAGACACCACTCTGCCCTCTGCCCGTACACCTCCAGGGACGGGCAGTCCACCACCTCACCAGGCAGTTCCTTCCATGTGCAGACCTGATACTGGTTAGATCACAATCGCACACGCTGAGCCAAACCGCATCTGCCTGTAGCCACTCTCATCAGCGCTACACCGCAGTGAGATGGGAACCAGCAAACTCTGGAGTGACACTCCTCTGTTCAAATCCTGGTTCTGTAACTGACTGGCTCTGTGATCTGGGGGAAATTTACTAACACCTCTGTTCTTCATGCACCTCACCTGTAAGATGCAGGTTTTAATAAGAGCACATGTTCCGTAGCTGTCTGGGGAGGAGGAAGTCAGTTAGCTTATCAGAAGTGCTATGGCATTGCCTCGCACACAGTGATCACTAAATAACAAATATTTGAAAACCAAGAGATCAGAGTTTTGGTCCTGGCAGTGTCCCCACAGCCTCTTCTGTTATCGGTGAAATGATTGAGGCCTTCCAGTCTCAGAGTCACTGAAGAGGGACAGCCTGAGAATGAAGCAAGTATGAAGCTTCCTAAGATGTGTGCACATTTTCTACTTACTCTTTAATGTAAAAATAATAGTTTTGGTCAAAGATTGACAGGCTGGGATGACTGGCCATGATTATCTAGTAGAATCCTGTATATTCTCGAATATACCCAGACACCTCTGCATGTATCCCAGGGATGTCAGACCCTAGTGTGAGAATATGGGCCTAGAGGATCCTCTGAAGTCCTTCCAGTGTCAGGTCAAGGTCAAGCACTGGCTCTGGCCTTGAACAGAGGGAGCACAGTCCAGCTTCCATCTGTACATGGGCTCAGTTTACTAATCTCTAAGACGGAGGGGCCAGTGCCTGCCTGCCCTGCCTCCCCAGGGATTAGGGAGGTTGAAGGGGGCAGTCTGCATGGGGTGTTTGGGGCTTTGGACCGAGAGGCATGGAGTGTCAGCACTGCAGAAGCAGCCCTCACAGATGCTGGCAGCCCCTCCTCGCAGGGGAGACCAGCGCTTCCTGAGAGCAGCCCACCCTAAGTCCTAATCGAGCTTTCCCAGAAAGTGACCTCAAGGAGAGGCCATGCTTCCTGCTAAGTGGGTGGGCAGGGGACCTTCCGGTTCCTTCTCTGGCCCTTATATAGGCCCTATATTACCTGCCAGGCCAAGAAGACCAGAGCCCAGGGCTGTGCTGAGTCCTCTGAGGACAGGCCTGAGCTCTTCCCAACCCTTCCAGGAGCCGTGACAGATGGGCGATGGAACTTCACCATCGTTACTCTACCTGCCCAGCTTGGCATTGCTGGCCTCATGTGAACCCAGACGGCTCTTGTGAACTCAGAGTCCCTGGGAGGAGTCCTCTACCAAGAGTCTCAACTGTGGCACATGCTCATCCCTTTGGATGGTGGGCTGGTGTGTCCTCTCAACCCTCCTGTGTTGTTGTGTATCAGTTGTGTTCCTATTTCCTCCATTCAGTTCAATTCCTTGACCATGACCTAGAGATAATGGGTCTTATGTGCTGTCCAAGGGCTCACACAGTCTAGGGGACCAATTAAAAACATCTTCTGTGATGATGGAAATGCTCTGTATCTGCACTGACCTAATTGCCAACTAAGGAACTGAACTTTAAATTTTATTTGGTTTTAATTATTTAAATTTCAAAATTTGATTAAAAACGGACAGAGGATCTGAATAGACATTTTTCCAAAGTAAATATACAGATGGCCAACAGGTACATGAAAAGATGCTCAACACCACAGGTCATCAAGGAAATGCAAATCAAAACCACTATAAGCTATCACCTCACACCTGTGAGAATACCTAATCTTAAAAGGACAAGAAATAACAAATGTTGGTAAGGATATAGAGAAAAGGAAATACTTGTGCTCTACTGGTGAGACTGTAAGTCAGTGCAGCCACTGTGGAAAACACTATGGAGGTTCCTCAAAACATTAATTGATTAATTGATTAATTAAATCTATCTACTATATGATCCAGCAATCCCACTCCTGGGTATTTATCTAAAGAAAACAAAAACACTAATTCAAAAAGCAGTATGCACCCTCATGTCGACTATAGCATTATTTACAGTAGCAAAGATATGGAAACAACTTAAGTGCCCACCAGTGGGTGAATGGAAGATGTGGTGTATATAAGGAATATTACTGAGCCCTAAAAAAGAAGGAAATCTTGCCATGTGCAATGATATTGATGAGGCTTAAGGCCATGAGGCTGAGTGAAGTAAGTAAGACTGACAAAGACAAATACCTAGGAGCTCACTTATATGTGGAATATAAACAAAAACAAACCCAGAAAACAACCAAGGTCATAGATACAGAGAACGGACTGGTGGTTGCCAGAGGTGAGGGGTGAAGGGGGCAGCGAGATGGGTGAAGGGGGCCTCATTGTTCTGGCTAGGACCCCCAGGACAGTGTTAGTGGAAGTGAACATTCTTGTCTTGTTCCTTCCCTGAGAGGGAAAGCCTTTAAGCCTTGATATGATGTTAGTTTGCTTTCCATCTTTCAGAACTCTTTAAGATTATGTTTATCTTGAGGGGTGCCTGGGTGGCTCAGTTGGTTAAGTGTCTGACTCTTGATCTCGACTCAGGTCATGATCTCACGCTCATTGACAGGGTGGAGCCTGCTTGGGATTCTCTGTCTCCCTCTCTCTGCCCCCCTGCCCCCGACTTGTGCGTGTATGTGTGCGTGCTCTCTCTCAGAAATAAAAGGTTTTTTTAAAAGATTGTGTTTATTTTGAATTTTTTAAATGTTTATTTTTGAGACACAGAGTATGCATGAGCAGGGAAGGGAGAGAGAGAGAGGGAGACAGGGACTCTGAAGCAGGCTCTGCACTATCAGCACAAAGCCCACCTGACACAGGGCTCAAACCCACAAACTGTGAGATCTTGACCTGAGCTGAAATCAGATGTTCAACTGAGTGAGCCATTCAGGCACCCCAAGTTATGTTTATTTTGTATTATTTTATTATAGACGGTAACAGAAAACTCAAACAATAAGATACAAAGAAAACAAAATCTCTCCCAAATCTCTCCACCACCAGTACACTGGCTGGCCTTGTCTAGGCATATATATGTGTGTGGAAAATACAGGTAACTTTACTTAAATATGAGTTTTGCACCTAGGTTTTCTTTCTCCATATTGTTTCGTGGTCATCTTTCCAGGCCTATAACCAAAGATTTGCATCATCATCTGACATCTGTCATGTTCTCTTGTAAAACTCAACTGTCATTTATTTGAACAGCTCTCTCTCCATGAATGTGCTTCCCTTTCCCCCCACCATTATAAGCAAGACTGCCCTTCCTCATTATATCCCAAGACTGTTGTAAGGTTTTTCCTTTTCTTTTGTTTTCTTTCAAACTTTGTCACTAGCAACCTTGGGGTAGAGAACTAACATGATCGGAGGGAGGCTTCAGGAAAATGAACTCTGGGCATTCACAGCTTACTGTGTGACCTTAGGTAAATCTTTTCCCTTCTCTGGGTCTCTGTTTCCTTCCTTTGTAAATTGAAGGGATTCATCTAAGTGACTGGTTACCAAACCTGGCTGTATATCAATATCACCTGGGAGTTTTAAAAACCACAGACACCTGAGTCTCATTCCTGGCGAGTTGAATTTAATTAATATGGGGTATAGGATGGGCAGTGGAATTTTTAATCTCCTTGAGACTCGTTGAAGATCCTTCCTGCTCGAATTTTCTAGGAAGGCTGCTGGGGGGCAACGGAAAGATCTGTTCTTGGCATCCAGCAGGCCTGGGTTTGAATCCCAGCTCATTCACTCCTGGCTGTGTGCCCCTTCACCTTCTCCAAACTTCCAATTCCCTGTTCTTGGGGGCTGGGGGCGGGGTGGTTAAAATCCCCGCCCACCACTCAGGGTTTCTGCTTGTAGAAAAGATTCCTGCACAAATGGAGTGAGTAGTGACTACTGTTCTTTTCTTGATCGAAGAGCCAACCTCTGGGCAACAAAGTGGAGATGGAGATAGTAAACATGTTGGAAAAAAATGCAACGCTTCTCAAATTCGGCTACCACTTTACCCAGCAGGGGCCCCGGCTGCGGGCGTCCAACGCAATGATGAACAACAACGACCTTGGTAAGTGGAAATGTGCTAAGCACCCACCTGCCCATCACTCTCCCACCCGTCCTGGGGGCTGGGGGCAGTGGTGGGCCGATATGGCAGGGGATATTCCACTGATACCTTCTCCGAGGGAGCCCTCTTCTTGAGCCTGACTCGTGACTACCACCTTGGTTACATTTCCTAGTTTTCTGTATTGGTGCCTGGCCTGCTGCCTCCCCAAGGCTGTGGGGGCCGTATCTGCAGGAGCTGAGGCTGAGCACTCTTCTCCTCCCGGGGGGTCAGTGCAGCACAGGGCAGGAGCCCAAGTGCACCCTGGGCACCTTGTTTGGCTGAGTCAAAGGAAATGTGATGGGCCACAGGCTCACCGTGAGTCTCTTCCTCTTTGAATACCCTCCTCTGAGCTCAGAGTCCTCTCAGAACCGTCAGGTCTGGCTCTAGTCCCAGCCCCCAAAGGTGCCAACCAGCACCACTACCCAAACCCCATGCCTAGGAAACCTCACAGCACTTTTAAGGTAAAAGTTGAAAATATAAGTTAAACAGGTTACATTCATTTCAAATCACGTAAAGGCATAGTTACTATTTTTTCCAAAAAGAAAACAAAAGAAAATGTCACATTTTTATGAGCATCTGCCAAATAGGTATATGAACAAGTCAATTAATGGAAAGTGAGATCGGTCATTGACTGACTTACAGGCGTCTGTTCTTAACCTCTGTTGCATAGTTATTTATGGTGGGCATTCCTGCTGGCTGCTGAAAGGCCTTGATACTGTGTCCACAATGGACTATGTCTGCTAAGGCTGTAGGAAAATAAGAGGAAAAAAAAAACAAAAGGAGGAGGCCTAATATGTTAACATAATTGATTATTACATTTAGCTGTGAGTTTTCTAGAATGAAGGCAAGAAGACAAACCAAAATTACACTATTCTTATTACCGAAGAGAATGAAGTGTAACAAGTTTGGAAAGAAAGAAAGAAAGAAAGAAAGAAAGAAAAAGAATGAAATGAATGAGAGCTTCTTTCTGCGATTGAATTATGAAATAAGTGTATGTTCTAAAGGAGAAGGTTTTCAGTGAGTTTTTCATCAGATTCAAGCCTGTTCCACACGTGGGGTTTTTGGCTTTTGTTTCTAGCACTCAGCAAAATGCAAAGAACTTAATACTAAAGCACATCTCAAACTCAAGGCACGTTACTTTCCAGCGATGGATCTGAGGCTAGGTTAACACTCGGAAGAAGAGAGGTGTGTGTGCACAGAACCGACGCACAAAGAACCACGTACACTTCAGATGGGAGTTACTCAATTCAACAAACATTGGTCAGAGTCCAGTAGGGCACTGGGTGTTGAAGATACAGGTTCCTGCTCTAGACGGACACGTTCCCTGTCATCCTCTGACCACACTGTTCATTATGTCTCATCGTTGGTAGAGTGCTATCAACATAGTTGACAGAGCGCGACTGCATATGGCATTGAGTGCTGTTTAGTGAAGTAGTATTTTTAGCCTTCAAGGCCAATTTGTGCCCACCTGCTAATTTTTGTAATAGAAACACATCTGTTGCTGACAGTGCACCAGAGAACCTATAAGAAGTTATTCATTCATTGCTTGCTATTTGGATGCCACTTTTTCCTAGAGCTCCAGGTCTAGAAAAGTCCATAAAACAAAGAAACAAAAATGCACCTAGTCTCCTGGCTCCTCTCAAGTTCCTTTATTTGAAATAAACACAAATCCTTACCAGTCATTATTACGGTATAACAGAGGGTGACAGCTACCCTGAACTGTTGAGGGGGCCAGCCATCTAGATGCTTGTGGCCAGCTGTGATCTGGCTTCAAAGCCACCACTGAACGACTTGAGTTCTCTCCTGAAATGCCGTAGCCTCACGTTTTCCCCTCCTAGTTTACATTAAGCTTCTTATGTGTGCGTGGCTGCCTACCCCAGGGCTAACCCAGCTTTTGTCTTCTAGCAGCAAAATGGTCTGGGGGCCTTTTCTAGGGACGGAGGTTCCAGATGACCAGAGGTCGGGGTGCTTTGGTGGGGGAGGGCCACCAGAACTAGCTGTGGCTTGGATAACCTGGCCCTTGGGGACCGGCCCAGTCCTCAGAGTCTGTGACTCCCAATCCCAGGCCCGACTCCTATCTGCAGCAGCCTCTGAGGCTCTGGCCGGGACCTAGAGTGCCGGGGCTGCAGACCTTCAGACTCACCCCCCAGTTCCCTTCCCCGAAAACTGAGGCCTGGGCGGGTCTGCCCTTCTTGGCAGCAGCTCAGCCAAGTCACACCAGTCATTCCAGCTGGTACTTTTGGAGCAACTTTCGTGTGCCCAGGACTGTGCCAGGGGACATAAAGGGCAGCAGAAAGACTAGTTCCTTGACTCCAGACCCTTTAAAACATTCTTTTGGGAGAGAAAAGACTCCAGGGCATGCCTAAAATTCAAGAATGCCTACACACTGTGCCCAGCAAGGAAGTGACTTGCCAGGAAAGGGGACAGTTAAGCAAAACATCCCCGTTGGGGGTGGGCCTTTAGCCAGCCTTGCAAGGAAGAGCTCATTGGTTGGGGGAGGTCAGGAGGCATTCTTGGGGGGACCTAGTATTTCAGACAAGAGAGACAGAAAGATCCAAAAGGACTGGAGGGACTGTTAGAGGGAGCTAGGCCTAGAAGGGAAAAGGGAAGAGCAGTACAAGCAGACGGAACAGCATGGGCAAAAGTAGGACCAGGAGCTTGGTGATGAAAGCAGGTGTGAAGTGAGACTGTGGCAGTTTCCTGGACAGGACAGACCACTGATAGAAAAGGGCCTCGCAGTCACCCCGAGGGACTGTGCAGCTCTTCCTTCGGGGGTCTCCCGCCAAAGGAATTAGAGCAGAATCGCTTACATGATTACATGCAACATTGAGTGCTGTTCGGTGAAATAGTATTTCTAGCTTTAGAGGCCAATTTGTGCCCATCTGCTAAGTTTCATAATAGAAACGCTTCTGCTTCTGATAGTGCACCAGCCTCCTCCTGCAGAAGAGAAGTCCCTTCTTTCCAACACGGTATTTTCATCCCGCTGTCAGTGCCCCGGTGAAGCAGGCTTCCATGCTTTCCAGCTGAGTATTTTTATCCTGAGAGTCTCCTGCAGGCCCTACCTCGCCTCCATGGGGGGCAGTGGTGTCAGCAGAGGGGACAGGGCCCAGCCTCTCCAGTTTTCTCACCAGGCCTGCCTCTCGCTGGCTCCTGGCCCTGCACATGGTAGTGTCTGTAGCTGGGCCTCGGCTTGGTGGGTTTTGCCTGCCGGTAGGGTACACGGGCTCTTCCTTGGGGGACATTTGATCCCCGGGGCCAGAGGTCAGCCAGTGCCTCTGTGGACACGCAGGCTGCCAGGACCCTTCTGACTGGTGTGTCTTTGGTCTTTCCCATCCTGTGCACTGAGCTGCTAACAGAGTGTTCTTTGGAGAGAGAGCAGGGCACTGGGGTGCGGCGGTGTCCCCATCTATGTTTTCCCACAGCAATACCTCAGATGACTCCTCCCTCCACACTATTTATAGCTCAGAGGCTAAGCATGGCTCTCAGGTCCTGTAAATCTGCCCCCGAAGCTCTCCACTTAATGAAATCTGAATTGCCAACTCCGAGTTAAGACCGTTGTACGTGTGGAGGTGGAGAGGGGAGAAGGGCTAACATGTTTAAAAGCAGAAAACACTCCTTCATGGGGATAAAAAGTCTCTCCTCTACTGTATTCTCAAGGAAGACTTTTCTAACAAGCACCCCAAATCAATTTCATCATCTTCCCCCAAAAACCATCTCAGGAAAGGGTGTTACCTTCCTCACAGCCATTCAAGCCAGAAATCTGGGCCTCTCCCTGTATGCTGCCCCTTCCCCAGCTGGTCAGTCACCTGCTTTGCCCTGCCTGTCAAGCCCTCACACATTTGCCTCACGTCCTGCAACTTCGTGGGCCATCCAGCTTCTCTAGGGCCAGCATCTCTCACTCTGCTTAGTGCACTTGCTGGGCTCCCACTGCTCTCAGGAGAGAGTCCTGGACGTGGCCCACATGACCCTAATGATCATAGCTGATACTTGGCCCTTCCTGTGTACCAGGCACTGCTGTGAACACTTCCTGTCTTCTGCACACGAGGCTCCAAACAACCAGGCGAATTAGATCCCACTATCACCCCCACTCTACACTAAGGCAGGAGGGAAGATTACCTACAGTCACTGGACGGCAGAAGGGTTTGGGCTGCAGTCTGATCTCGGAGCCTGAGCTCCCCACCTCCCTTCTCGGTGAGAGGCCCCACAGGACTTCTCTCTCGACACCCCTGACAAGCCAGCTTCTTGCTCTGTATTAGCACCAACTGGTCCAGGTAGCTTGAGTGTGCCTCCTAGTGACCCAGGCCGAAGTATCCTGCAGAGGGCCATTCCGCCTAACCTTGCTCTTCCCACAGTTTGTCCCTTCACCTTCAAGGTTCCGTGGACACATTCCCTGCCATCCTTCTGACCACACCATTCATTTTGCCTCATAGTTGATAGAGAGCTACCAGAGTCCCTAGAATATTTCATCAAACTTACTGTTGGTATAGCTTGGCGCCCTGTTAAGCTGGATCTTTATTTCTGATCCTTGTGCTTGGCATATAACAACACCCAGAGATTGGTCCAGAAGACTTGAGATTCCTTCTGGCTTGGACAGTAAAGGAGTCTGGCAGTTGCAATGATAAGGGTTTTGCTTTAATGGAAGTACAAAGCAGATTGAATTGAAGGAAGATATGGGGAGGCTTGGCTTCTATTTCTAGTCCCATCACTTATTCACCGTGACTTGGGCCAAGTTACCTCCTTCTCTTGGCCTCAATTTCCTTCATCATTAAAATGGAGAAAAATAATACTTGAGTCAGTGGCTACCTTGCCCTTCTCCCCATCCAGCTCCTGTAAGAGCGAGTGCTAGCTAGGGAAACTGCACCAACCCAGCCCAGGACACACGACGAGGTGCACGTGGGGGGAAAAAGAAACCTGGGATCCCTGTCTGTACCCTGGGCCATGGGCTGGAGACTCAAGTTCCCGTCCTGATTCTGCCACTAGCTCTTAGGGACCCTAGCTCCCTTTTCTTCTCTAGGGGAAAGGAGCTAATGTCCTTGTGAGAATCAGATGTGTAAACTCTATGTAGACGGACCCAGATTGCACTGCGGGAGGTGCTGGACTGAGGCTCCAGGTGAGACACACGCCTTGCTTCTGTCCGGTACCAGCTTTATTGCTTGGAGCAAGAAACGCAGCCTCTCTGCCACACTTTCCTTACCTGTAACGTGGGAACGCTAACAACACCCACATTCCAGAGTTGGTGGTGGCGCTCCAGTGAGATACCGAGTGTAAGAGAGGTGTAATGAGGACCGGCCTGTCAGGCATGCTTGCTCACGTGATACGTAAAAGTCTAGTTCATGTAAGCCTTCTGGTCACTTTGGACATTTTTCCCCTCTTTGGGTTTCGTTCCCTGACCTTTCTGAGCTATCTGACATTCTGGTAGTCCCCAGGACCTGGCCCATGGACTTACATTCATTATTCTTCTGACAGGGGTGGAGGAGAGGGGAGGAGGAGCTCAGGCACAGGCTGACCTCTAGGCCCCGGCGAGGGTGACCTGTGCACCCCTGCTCCCAGCCACAACCTGAGTACCACCCCTTCCTGGGTGGCTCTGCTTTATGTGCTCAGTGCCCTGCACAAGCAGATTTGGTTCTTGTTGCAGCTTGTATGCGTCGATCTGGTGGCCGCAGGTCTACCAGCTCAGCTCAGGGAACTGGAAAACCTCTAAGTACAGCAGCCCTTTTTCCTCTTCTGCAATAGCTACCTGTCCTGCCACACCAGCAGCCAGCCCCCTTGACTGCCACCGCCTACCAGTTCTTTGACCTTTCTCTTGCGGCTGATCTAGCTTGCTGCTGCTCGATCTTCATCTGCAGACGCTGTAATTCATTGCAAAACACTCTCCCTTGATATAACAAAGGGCCTCCTTCCTCCTTCCCAGTTATCCTTTGACTTAGTGACTCAACGCCTGCAACCTCCCTGCTAGTGCTTTATGGCATTTACCTACTTTGTTATGCAAGGAGTACTTGAGCTTCAATTGTCTTGCCCCTGGGAAACCGTCAAGGTGGGACACAGATACTGCAGGGTAATCTTCAGGGTGGCAACATTTTTTACAAGGCAGGAGGCAGGCCAGGAGCTCTGAGAAAGAGCTGTGGGAATCGATTCCAGCAGGTTAAGACCCTGCTCTCACTAAGACTAACTAAACTTTAGCTCTTAGCCGGAGGAAAGAGCTTCAACTGGCAGGCCCCTTGTGTACAAAGCAAAACTGTGGCGGTGGAGAAAGTGGGTTTTATGCCTGTGTGTCAGCGGCTTAGAAGTAATTGATGAATGAGTTAACACTACCACAGACCCTCATCCGTGAACGCTGACCAGTAGGGGGGCCCTTGCACAACTCACACAGAACTGTCCTCTAGAAGTAAGACTTCAGACTTGGCTAACCAAAAAGTTAGCCCGAAGCTTCACATGGCTTTCTCAGAGCCACAGAAACAGTTCCTGATGCAGAGTCAACTGGCTTATATCTGCTCTCCATTCCTTTCCAGTGAGGAAGAGGAGGCTCGCGGACTTGACCGGGCCCATCATCCCCAAGGTCCGAAGTGGTGTCTAACGTGTGGAGGGGATGACCATGCCTTTGAACTGCACATGTTCTACTGATAATCTGTGCTCTGCAGTGGAAACCAGAAGGCAAAATGCCGGCACAAAACCCTTTCGTGGTTCAGTTCTTTATGCACTAAAGTTTATAGGTTAACTAGTGGTTGTAGTTGAAAATTTTATAAACTATGGTTAATGTGAAGGTTTTCCTTAGTCACAGAAGTTCAGTCTGGTTATTATTTAAAAACTAAGAAGACCCCAAACCAACAGATCTTACTGAAGATGTTCTAGCATGGGACTTAAGCCTGGGAGCCCAATTTCGGGGGCCTTGCTGCGTGGTGTTTCAGGTGTGTTTAGAATGTGTAACACATGCACAAACAGCACGCTCTTCCACATGGTTGGGAAGCATTATAAAATACTTTATTATGAATTTGATCTTAGGTATCTAGTGAACAGATCACCATTATTAATCCTCTTTAAAAATTTAAAAACCTCAGGATTAAAGTTGCCAAATTGATTAGTGGGCCAGGAGCACAATTTTGCCCCCCATGAAAGAGCGAATGAAGCCACAGAGCTCTGCCATGATTCAAAGAACATGAGATTCCTTTTGCTGGCTACAAGGAAATGATTGAAAAGCCAATGGTGAAATTTCACGTTTCAAAAACCATCTTTTCTTCACCAATCCCAGGCAGCAAACAGCTCCCTGAGTGTTATTTAGTAACATCTGGGATTTATTTCCAATTTAATATTGGGATCAGAAATAATTTTTTCCTTACTGAATGTCAACCTCAACGATGTGAAAACCCATGGCCAAATACTTGAAAACACATGGGCCAATGGCTTCTGGGAGGTAAAACAATAAAGAAATTTCTAGTCCATTGTGGCCATGCTTACAGACTTCAACCATGTGTCACACCATGTATTAAATAAGTCACCACTGATCTCATGCCTGTAAGTTAAGCCTCTGAAAGTGAATGGTAAAGAAAATCCAGATATTAAAGAATTAGGAAACCCTGGCCAAACCATCCCAAGGTGATTATTCTGCAAATGCAATACTGGTGTTTCTGCTAGATCCCTTTTGCACATCATGTGCATCTCTTGGGATCCAGCAAAAATGTTAAGCCACAATGCCCTTGTGCCTTTTAATATACCACAGTGCCAGTTAAACTAGCATTTCTGTTGCTTGGGAGTTGTTTTCGTGAGTGATTCAGCAAATCTTATGATGAAGGACAGCCCAAAGAGTTGACGAGCACAGACTAAGCTGCAGAGCACTGAGCAGAGGCTTTTGACGAAAAAGGCGAAGTCTTGCACACTGAACTGCGATGATGTGGACGGTACAGGGTAACCAGAGGCGGAGCCAGGGCCTTGCCACTATGGGAGAGCGTCTGCTGAGGCTGCAGATGGGCCCAGGGCACTCTGCTGCACCAGGCCCTCCCCACTAGGCTTCTCCTCGAAACGCAAACTACAGCTGTATTCCGCATCACTGGAAACTGCAATGTAAGATTAAATCTGTTGGTCTATGGATGGCTGCATATGTATTTCTTGCGACTAAGGTGACAGGGACAGGCACCTGACATGTTGGCCAGAAGGCTGGGAAACTACCGCGGTGGTGCTGAATGACCTCACTCAAAATGTGTCTTCTGTCCCGAGGTGTTCATCTAAAAACTACCCAGATGTCTGTGTCCTCAAGCTAATTTGAATCTTCCAAAGAGACTACTTCAAAACAGAGCGTCTGGGTACTGGGGCAAGCAGAGACTATATTAGGGGGAGCTCTCTCACAGAAACTGAATCAATAAAACAATGAAGGTGGCCCACATCTTTAAGACCATCTGCTTCATGAAATGAGCTCTTGGTTTAGACCAGGGAAGGGCAATTTTTTCTCTAAAGGACCAGACAGCAAATATTTTTGGCTTTGCAGACCCCAAGGTCTCTGTTGTAACTACTTAATTCTGCCATAGATCATGTGTATAAGAATGGGTGTGGCTATTCCAATAAAACTGTATTTATAAAAGCAGGAGGTGAGTCAAATGCCACAGTCTGCAGATCCCGACTTAGCCTCTCAGGCTCCAGAGAGATGAGGGCAGAGGTGGTGAACCTGAGTGGCCTCCTTAGGTCAGGTGACCTGAGTGGCCTCCTTCCAAGGCATCCACCTCCAGGGTTATAGCTTTCCTGCTTCTGCCACCAGGACAAGTCTGCTGACAAGGCCAGTGACTACTACCAGCCTGCTGCATGGCACAGAGAGCATGACCTGATCCCCAGGCTCAAGGCTCTCTCCCTCAACAGCTTTGGGATCCCACACAGTGCTTTTTTCTGTGCTCTGGCATCTTCTTCTTCTTTTTTTTAATATTTATTTTTGAGAGAGAGACAGAGTATGAGCAGGTGAGAGGGCAGAGAGAGAGAGGGAGACGATCTGAAGCAGGCTCCAGGCTTTAAGCTGTCAGCACAGAGCCCAACACAGGGCTCAAACCCAAAAACCGCAAGGTCATGACCTATGCTGAAGTCTGACGCTCAACGGAGCCACCCAGCCATCCCACTGGCATCTTGAGTCAAATGTTTTAGGCAAGTGGGCAGAACCCAACTCCCTCTCCCTCTCACCCCCACCGAAGTTTAGGTGGCAGAATGGTACCCAGTGTATGATGCTGGCGGTCCCGGTTTCTCTGCCGCCGCAGCTCTGGTGTTCTCCAGTGTCCGGTCACCGTGAACCTCGCTCTGTGAAGGCCTAGGGAGATGCTGACGGTGCCACTTGCGTAAGCACGGCCCGTCCTCACCAACGTCAGGCCTTGGCTCTGGGCTCGCGGGGAGTCGCACCTGCTGTGGCAGTTCGCTGGGGATGCGTGGCCGTCGGGCTGTACACTCACATTCCTCTTTAAAGCTGCTCTGGGCGGGACTTGAAGCCAGCCTGCTCCCTTTGTCTTGACACGTGACACAGCAGGCTGTGAATCCTTGTCGCTGGCAAGCAGGGCAGGTCAAGACAAGCTGGCGGCACTGGGGAGTCGAGCAGAGTTTATACTGGTCCCATGGGGCTCCACAGTATGAACATTCTGGGGAAGAGAGAAAAGCCCTAGCTATAAACACACTCACATACGTGTGTGCACATGTAGACAGGCGCTTCTCCAATTCCTAAATATAACTCTTAGCACATCAGCTAATACATCCTGTTGGGCCTGGAAAGGTTTTAGAAGTTTCCTGTCCTCTACCAAAAAATGCTCCTTCACCCGCACTCTTTTTTTGGGGATGGGGGAGGTTCACCTGGGAATTGTCTTCCCGATTCCAGCATTTAGTGACTCATATTTTTCTTTTTCCCATTTAGAAAACAGGTAATATTGTTTCTCTCTTTAGTTATTCCAAAGCTGGCCAACTACCCCTTGGTTCAATGGTCTTTTCCCTTTTTAGGTCATTCCCTTTACCACGGGAAATAACATACATATATACAGATGATCCCACATCTGTGTTCCGTTTCTTCCCACCTCTACATCCACGCCCCTCCTCCCCAGGCCTGAGGTCCTGCCGGTGCCGGCGAAACCTGACCTCCTGATTCCTAAAACTCCCATTACCGATTTTCTCAGCCTGTTCTTCCCTGCTCACTTTCTGTTACTGTGGACAACATCACCGATCTTCAAGTGCTCTGAACTAGTCTAAGCCACCTTCGGCCCTTCTCTCTTTCTTGCCTTCGAAGTCACATGCAAGTACCCATCAAATCCTGTCCAACATTTCCTCAGTAACATTCCTGAAATCCACTATTTCTACTTACTTATAATTTATACTTCATCTAGCTCTGAGCCAGATCTCAAGTAGCTTTCAATAAGAGACACAAATCTAAGACTGTTAAAATTAGTAAGTTCAAGAAGAAAGGGGAGTGGCACCTGGGTGGCTCAGTCGGTTAAGCATCCAGCTTCAGCTCAGGTCATGATCTCATGGTTTGTGGGTTTGAGCCCCACGTCGGGCTCTGTGCTGACAGCTCAGAGCCTGGAGCCTGCTTCAGATTCTGTGTCTCTCTCTCTGCCCCTCCCCTGCTCACACTGTCTCTCTCTGTCTCTCAAAAATAAATAAAAAATAAGAAAAATAAAAAATAAAAAAAAGAAAGGGGAGAGGACAATCACACTCAAATCTTATTCATTATCTGAGTGGTAATTCAACCTCAGTCCCTGATCGGAGGAGTTCTAGAAAATTACAACAGTCACTAGGGTTGTCTGCCTGTGATCTTTCCGGTTCAAAATTATGGCATGCAGGGGAAAGAGCCATCTTTCTTAAGGATTATTTCCATCCTCCTCTTACTGACTATCCTCACTGGATGCCACACGTCAGGGAGGACTCAAAACTATAGTCAAACCACAGGCTTCTTGAGCTCACACCCTCCTGTGGCCACCCCTGCCTTGGCTGAGGGTTCCGCTTCTACCTCAGAATGCCCCACCCTCCACTCAAAAGTACCTCACCTACAACGTGTGTCCACAGACCATCTAATGTGGAGGTTCTTTAAATAAAATACACAGGATTACAAGGAAGCAAACTGTATAGAAATATAAACTATCAAATCATTTTAAAAAATCTGTGATATAGTAAGATATTTATTAACACATGAAATAAGACAGTGGGGGCCTAATACTTCCATTTTGAGACAATGACGAACATAAATGCTATTTGGAGATGTCTGCAGCAACTCTAATATACGAAAATATTGTGGTTTCTGCTGATGACTGAGTCACTGGTGCATCTAGTATTACTGATTTGTTGCTTACATTAACAACTGAAGAAGTGCTACGTGTGGTGTGGGGTTGTGAAAATAAAGATGTAAGTATTTTCCCATCCAAATTCTCAGCGCCCCTAAGTTTTATATATCATTTCCTCGTTAAGGCCCTTGATTCGGCCTATTAGTTCAAGCCCTGGCACGGAGGCGGGGCAAGGGGCACCATGCCCAACGTAAAGGACTTGCCTAACCAGGAAACGGGAAGCCAAGATGGCAGTACAGGCCTCCTGATTCCTGGTCCAGGGCTCTGTCTGCTCCACTGCTGCATCTCCAACTCTGCTGGGAAGTGGTCACACATTCCTTCTTCTCCCTGCTTTCTTCTTCACGTAACCGTACTGGCCTGCCTTCCAGAATGCTTCATACAGAGAGCGCGCCTGAGTAGAGGTTTAGGCTCCGGCCTGCACCCACCTACCTGACACTATATCGCCATTGTAGGATAAGGCATAACGCCCATCAAAAACAAACAACTTTCCTCTGTAGAAACCATCAGGAAACTCCTCCAGGTACTTGTGGATGCCGCCCTTGAGCTGGAACACTTCCCTGCATACTCCCTATGTGAGGAAAAACAGGAAGCAATTTGAGGAGACAGGCAGAGACGAGGAAGAGGCTCCACAGAAGAGTGGCAGGTGATGAGAGCAGTCGGGCCTTGCGCTAGATCCCGGGAAGCCCAGCTATTTTTGCTGTCCCCTAAATATAGAAGGACACCTGTCGGGACATGTAATGTGAATTTGCTCTTCTCAGGATCAAGCATAAGGATTAGGAAAAGGGAGATGTTCACTAATCTTTCCCTTTTGTACTTGATGAGTGTCTAAGACTGTTAAGTGCTTTCCACATCTTGAGATTTCAGAACTTCAGATTTTGTACTTACAAACTCTATTCTGGAACCATACAAGGGAAAACTAAATCCCTGGCTGGCTGGGGGTATGAGAGGGAATGAAGGTGGGGAGTGGAAGGCTCAATGCATGCTGTTGGCAGAATCTTCTTCACGTCCACACCCGCAGTGACTCCACGAGTGTTCACTCACCTTGGCTTTGAGGTAGGCTGACCCCCGCTCACAACGGATGCCCCCAGTGCAGTACATCAGCACCTTCTTCTCTCTGAAAAGCTCTAGATTTCTGTCAATGTAGCTAGGGAAATAACTGAATTTCCTGATGTCTGGGGCTAAACAGCCCTGGAATCGCCCCTACAACATAGGAGAAGCAGAAGGACAATCATCAGAAAAACATACCTGCAGGAAGACAGGTTCTTTCTGTGTCAGCCTCGCTCAGAGCTCCTTTGCAAGGCCGCACTTACTAGCTGCTGCTTCTCACCCTGCACTCTGATCTTTCACCTTCAAGATCCGGGACTCAGAAACAAGCCTGGAGGGCTGCTGGTCACCTCCCCAGAGTCCCCAGGGGAACTGGAAGGCTGCCCAGAGCAAACTTTTTAGGATCCCTGACACATATCAAGGGTAAGCACATGGGAGCCAAAGAGTACGTTATGTGCCAAGATGTCTTTTAATTCCTATTTTCTTAGACTTTCTCACCAGATCCTGAGTCCAAAGGCTGGGGTTTTCTCTGAAGCTGCTGGCAGTCGGGGGTGCTCTGTGTGACTTGGGCAGAGGCGGGCACACACAGCAGCACCTTGGGAAACATGCCATGCTGTGGGCAGGGTGAGGCCGGCCATTTCACTGAACTCAATTCTGGCTCTACTTACTATTTTGCTTTCATAGAAGTTTCTGCAGTCCAGGAGGATAGTATCACTCTGTTCTTCATTTGTCTGAGACAAAAACTTTTCTACTTCTTTATGAAATTCACCTGGAGATAAATGGACTCCTAAAACCAAACCAAAAATTTACTTAGAACAAGACAAAAACAGAAAACAAAACCCAATCACAATTAGCCCAGCCTAAATAACTTACATGTTACTCCATTTCCTTCCACCCAAACCTTTATTCATCATTGCAGTTAGATGTGAAAATAACTCTATTTGATGACCATGATGAAATTATTTTGTAACTCCAGATATCCTCATTTTCCTTCCTCTAAAGATAAGTGGTATGGAGACCTGGAGGTTCAGAAATGATTAGTCAAAGAATTTTCCATTCTCTTGGTATAACCCAGTGATAAAATCCAGACAGTTGGGATCTAAATTGCCGTGTGGGCTTGCTGGTCCATCATATGGCCACTGTTCCATTTTCACTGTGTGTGGAGGAGCGTGGGCATGTATGTGCTTGACTATAGGCTTTTGACTATAACAGAGGTGAGCCCAAGTTCAAGGCTAAGAATCTTGAGAGGCAGCTGAGGGTATCAATTTGTGCAATGAAGTTGGACTATTCTATAAAAATGCAGAAGGGTAAGAAGAAGGTGTGCATGAGTAAAGGAGACGGTGGGAGGGGCTGACAGCAGGAGTGCTATGTAAGAGAGCACTGCAGGAGACACAAAGGAGGGAAAAGCTAACGCATGCAGGAGAGAAAGGAGGTGAAGAAAATAAGTAAAATCCAAGGAGACTAAAAAGAGAGAACCTCAGTCTGGTGGGGCCCTTTGCCTTCTCGACTCTCCAGAACAGAAATACTCCTGTTTGTATCTTGGGTCCAGACATTTCAGTGGACTGTGAGAAACTTGGGGTGAATTTGGCAGCATGGACTAACCACATCTTACAAACAGGGGCTCTGGGGATGACAGTCCCACACATGGTAGGCACAAAACGAGCCTCGTTCTGTTTAAGGGTGAACCCCAACAACCACCCAAAACTGCTAAGTACTCAGATGGGGCTAGAGCCCCCCGAGCATGGCCAAGGAATCTGGATTCCTACCTGCCGACCTACGACTATGAGAATATAATGAGCCAGAAGTGATTTGTTATCATCAAGTAATTAAGGTCACCGACACAGGGGTGAAAGGGAGGTTCCCAACTGTGATGAGAAGCTGGAAATCTGCTAAGACTTCCACTTACAGGGCGCTGCAGGGAGCCACGCCTGCTCCCTGCTGCTGCTCCGCGGGCCCTGCAGAGGCCTGATGGGACAGGGACTCGGATGGACATGTTTAAAAGAGGTGCCTTCCAACAGCATGGCCCAAATGAAAGCAGCACAGCACCGCCTGGAGCCCACTCTCCCCTAACCTCCCAAGCAATGTCCTGTAGCACCAAGGAAGAGCTCCTTACTCATCCCGCTAAGGCAGGGACACCATGCAGACACGGCCCTTTTGGGCCCTTCTCTCTTCAGGCAGGAGTCTCTTTTCCCTCATGCTTGTATCCTACTCCGATTTCCCTCTGAGTTCACCCTTAGCATTCTCTTAAATACCTCCATATTAGAAAGTGAACACAGACAATCAGACCTTTGTGTTTCCTGATGAAAGAGGACAATGCTACCTACCAGGCAGTCTTGGGGGAAGAAAAAGAAAGAAAAAATGAAATCAAATCAGAATCAGACCAGGTCTGTAGATCTGAGGCATGTAATGGAGTAGCCACTAGCCACACGGGGATATCGGGGCCTTGAAATGTAGCCTGAGATGTGCTATGATAAGGTGACATAGATCTAGGATTTCAAGTATTTAGTAAGCAAAAAGAGGTAAAATATCTCGTTAGTAATTTTTTACACTGATTACACATTGAACTATTTTGGCTACACTGCATTCAAGTCTATTTATTAAAATGAATTTCACTTGTTTCCTTTTCCTTTTAAAATGTGGCGACTAGAAAAACCCCTAAATTACCTAAGTACTTCACATTAGTTCTATTAGGTTCTAGGTCTGACTATCAATCTATAGGAAATACAGTGGGCAGAGGAGAGACAATCAGCTTTAGCCAGGTGGTGGGAAATAGAGACAAAATGACCTCATTCCTTCAAAAAAATAAACTGCACGGGGGAAAAAAAAGATGGAGGCAAATGTACAAGTTAAACGAGACTTAAAGGGACACAGGGACGCACCACAATGAGTGGACATTACTTGAATCTTAACAGAAATGAACTTAAAAAATTATGAGATCCCCACAGGGAAGATTTCTTCAAATACACCAACGTGCAATTCTGGAAAACAGCAAGCCCCTCCTTTGCTGGTCTAGCCAATTTTAAGAACTAGCCAGATATTTGATAATATTAAGGAATTACTATAAAAAATATTTTATTTAGATGTGATAATGGTTTTACAGTTATTTATTTAAAAATTTTTTATATTTTAGAGGTCTCTACTAAAATATTTGTAAAGAAATGACATGACATTGGAATTCCCTTCAAAATAATCCAGGATGGGGAAAGGGGACAGGGTGTAGAAGAAAGCTGGCAATGAATCTGTAATTGCTAAAGCTGTATGACAGGTACATTTTCTCTACTTTTTAAAATATTTGATCATTTTCCTAGTAAAAGGCAAAACAAAAACAAAAAAACCCACCAAACAAATGTCTTTCAACCATCCATGGTAACCATGGGGAAGTAGGGGACGAGAACATCCTAGAGCACCAGGAAACAAACTGCTTTGGATTTGAAAGCCACTTGTTCCCTTCATGAAGCAAAAGCCTGTTATTCTGTTGATGAACTATTTACAAGGAATAATTACACTCTTCCCAGATTGCTTTCTCTGGAAAGAGAAAATAACTTCTTGCCAAACTGTCACCAAGAAGACTAAGACAGGGCATTCTAATGGGTGTGTCTTCAATTACCATAGTGCCAAAGAGAAGACCACTTTAAACACTGAATGACGCACATGCTAGCTACCCTACAGCTATTTTTTTGAAGCATAATTAACATACAAGGTCATATTAGCGTCAGGTGTACAACATAGTGATCCAACAATTCTGTACATTTCTCAGTGCTCATCAAGTTAAGTGTACGCTTAATACCCTTATCTATTTCATCCACCCCCCTGCCCACCCTCCCTCTGGCAACCACCAATTTGTTCTCTGTATCTGAGTCTGTTTTTTTGTCTCTTTTTTCTTTGTTTTGTTTCTTACATTCCATATCCCCAAAGCTATTTTAAAGAGTGGATTGCCTATCAGAGTGTCTAACTTCCACATTTGTTTCTATATTAAGTTTTGTCCCTATGAAGAAAAGCAAACTTTTTCTTCTAAAAGCAAGCATACCAGGCTTCTTGTAGGAGATCTTACTGGGACTGATCCCCATGGGCACAATTTCTTCAAATACACCAACACGCAATTCTGGAAAACAGCAAGCCCCTCCTTTGCTGGTCTAGCCGATAAGAAACAAAACAGAATAGTCTTACTCTCCCATCTCCAGATCTAAGCCAAGTGCTAAGTATGAGAATTATATCTGTTTTGTAATAATAGCAGAAGTCTTAAGAAACTTCAAAGTAGGAACTAATGTTTTAATGGGAAGGGAATTAGGACCTAAAATGTTTCAGATAATTCAACTCTAATAAATATTTATTGCATACCTACCATGAAGAGAAATGTTAAGTTGAAAAGGTGTTCCTGTGGCTATAGGCATTTAACTATGAAACAAAAACGCCACCGAGCAGCATGAGCATGTAAGATTACATCCTAGGTTTTGCTCTGGAGGAGCGACCTCTCTCCTCCTACCATCACCGCCCTTAACACCAGTAAGGCAGTCCAACCAGCTTTGTCATTCACTGTGACAAAGCATGAGGTGCTCAAACAAAGGGGCCCAGCCACGAGAGCCACGGCTTTGTGCCCCGTGTGGTATGAAGTGCTCATCTTGTAATCTCAGGTTTACTAAAAAGTAGTGATGCCCCAAAATAGCCAGGTGGTCCCTCAAGTGAGCAAACGCATCTACGTTTTAGAGTTAGACTGCAAACCGCAATGCCCTTTTTCAATAAGAAGGGAGACTAAGGGCATTACCTTGCCCAAGATCACACAGTGACTAAGTAAAGAAGTGGAAAGAGCGTGCTCCTTTGACTGCACTGCCTCACAGCCTAACGGGGAAAGGCTGCTTATTTCTCCACACCAATCTCCGCTTCAGAGCCTAGAGAGGGAAGGGGAACTGAGGCAGAAGCAAATGGCTCAAAATCCATTTTATTTTCAATTTCTCTTACCTTAAAATCATCCTTACACATATAATCCTTAAACAATGGGCAGGAAAGCATGGCTTCCACATAGAGTCTGGTGGCCAGTTTGCTTCCACCAACTGTCCCATTGATTCCTTCTGTAGCAATTCGAACCTGGGACACAAGATGGAGAAAGAATGCAGCCAGTTCTTAGCTTAGTTTAAATCTTCCCGGTGCAGAACAGGCTTGTGTGTGCCAATGAGTTTAACAGGAAAAGCAGAGACACAACAAAAGTGTTGCCATGCAAAGATACTTGTAGTTTTCTAAAATGGCACTGCCCACAGTTTAGATGAGGTACTCAATAGATACGCACTGAACAAGAGAATGCAATGAGTGAAACTTCTGGAAAGCCCCATTGGCTACGAAGCTCCAGTTGTCCAATGCTCAAAGAGATAAATTTTGAGCTTCCCCTAAATCCAAATCCAGGTCAGCAGACCTAGGATCAAGAGTCATCTTTGCCACTTACTTGCTTTGTGGTCCTGAGAAAATTAACTTACTTCTCTGAACCTCAATTTCTTCATCTTGATAAAACAGAGATAAGAGAGAACCAACAATGAAGAGAACTGCTGAGGAGATATTTCCCAAGTCCAAGAACACAGAGCACAGCTGAGAGCTAGGAGTGCGTGTGAGTACACCCCTGCACACCACCGCAAACCCACCCACTGGAACGCAAGGTCCACGAGGGTGTGTGTCTGTTTTGCTCACTGGTGCATCGCCAGTGCTTAGAACAGTGCCTACCAAGTAGGGACTCAATTCACATTTGTTGAACAAATGAATGTGTATCCATATCTGCGGCCTTTTGGTTAAGATTCTCAAACACTGTATTCTCTTTAAAATGCTTCACTGGTCAGGGGACGTTAGAATCTGGATTCAGGCCCCTGCCTTAAGAGGCGACGCTCTGGGGACCCTGCCGAATTAACTGTCTTGGAACTACAAAACCCTCTGGATGAGTTTTAAAGGTGGATCCTCTTTATTTTTTTTAATTTATTATTATTATTTTTTTGTACATTTTTTTATTATTATTGAGAGACAGAGAGAGACAGAGCACAAATGGGGTAGGAGCAGAGAAAGAAGGAGACACAGAATCTGAAGCAACCTCCAGGCTCTGAGCTGTCAGCACAGAGCCTCTGACGCGGGGCCCAAACCCGTGAACTGCAAGATCATAACCTGAGCTGAACTCAGGCTCAACCGCCTGGGCCACTCAGATGCCCCAAAGATGGATCATCTTTAGAAGGAACTCTCTGGAGAAAAGTACTAGGGAGAAAGTAGACCACTCCAGTATCATGGTACTTGACCGAGAGTAATTCAAGGTCCAAGATCCCTACTACCATTTAGAGAATAATGATACCTACCAATGCATTAGAATTTAAAAAATTTACAAGGCTGCCCTTTTTCAGGGCCCAGAGAAGATACTCTGTTACCTGCCTTGATTCATGTATATAATGGGATTCATTTCATAAGCCAATGCCAGAGTTCCATGATGAGGGTTCTGGGTCCTTGAGAAAGAGATGTACAACCTGAGGAAACCTGCTCTGGGCATTGGAGAGGAAAGTAAAGAATACGCCATCTCTGCATACTCTCTGTACAGACCACTATCCCCACAATCAACTTATATTTTTTCAAGGGTCTACATAGAAAAAGAGCTGAACCAGTAAAAGTGTCATGAAATTTCCTCTAAAACTATTTCTCACGGTGGCAGGTAAAAGTACATACTTCTACATAACTGTCTTTAGGGTAGGCTAGTAGATTCTTTCCTGTTATTTTCATCTCAGAACCCAAATAAAAGACAAGGATGTCGAATCCCTATAAGCTGGGACAGAGCATCTGGTGAGCAATTCAAACTTGTGCGCTAGACTTTTAATCCCTAAGATCCTTCAAGGGAGACCTTCGAAGCAGCTCCTTGGTGAGGAAACCCTTGTACGTCGGGGATACAGAGCAATAGTTACTATCTATTGAGCCCCTACTATGACATAGGAGCTTTATATTATAATCCTGAAAGGTAGATCGCATAATCCCCATTTGACAGAAAAGGAGACAGAAGCTCAGAGAAATCAAGTCACTTGCCCAAGGGCACAGAGTTGGTAGGTGGTAGATTTGAGATTCAAAACCAGATAATATTCCTTCCAAATCATGTAATTTTTCCCTTCTAAAGCCTCCATTGTGTCCCTTCAAATTTCTTGAGGCTATCAGGAGTTTATAGCAATAGGAATCAGAAGTTTCTTTCTGGAATTTCCAAGTTCTCTTCTTTCCCTACCTGAACGTTAATACTCTGCCACATCTCAGCAAAAGCAGAAAACTACCTCAGTAAACTTGGCTTGTATCATTGAAGCCTAAAGATTTAGGCTAAGATCCAGGCAGGTGCTGCCACCTTGTGGATAGGGACCCTCACTGCTCATTCACCTCAGGCTGGGCCAAGGATAAAAATCTGCTCCCCCAACAAGAGTCACGTGACTTCATATTTTGTACATTCAGGTTCACTGTGAGAACACCCATCATCCTCTAAACAGAGGTGACAATAAATGTATTCATTTCACAAATATTTACTAAAGTTTTTACTATGCACCAGAAACTGTGCTAGGAATTAGGAGTTAAAAAATAGGTCTTGCCCTCTTCCAGCTGACAGACTAAGGGCGGTCACAGATATTAAGGTAAAAATTACAAACTGACAAATGCTATGAAAAATGACTACAAGACGCTATGCAAGGGTGTACTAAGAAAAATTAATTTAGATTGAAGGTCAAGAAAAGTGTCTTTGAGGAAGTATCATTGAAACTGAGAACTGAAGAGTAAGAATTTTACAAGGGAAACTGAGTGGGCGTGGGAGAGCTCCTTGAAGACAGTTTGCCTGGAAAAAGGCCCAAAGATGCAAAAAACCTTTGTGGGCTCCAAAAATCCTGAAAGACCCTGTCGCCAGAGTACAACGAGTGAAGAATGACATCAGATAGGCAGAAAAGGTAAGAAGGAGCTAAATCATGCAGGAACCTAAGGGATTTGGGTTTTACTCAAAATGTACTAGATAGCCACTGAGAGATAATGAGGAGAGCACAGAGCTGTTTTATTTACTTTTTTAAGATGATTCAGGCTGTAGTGTGGAGAACGGATTAAATGGCAGGCAAGGACAGAAGAACAAGAATGGATTAAAGGCTACCTAGGGGCACGAGGGTGGGCTCAGTCCCTTAAGCATCAGACTCTTGATTTAGCCTCATGTCGTGATCTCAAGGTTTGTGAGACGGAGCCCCAAGTCTCCAAGTAGGGACTGGGGATTCTCTCTCTCCCGGTCTCTCTGCCCCTCTCTTGCTGGCTTTCTCTCTCTCGCTCTCACTCACACACACACTAAATTAAATAAACATTTTTTTTAATTTAAATTTTAATTTTAAAAAGTTCCTGAAATGGACAAGAGAGGGTGGGGCATGGTCTAAGGTGGTGGAAGGGAAGGACAGAACTGAATGGACACAAGGGATATTTTAGAGGTAGAAACGGCAGGATGTGACAATGAACTGAATGAGGTGAAGGAAGCTTTTGGCACCATCTGTTAGAAAACATTGGTGTGGAAAGTATCGCGGATGAAAGGACGGCCTCGGGGACTTAACATGTGGGAAAGATGAGCTTTACATCATAAGCCAGGGGATCTCAGAGGGAATTTAGTTCTTTTGGAAAAAAAACCTTTTGAGTTTTTAAAAACACATTATCTGTTACCGAACCTGGGTGGCTCCATCAGTTGAGCCTCTGACTTCAGCTCAGGTCATTATCTCATGATTCATGAGTTGAAGCCCCACACTGGGCTCATTCCTGTTAGCACAGAGCCTGCTTCAGATCTCTGTCCCCCTCTGTCTCTGCTGCTTCCCTGCTTGCACTCTCTCTCAAAAATAAATACATCTTCAAAAAATATATTAGAAAAATATTAACTGTCTCTCTCTCTAGTTTTATACATATATGTGTACGCACATACATATATGCATATGTAAGTCTATGTCTATCTAGATGTGTACACATGTAATCATCAAGAATGTTTCAGAAAAGTAACATAAACCACCCACAATCTTATCATGTAGACATAATCATAATTAACATCTGGGTATGCACTACCTCCCATCTTCATACACAAACACTTGTGGTTCTATTACAACCATATATTCACTTCTTTATTCAACATTCCCCAAATATTTACTGTTCTGCTATGTGCCAAGCCCTGTTCTATCTAAGAATACATCAGTTAAGACAAAGTTCCTATCCTCATGTAGCTTTTATTAGGGAGACAGATTGTAACAAATTCAACAAGGATTATACTTTCAGATAGGAATAAATTCTTTGAAACTGCCTGAGCAGAAGGCGACAGTAAGTGACAAGGTTTAGAGAGAGGACTACTTTGGATCAGAGTTCTGAGGAGGTAAGATGTGTGCAGAGACCCGCAGTGGGGAGTGAGCCAAGGCCGGATCTACGGGGAAAGCATCCTAGAGGGAAGGGAGCAGCAAATGTCAATACCACAAAATGGTCACAGCATGTTCTAGGAAAATAAAGAAGCAACTTGGACTCAGACCTATATGTATAGTTCTGTGAATTTTTTTTCCAGCTAACATATCAAGAACATTTCCTAATGCCAGCGGTCAGTAAATTGGACCTGCTCCTGCATACAGTTTTATCGGAACACAGCCATACACATCTCGTACCTATTATTTAAGGTTGTTTTCATATTACAGTGGCACGGGTGAGTAGGTGTTGTTTGCTCATTGGTTTGTTGGTTTAGAAAATACATCTGGACTTAAAAATCAACAAATTCAACTTTTAAGCACTTTTTGAGTACAGACTATAGGAATTTTCTGTCAAAGAATGGCCTATCTAGCAGGAAAGATCATAAAGATTTAAACTTCAGTTTTTAAACAATATACAATGGCTAGACAACTGAAAAGAAATATTGCATAACTAATCCAACTGTATCCTGTTATAGTTTCTTCATAATTCCACACACAGTTTTAGGGTTTAATAGAAGCAAGAGTGAGTAGTTTTTGTGCAAAGCCTAAAATACTTACTAGTTTGCTTTGTAAGGAAAAGCCTGCTGATTCTTAGCTTATACCATTAAATAGTCATAAAACGCCATGTTAATTGTTTAGCAGTCTACTTAGAAGCCGAGCAGGATTTCGCAGAACCGAACAGTGAATCCGGAGCACACGCTCTGGATTGCAAACTGGAGAACGAGGAGCCCCACGGAGGATGCGGCGTGGAGGGGTTACCTTGCCTGTGAGGCGCAGGTGTTGGCACAGAGCCGTCTGCCAGGCACAGACCCAGGGGGGATCCTCCAGGTCTCGGTAGCAGTAGTAGAGTAGAACCTCTCCTTCCTCACTGCCCGGGCCCCTAGAAGAAGACACCCACAGGGAGACGCATCTGAGTCACTGGCATAAGGCAGCACGGTTCACAAGCACACCTAGGCAGTATCAGAGGGCTGGCCATGACGGACCAACTCATGCCTAACTTTCTCCGACGGTTGTCCTGAGAGAAGCGGCAGCTCTGGTCAGTATTTGCTCTGAAGAAGACAGTATCTGCATTACAAAAAATGAGTTTACTTTCATTTCCTCATTTCATCATCATGTCCATGAGACAGGAATCAATAACCCATTTTACAGGCATTTCTGGCTTATCCTCGAAGACGAGGTCATATCTGTTCTTGAATCTCTCATCGTACAGATAGGTTTCACTTCCATTTTTTCATGCAGTCCTCTTAACCACGAGAAGGACTATTATTATCCCCACTTTACAGCTGAGTAAACCAAGGCCACGATTCCTCCCAGGTGAGAAAGTTACAGAGTTATAGTCGAGACTCAAACAACAGTCTTCTGACACTAGAATCCATATCCTTTCTACTGCACTGTGCTGTCTCATACTAACTCGTCGTGGGACCTGGGTGGGTCTCTTGTCATCTCTGAGATTGATTTCCTCATCTCTAAAATTGGAGAAGTGAAATAACCTGCATTTCCCAGAGTGTGCTCTGAAGCTGTTCTATGAAATCCCATGTTGGAGAAACCTTGTAGATAATCTCTCTCTCTTTGAGAAGCTCAGTGAAAGCCCCTTATCTACTGAAGGCTCTGAAAGGTCCTGCAATAGAGAACATTTTTAACCTAGTGCTTCCCAAATGTATTTGTCTTTTACACCTCTTTTCAATACTTGTTAGCATCCTTCAGAGCTAGTGTTGCAGAGAACAGATTTAGAGAATGCTGTGGTAGATGATAACGAAGGTCCCATCCAGCTCTGGAATCTGACACCCTCGCCGATACCCGCATCACACTGCAGGCCCTACGCTCCTCCAAAACCTCATCTATTTTAGAGCCTATTTTCCTTCCCTTAAACTATTATAACAAATTATCTGCACCACACAATTTAACTGATAATTCTATCTCATATCCTCTAATTGCTTCATGTATCCTTTTTTTGTTTCTCTCACTGGAGAGCCAATTCCTTGAGGCACAGGGCCATCCAGAAGCAAAGAGACCACTTTACAGTTCAACTCTTACCATCATCATTGTATATAATTCAGTATAAATCATTAGTACTATGTTAGAGGTGGGGAAATATAAGGAGTTTTAGTGACTAGCTCAATTCTGAGCCCAAGTTCAATTCTCTAACTTTCTCCTTTTCTTGATAAATAAGAGGTATTTGGCACTGAATAGCAATGACAAAAGTATATTACATTTGGATATTTTCTATTCACCAAATAGTTCAGGAATTGTTTAAAATCAGAAATTTGTCCTCTAGAATTCTGTAATATAATTTGGTTGAGTTTTTCAAAGGCAGGATCTAAACTTCTAATCCTGTGCCCCAGTTCTAAAAGTTAACATCCTTTCTGGGGTGGCTGGGTGGCTCAGTTGGTTGAATATCAGACTTCAGCTCAGGTCATGATCTCAGAGTTTGCTGAGTTGGAGCCCTATGTCAGGCTCTGTGCTGACAGCGCAGAACCTGGAGCCTGCTTCTGATTCTGTGTCTCCCTCCCGTTTTCTGCCCCTCCTCCACTTGCACATGTTTTCTCTATCTCTCTCAAAAATAAATAAACATTAAACTTTTTTAAAAAATTAACATCCTTTCTAAAACATGGTCAACTCAGAAAAACATATTTGGTAATGAAATAGGCTTTTTAAGTTCTGATATTATTCAGGGTAGAGGAATCATTACAATTTCTGAGCCTTCCAACTTATCTTTGAAAATAGAATTTTCTGTTCCAAGGTAAGAGGTGGCCTTCCACAAAGCCTAGTGAAAGCTGCCAGCTACATGGGTATATACTGTAGCCTCTATAATGCAGAGTATGTGGTTATCAGCCTGGCGAAGACCCATAGAGAAATCCTGTGCTTAAGGATCTTGCATTTTAGTCCATAGGTACTAGTATCTCACTGTGGCTGAAAAAACTGATAAAATTAAACCAAAAGTACAGAATGAAATTCTTACCTTATTAGCTCATCAGGGCTAAAGCAGCTTATATCAGGGAGCCAAGCAGACACTTCCCGGTTACAGGGCAAGTACTCTTTTAGAGGGGTCCCATTGTCTTCGGACTTCAGGCTCTTTGAGGTGTTCAGTGTCGCAGCCAGCTCCTTTAACACAGAAGCAGTCTGGTGGCAGAGCTCATCAGCATGTTGTGTCGCCACATGTCTATGGATGCCAGTCCGCTCCCTGAACAGCTGTTGACAACATTTCCACCATTTTTCTTTACATTCAAAAGGATGTGCTGGAACTTCTTTGGTTTTGACGAAAAGGGCAAATGCCTGCAATTACATTTCAAACATGCCACTGTTAACCTTAGGTGTGAGGCTGGCAGAGGTCTCCGTGATTCCCTGACGTTACCCTGCCGCATGGGCTTCTAGTTGTACGTCTGGTTGTCTTTAGAAGAGCTTCCTGAGAGAGTCTGTTTTATTTGTAAAATTTAAACCTAAACCTAAGATTTGTTAAGGACTGTTCTTAAGGGAGGGACCTGATTTTCAGATGAATATTAGTAAAACATTACAAACAACATTATCAGTCATATCAGAAAGCGGTCAAGGCAAGTATGGAATATACTTACTATGGAATGTTGAGCAGCTCGTTTTAAGTTATATGAGAAAATATTTTTATGTTAAGTGAAAAACAATGGATAAAATTTGCTTATACAGTGTAATCTCAACATTTAAAAATTACACTGAAAAAGGTTGGAAAGAAATGTACCAAAATGTTTTGATTTGGTTTTTTTTGGAAAATAATTTTGTTTTTGTAAAAATGATTTATATTTATTAAGAATATTAAACAGAAAACTATGGGTATGCCATAATCCTCTTAACCAATTCCTAATTAATGGACATTTGTTTCCAAGATTTGCAATTAGGACAAGTGGGTGATGCAAATAAGCAATGCTGAGTGAGCTTTCAATGCATACATCTTTTGACACCTCTTTCAACATCTAATTTAAATAAATATCGAGAACAAAACAGAGCCCAACGTGGGGCTCGAACCGTTGGACAGTGAGATCATGACCTCACTTAACCGACTGAGCCACCCAGGGACCCCGCCTACTTATATGTATTGCCAGTTTTTCTACTTTGGCATGTATTTTCTTCCTGTTTTGTAAGCAATGTTAGTGACCTTTAGTTGGGTCACAGTTATCACAAATTTGTTTCCTAGTTTGTCATTTGTTCTTCAAATCTGTGGTGTTTTTGATGTACAATCAAGGGTAAATGGGATCTATGATTATCAGTCTCTCAACAACTGTTCCCTCCTGGTCTAGTGGGAAGGGAGATACTTATATATACATGTGTATAATGCACTTGGAGACTACTGTAAAGTATGCAAAAACGGGCACTCTGAACACCGGTAACAGATATGAAGCGCTGCTCTGGGGCCATCCTCTAGCTGAACACAACTGTATCTAGACTGCCTCAGACTGAAACACCAGAAAGGGTAGCATGAAATTACACTGTAGGGAATTTTTAGCCTCTCTTGCAGTGAATCCTTCCAGATAGGCAAAAAAAAAAGAGAGAAAGAAAAAAAAAAGAGGTAGCATGTATGTCGATATGTGTGCTTCTTTGTATTAAATTTTGATTTTCAAATCTTATCTGGTCTTGTAAGGCCTCGTGAACAAGACATTGAAGACACGGCAGCAGTAAGGGCCCATGTGGGGTCTATTTAAGAGAGAGAGGCAGGCCAGAGCCAGATGGCAGCTCAGCTCAGAGGTGGGTGAAACCTATGGGAAGGCAGGCCCTAGGAGGCCGGGACTGGGGGGGGGGGGTACTGATTACATACAAGAGAATATGCAAATAAGGAAATACACTGGGACTAGTCAGAGCCAAGTTTCTCACCAAACCTCATCAAATAGGGAACTTATATATACATGGGAAAGGGAGAGTTAAGAAAAACTCTTGTGATGCTAGAATGAAAGTGAAGTGTGGGTATGAGCTCATGGTGTAATACTGAATGGTAGTAAATATAGAAGTATATGTATGGTATATGTAGACGTTTATGTACTCATCTACATATTCTCCTAGCTTCACACACCAGAGATCCTGGGAGAAGCAACATTTAGTAGCAATGAGCCTGCTGAGCCTCCAGCTTGTGGTTTTTCATTAGAAGCAACCAGAGCTCCTTAAAGAAATGTCTGATTCCAAGGATGGGGCAGGGAAAATACAAGATGAGCCTGGAACATCTTTTTGAGTCAGAAAGTAAGGAAATGCTCAAACAATGATGGGAGCAAGTCAAAAGGACATAGATACTAGTGTGAAAGGGCACCCGGCCAAATCTGAGACAATCTGAGCATTGCAATAAACCCAACAAATAAAATGCAAACCTACAGTCCTCACAGATACAAATAATTTGGGAGAAAAGAAGATTCTTCCTTACAGCAAAATGCCAAGTAGTAAATCTAGAAGGAATGAAGCAATTAGAAAATCACCCTTTATCAGCCATCACCATATAACTAACTAAGCAAAGAAACACCAAAGAATCTAAAACTAGTAAATGACAGTTGGATAAGGAATAGGATATTGACACAGTCTCAATGTACCCCCCTTTCCCCTAAATACTGATTTCTTAAAAGGGAAAAAAGTATAATTTTGTAACAGAGAAATCTGGTAGTCACTCCTTCAATCAAGTAAACACAGCTAACACCACCAGTAATGGGACAAATGGCCATTGAGAACCACCTGATAGATTGTTGCCAGATGAACACAGCATCTCTCGTGGGATAGCCATGGTAATAAAAGCATTAACCTGAATCCACTCATAAGGAAACATGAGTGAAGATCAAACAAAGGGATGTTCTACAAAATAACTCATGTAATCTTTAAAATTGCCATGGTCATGATTTCGGAGGGAAAATGAGAACGTTCCAGGCTGAAGAACATATAAGACATGACAACTCAGTGCAACACCCTAGAGTGGATCTATAAAAGCTGTTTGGTACAAGTGATGAAACATGAACAGAGCTTGTGTGCAAAGGGGATATGATGGTCCTCTGTACAATGCTGGCAACTTTCCTCTAAACCTGAAATTACTGCAAGGTAATATTTGAAAAAACTTTCTGTACCCTTTGGTTTCATTTTCAAGGACATCTGTGTCAGATGAGAATAGAGGGGTGGTGGATAAGAAGTTATAGGCAGAGACATCTATTCTTCATTGACATGAAGCCAACAAAAGTAACTGTGGAAGAAGGACAGCAGACTGGGGGTAAGAAAACTAAGTCTCAGTTGCATGTCCTCAAGTCATTTTCCTCCCTCTGACCTTCAACAGGAAGTTTGAGTCAATGATCTCTGAAAAAAAGGATAAATAGCATAGAAGAGCAGCACATCAATATCACCTCGCATTATAATCCAATCCCAACTGTCCTTAGTAAGCTTGCACAACCATTCGGGGCTGTTCTGTCCCTTGTCCTAACCAGAAGAACCCAGCCAGGTAGATCAGATCAGGAGTCTTAGATGGCAGCTGCCCTACTGCCTGTCTGTTCACCATAAGACAAGGTCTCCTGGGATCGTGGGATTCTTCCCCTAGCTCTAGGTGGGAAAAGGAATTCAGCCCGTCTATCTAGGATCTGTCCTCAAGTCCTCAGCCATAGTATTCCACAGTCACACCTTGCCTATGATTCTTCTTTGCTGGCGCTGACTTAAGATCACTAGTGAATGACCCTAACTAGACCTTGCCTTGAGCATGGTAGCAGCCTTCTGTCTCACTAGACCTCTGTCCCCTGAAGGCCAGCCTTGATGAGCTACTAATAGATGCATCTGACCTAACTATACATACATGATCCTGAAGCATACATAGCAATGCGGCAATTTTACCTTTTTCTTGGCAAATGAGTATTTCTTTTTCGTACTGACATCCAACTCTGCTTTGAGACTGCTACAGGGATTGATAAGCCTTGTGTCTTTTAAATCGAGGTCTGAAAATCTTAAAACACAGGCCTCCAGGTCATCTCCTTGGTCTGGTGAAGTGAAAGAAGGCATCTGGTTTGATTGCAGTAGTGGGGCAGACTCCTTTTAGTTAACTATTTCCTAGGAAGCAAGGGAGAAACAACAATGTCAGTCTTTGATTACTATTTGAAGTAAAATTGAAGCTAATTAATCAATCAGGCAAATGAGCATGGGCCAAGCAACCCAAGCCATCCATCCATTCACTCAGTCATTCAATAAATATTTATTTAGCACCTACTCTATGCCAGGCACTGTTCTAGACAATAGGAATAGAGCAGTGAAAGAAAAAGAAAAAATTCTTCTTTCTTGTAGTTTACGTTCCAATAGGGAGAGGCAGAAAGTAAACAAATATATCGATTAAATTTAAAAAGTCAGATAGGAGGAACACCTGGTGGCTCAGTTGGTTAAGCATTCAACTCTTGATTTTGGCTCAAGCCATGATCTCAAGGTTATGAGATAGAGCCCTGCGTGGGGCTCTGTGCTGAACATGGAGCCTACTCAAGATTTTCTCTCTCCCTCTTTTTCTGCCTCTCCCCTCTTTCACCTCTTTAAAAAGTCAGAAAGGAAAAGGGTCACAAAGATAAAAAACAGGGTAAGGAGTTGGGAGTGATGGACAGGCTCTTTAAAACAATGAATGAATAGGTAAAGTCTTTCTGAGGCAGTAGCATTTGAGCAGACACCTAAATTAGGGGGTAAGTCCTGCAAACATTTAAGGTAAATTATACCAGAAAAGCACCAGCTACAACCAAAATCAACCAAACTGTATGCTAGACTTCAACTATAAACACTTTGTCCTTTTTTGTCCTCTAATTTTAGAGCTGTCCAAATTCTGTTCCTTAGAAGAAGTAACAACCAAGAAAGCCCCATTTTAATAAAAAGAAGAAATATAAAATACAAAAATCACTCCTGTGGCCAAATCTCATCCAAATGGACATACTACCAATCCCATTCAAGTCACCATCATTTCTCTCTTTTTTAAAAAGGTTTTTAATGCTTATTTATTTTTTGAGAGAGAGAGAGAGCAAGCAGGGGAGGGGCTAACAGTGTGGGAGACTGAAGACAGAATCTGAAGCAGGCTCCAGGTTCTGAGCTGTCAGCACAGAGCCCAAAGCGGGGCTGGAACTCACGAACTATGAGATCATGACTGGAGTTGAAGTCCAATGCTTAATCTGAGCCACCCAGGTGCCCCAGGCCACCCTCATTTCTTGACTGAATTACTGCAGTAGCCTAACTGCCCTCCTCCTCAGAAAGGTTACTAAACAGTAGTCCAAAGGCTTCTAAACATACTCTAATAAAGTCCAAAGTCCATCAGAAGCCCCTCTCACCGCCTTTCATCTCATCTACTACACTCCCTTTGATCACTCTCTGATTACACTGTTCATTCCAGAATAGATCACCAGCACCAAGAAAGCAAGGGTTTTCCTTTGTTTGCCTCTGCATCTTTGTCATGTAGAACACTGCCTGGCCTACAGGAGATGCTAAATATCAACAAACACAATTTATTTGTTGAACGAAATAAAACAGTGATTGGGTAGCCAGGGAAGTCTTCTCTGATATTCAAGCTGAGGCCTAAATCACAAGGACCATCCATGCAGATTGAGGAGCAGAGATCCTCAGGCAAAGGAAACAGTATAAATTCCTAAAGTGGGAACAAGCTTGCCTTATTAGAGAAACAGGAAGAAAGTCAGAATAAATGGAGTACAGTAATATGAGAAAGCACAACCCTGTAGGTCGGGGAACAGAGTTTGCAATGCAAAGTAACTGGAGAGTTGTAAACAAAGGAATAACGTGGTCTGATTAATCTTCAAAGTAGAAGTAGCAAGGTCTACAGACGGACTGTTATGTAGGAAATGAAAGAAAAGGAGGACCCAAGAATGACTCCTACCTACATTTTTGAATTAAGCAATCAGATGGAAGATGCCATTCATTGAAATGGTTAACCCAGAGGCATGGGTTAGGATACAAGAGTGAAACGAGGCAGTCAGAGGTGTAAGTGCGGTACTCATCGGAGACGTCAGGGCAGGGAATACATACTTGTATATGGGTCCCCAATAACATTGAAAAAAAAATGACTAGAGCAATCACCTGTTCCTTCCTAAAAAAACCGAGAAGGGTGAAGGGTAAGATGACCGCCCGAGGGTAACACCGCGGCGGCAGGGCTCCGGCTCAGGCGGGTCTTCCAGTCCCAAGTCCCGCAAGCGCGGCACCGCCCCCCACCCGGCCCCACCCCGGTCCAGGGCAGGCCAATTGCTCCGCCCAGCTTTCCCGACTAGGCGAAGGCCCGGAAGTGGGAGTAAGAAGAGCACGCACCCGCCAGTCCTAGTTCTTTCTTAGATCTTTCTTCATCGAACCGTCTCCGCCTAGGAATCGTCACTGCGCACCGTCCCAAGAACCTTCACCAGCCCCCCTCCTGTAGTTTACGGAGGAAGGCACACTGGAGACCTGGCCTCGCCCCGGAAGTCCTCGACGCTGCTAGCGAAAGGGCCGCCGGGAAGACTCTGCGAGGCCTCAGGGAGGGTCTGAAGTTAAGGCGGGGATTCCAGGGTGTTTTGTGGACAGGCCGCCGCTAGGCTTGGCTTGCGGCCGGCGGCCTCCGACTGGCTAAAGAGGCGGTGCTTTCCGCGTGGCCCCGGAAGGACTTATAGCGAAAGGCGGGAGAAGGAAGCTGCCAGGAGGCGGAGGAAGCCCGAGGGGGCGGTTGCGAGCCGACCGGACGCGCTCGGCCTGGTGCGGTCCCCGACACCGGCTCTCTCGCACCCGAGCCCGCCAGGCCCACTCCGCAGCCTCTCTTGCCTGCGCTTCCGGGACCCGTCTTGAGCGAGTGCGCCTGCGCGCCGGCTACTGCGCGCGCCTCCTTGCTGTCTTCACACCGACCGGCGGTCGGACAGTCCCTGCAGCTCCTCCCGCCCGGCTTCTCGTTTAGGCAGTGCCTCGGCGTGCGGCATGTCGCGGCGGCGACACAGCGACGAGAACGACGGTGAGTGCCCCCGGCCCGGCCGCTGAGGCCGCGCCCAGGCGGGAAGCGAGGTCCCGGCGGCTCGAGGGAAGGGTCGGAAAGCCCTCCCCCACCCCACCCCGGGAGCGTTCGGAGAGCCACGGAGTGAAGGAGGGTGGCACAGCGGGAGTATGGCCAGGCGACTTCTGGAAAGCCTCCGCTTCCTCCCACCCCAGCTCCTTTAGTGGTCGGCCTGGTGGACCTCTCTAGTCTCTAAGGACTCAACGATTTGGTCTTTAGTGCCGTCGAGTAGGGACATACGTCTGGGTCGGTGCGGCCGTCTCTTAGGCACAGTGACAGGGACCAGTAGTGTCAGGGGCTCGTTTTGACCCTCAGACCTGTCAAGGGCCCTCAGAAGGGAAGGAACAAAGCAGTGAGTGGGAGATCTTGTGAATCGCAGTCTGAGCTGTGCTATACGGGTCATGCGTTGGTTTGCCTTTTTTCAAACGGCAGGGAAAGAAATCTGCGTCTTCTCCATACTCACGAGGTCACTAATAAACAGGTGGACGTTGTTAAGTTAGATTTTGAGCTGGCTGCAAAGGGCATTTCCCTCGTGAAAGAGGGGTGCTAGACAAATCACGTGGGGGGCTCTTAGAGGTGTAGATCAGTGGTTCTCCATTTCATTTGGATGGTAGCGCTCCTGGGATCATGGTATTGACACCATAAGAACCAAGGATAATTTGCTAGTTAAGAACTGGGAATGGGGCGCCTGGGTGGCTCAGTCGGTTAAGCGGCCGACTTTGGCTCAGGTCAGAATCTCATGGTTTATAGGTTCGAGCCCCGAGTCGGGCTCAGAGCCTGGAGCCTGCTTCGGATTCTGTCTCCCTCTCTCTCTGCCCCTACCCTGCTTGCTCTCTGTCTCTCTCTTTCTCAAAAAGAATAAACATCAAAAAAAAAAAAAAAAAACAGGGAAAGTTGCTTACCTTACAGAAATCTGTCAACACACATCCACCAAGAAAGAAAAACAGAAACTAAGTAATTCCCTCACTATATTCTAGTGTATTGCTATTTAAAGAGTGTGGTGTATTGGTTAAGAGGCTAAATCAGAGGATTTAAGTTCAAAACTAGACCCTACCATTACTTCATAATCTTGTCCAGGCTTTATTGCCTCCGTAAACCTTTGTCTGTAAAACAGAAATGTGTTACATACCTCTTCTCAGTTAGGGTTAAGTGAGGTAATACATGCAACAAATACCTCATGATGATATTTACTGATTTATCAACTGTCCATGCTTAAGAGGTAACAAGCATTGGCAGATGTCAACAGTGTAAGAAAAAAATAAGGAAGAAATATTTTAATTTAATTTTGTTCCCTAACATTTTTCTCAGCTTGAATCTTGGGGCCTTTGGGAGTAGGAGCAGAATCAGATGTATTTAGTTTCATTTATTTTTTTGAAGGAGAGAGAGACAACATGAGCAGGGGAGGGGCAGAGAGAGGGAGACACAGAATCTGAAGCAGGCTCCAGGCTCTGAGCTGGCAGCACAGAGCCTGATGTGGGGCTCAAATTCAGGCACTGTGAGATCCTGACCTGAGCCGAAGTCAGATGATTAGCTGACTCAGCCACCCAGGCACCTCTCATGTTTTTAGTTTTAACAATGAAACATCAGATTTCTGCTAGGGAATAGTTTGAGAGGGTAGTTCTAATCCAGCCTTATCTGACACCTAGGGGTCCAGAGTTTTAGTGTAATAAACACAGAGACACAGCCTGCAGTGTCTAGACACCAGTGAAAGCAAGTCAGGGTTGTCGACACTACACAGGTATTACTCCGCTGCGTGCCTAGATTGTTGTTGTTTAATACATGAGGCTTTTTGCATAACGTACATACTGGGTACAGAAAATGCAGCTTACCTATGCTTTGAATTTGATTAATCAAAAACTAATGCCTGGGGGCACCTGGGTGGCTCAGTCAGTTGGGCGTCCGGCTTCAGCTCAGGTCATGATCTCTTCGAGCCCCGCATCAGGCTCTGCTGACAGCTCAGAGCCTGGAGCTTGCTTCGGGTTCTATGTCTCCCTCTCTCTCTGACCCTCCCCTGATCGCGCTGTTTCTGTCTCTCAAAAATAAATTTAAAAAACATTAAAAAAAAAAATAATGCCTGAATTGCTCACTTGGGGTTCTGGGAACTTGAGTCTTTTAAAGTTCTTCCCATTTTCTTTGCTTTTCCAATACTTTCTTTTCTCCACTCTTCTCACTACTAGGGTACCTTAAGGGGAGAGAAAATGTTTCCAGAGGGCAGCCTGGAGAATTGAATATTAATATGTAGAAAAACAACTTTTGCTTTTGTTATTGTGATGGTGGCCTAACTTTTTTGGGAGTTAGTTTCTTTTAATACCAGATGGCCAGTAAATCAGGGTCCATTTGGGTCTTGGTGCAGGAAGCTCATATTAAATAACAGAAAGCAGTAAAATAAGGAGTTAATTAAAGTTTACTGTGGTGAATAATTTAGTAGTAGAGGGGCAGTTCATAGTTCCTCTTAGATACTATACCGAATCTGGAGCTTCTATGAATTGTCACAACTTGGGTAACAGCCAGCTAGGGTTTACTCTAAACAGTGATCTGAATGTTTTAGTTAAGCATCTACTGATTTTTTTAAGATCTGAAATAGTAGATACTTAAATGTTAGAGAAGACTATTTTAAAACAGGCTGAATTATAATAGTCCTAATTAAGTACATACATCAGCATTTCTGGATTATTGTCAGCACTTATCAGTCACTGACTGCCGTGACTTTCCATTTGCCTCGCAAGATATGATCATTTATTCAACCGAAATTACCAGCGCCAAGCACTGTCCTAACTACTGGCATGTCCTAACTACTGGCATGCAGTAGTGGACAGCATAAAGATGAAGCATCCTTTTACAGACAGAATACTGACAAGTAAAATAGAGTGTATCAAATGGTGGCCAGTGCTATGGAGAAACATAAAAGCTGGTAAAGGGGGTGGAGACTGTTGTTGAGGTGGAGTTGCTGTTTTATGTAGGTTGATCAGGGAAGGCCTCACTGAGAACCGTGTCTGATCCGAAGACTTGCAGGAAGTAAGGGAGCACACCAGACTGCTGTATGGGGGAAAGCAGTGGTCTAAGAAGAGGGAGCTGTGAGTGCAGAGGACTTAAGGCTGGGGCATTCTTGTCATGTTCACAGAAAGCAAGGAGGCCAGTGGTGCCAGAGCAGAGTTGGCGGGGTGAGGGGGGCTGAGGGGGTGGTTGTAGGAGCTAAGATACCTAAGATAGGTAGCAGAGGATCTGCTCATAAAGGGCAGTTTTAAAATTGTGTCTCTTTGTTGAGGCTAGAGTGTTTAGGATCCAGCGAAACAAGAGACTATACCAATGAAGTTCAGCTGGAGTTCAGTTTATAGAGAAGGAAAGGGAAGTCCTCAGTGGGAAATTAGTGTGTGTGGATACTAGTCCACTGCTAAATCTAACTCACTTCTTAGAATCTAAGAATGTCTCTGAAGCTTTTCAGTTATTACAGGATATGCCTATAAGAGCTGTTCAGTACACTGCTTATTTTGTTCTTCTAAGAAAGTACTTATATTATCCATAATCTTTGCCAGAAACCTGTATTAACTCCCTATTAAACTACTTGGAATTAGGTCCTTGTCTTCTAGACTGACTGCTTTTTTAACTTCATTATAGAAAAAAATGTAATTAGAAGTGAAGGGATTTGTTACTCCAAGGAAGAGTGTAGTTTGTTACAGGCATGGTGGTCACCTCTGCTTTAAATCTGCAAGATCAAGCAAGATGCTTTACTTTTTTCCCTTTTCCCTTGTTGGTTTTGCTCCTTTACTTTCTCTTTTACAGGATTGGTCTTTGTTTTCTAGTTTGTGGTTTCTATAGTAAGTAAAAATACAAGATGTAGTACAGTATATCCTTATAAATTTAGGATCACCTTACAGGAAAAAAAATTATTGGTGTATGAAGATCCTTTCAAATGGGTTGCTTTTTATTTATTTATTTTTAGTGCGTGTTTATTTTATTTTATTTTCTTTTTTGAAGGAGAGAGAGATAGAGCGTGACCCTCGGAGGGGCAGAGAGAAAGGGAGACACAGAATCTGAAATAGGCTCTAGGCTTCGAGCTGTCAGCACAGAGCCCAATGCAGAGCTCAGACTCAGGAGCCCTGAGATCATAAGCTGAGCTGAAGTCAGATGCTTAACGGACTGAGCCATCCAGGTGCCCCTCAGATGGGTTTTAATAAAGACCCACTTCTCTCCTCTGTACTAGCCATGGCTGGCAGGGTGAAGTGGCAATATGTAACTTGAATCTAGATTGTAAAACTTATACAGAGCTACATTTAATGTAAAATGTATTCTTGCTCTGGGAGCTACCATGGATATGTTTTCTTGAGGGTATTGGGAACATTAAGCTAAGCTAATTCTTCACGTTATCCTTAAGGAGGGTGCTTTATTCTGTGTAGCCAGGTTATCTTCTAAGTTCAATATCCTGTTACTGTCTATGAGTTCACATGTGTCTGTAGTTTTACCACACACACTCCCACCTTCACATCCTCTCATACATCAGGAAAGAGTGGGGCATATCTTCTTAATGTGTTCTGCCTCTTCCATTCTTTAAACAAAACTTGTCCTTTGATACGGTCAGAATGGGAAGAGAGAAACTAGGAGTTGTAGTTCAAGGAGGACTATGTACTTGTATTTTCTAGTTTTTCTTCAGAAATCCTACCTTCTCTCCCTACAGCATTATGTTCTCCTTTTTTTAAGTTACAAGAGGGCCTGGGAAGGTTGTTTTAAAGACCAAGGTATTATTCCAAATTAATTTGGGAACGAGCTAACTGGATAGTTAATTTAGGGAGGATGTGGAGGGTAGGATGTGAGATAAAGGGTTGGCAGAGTGGATGGCCTAGAAGGAAGGCAATGATAGTTAAAAGTTTGAAAAGATGATCATAAAAAAACAAAAAAACTGCTCTTCTTCAGCTAGTTTTTCAGCATCTGCATTTTCCCAACCTTACCAGAAACCTGGTTCTGAAGGACACTATTAGTATATTCTGCTTTCTAGAATAGAGTTCCTCAGCATCAGCACTATTGACATTTCAGGCTGGATTATTCTTCGCTGTTGGGCGTTGTCCTAGGCAATGTAATATGTTTAGCAAAATCCCTGGCTTCTACCCACTGGATGCCAGGAGCACTCCCCCAGTTGTGACAACTAAAAATGTCTCCAGAGATTTCCACGTGGTCCCGAGCGGGGGCAAAATCTCACCCAATTAAGAACGAACCACTGCTCTAGAAGAAGGCCTTTTTTTTTTTTTTTTTTTTTTAAGAAGAAGGCTATTTTAAAGTCCTGACTGACAGCTTATATAAACATTGCATTGAATATGTAGTTTTCTCAGTGAATAAATCCTGGAAACAGAAGACCTTTTTGTGAACGTTGGCAGTGGAAGCTTTATAGATTCTTGAGAATCAAGGTCACTGACTCCACTGTGTCACACATGTCCACTGTACAGGGGCAGATGTCTCTGGATAGCTCTTCTATCACACTCCATGTGTCTTCTTTTTTTATGGCCTTATCCTCTCAAAACTATATTCATTTGTTATTTAAGCTAGAGCATAATGAATGATAACTAAGAGGTCAGGGGATCAAAGCACATGGTGATTTACCCTGTGGCCTTTTATAATACCTCCGTCTGGTCCTATCTGAATGGTAATAGATTGGTTTTATTCAGTTTGAGTTCAAGTGGTACTTGAAGATCCTTTCAGTCATTGGAGACACTTAACACCAAGCTTAGAATAGCCAGGAACTGTGTTTTCTGAGAATTACTATACATTTCAAGCCAGATGTTATAGCAAGTACGTGGTTATGAATTCTGTAAAAATGGTTCAGTTCCTTTGGCACCACAAGTCTGGAGAAGATTAAAGTTATATTTAACTTACTCCTGGGTAACCCTATATCCAGATTTTCATTATTAATGCAGATCCCCAGCCCTGTTGCAGACCATTGCTTCCTTGCCCACATGCTGTCCTAATAATCTAATTGGCAAAAGTCAAAATTAAATTATGTTGGGAGGCTGGTCAACATTGTTTACCAACAACATCATGTTCTGTACTTAACACTAGTAACTTCAAATTTTTAAGGCGTAGATTATTCCACAAAAGGATACAAGGTATGTGTATTAAGGTTTTAAGCAAAATGGTAAGAGGTGATTAGCAGCAAGAGTCTATAAACAGTAGACAGTCCAGTACCTAAGGTTGATTTGTAGTTTATTCCGTTTGAATTCTTCAGCAACCCAAAGGACATATAGATGATTGGTAATGATTTCAGTGTGGTAGATATTTTTTTTTTTTAAGATCCTGTGAATGATACAGTTTTTGAATGTAATAGATAGACCAGTAGTTAAAGTAGAGAATCATAAAACATATACTTTCCCCCACCAGTTATTTGATACAGTGCTCACGACTAAAGTATATGTCTGCTGATTGTAATTCCCATTATTTGGGACTGTACCCTAATGCTGCATGTTCTACAGAACCAAAGCTAATTAAAGAGTTGAAAGCTCACATACTTGTAAAACTAGTGAGGAATCCTAATGTCTTCTGCTCCCTTTCCTATCTTTTGACATTTTCGTGTTGTTTTTGTTTTTATTTTTTCCCTAGCTGAGTTTTTCCAAACCATTCAACCTGGTTTTCATGATTAGGATAATGAGTCCTACTGGCACTAAGAGGCTTTAAGACCAAGCAACTGAAGATTAGTGAACAGTTCAGTTTAAAGAATGGGAGTGGCGGTACATGAGTGGTCCAGAGAGTATTCTGACTACCGGTTAGGATGTTGTAGGCACCGCTCCTGCCTATCACAGAAGTGGACGGGGCTGCTGCATTGCATAGCTCCATGGGGCACTGTTCATACAAAACTGAACATAACTCATGCCTCTTAGAGTTATTATAGTGTCTCAGGGTATGGAGATCTTTGGTGAATCTAGCCCAGTCTGAAATGTGATGGGTCAGTTAAGATTGCCTCCTGTGTGTAAAAAGTAGAGTTTCTGGTAGGAAAGAGATTAGAGCACTAAAAAAGTTAAATTTGTGGTACCAGATTCATCCTGTCGTTTCTATTTTTACATTATTGAAACAGGGGGACAGCCTCACAAAAGGAGAAAGACCTCTGATGCAAATGAAACTGAAGATCATTTGGAATCTTTAATATGCAAAGTAGGAGAAAAGGTATGTGCCACATAGGTACACAGTGTGAGGGGCTTAGGGTTGTAGTTGACTTTGATTGATTTCTGCAGCTGAAACTTGGTGATTTTAGTTTTAGGAATCTATATCCCAAAATAAATGCATATCAAAACCCGTGGAATACAGATAATTGAGAGATCAATGTTTTTAGTAATTTTCATAGAATATGAATGTGAATCTTGGAAAAGACCTTAAGGAAAAATCCTTTCAACTTCTAAATGAAGAACCAAACAAGTCCTGGTTACCTGAGGTAGTTTACTGAGAGTCATATTCAGTGAATCAGTTACAGAGGTTTAAAAAAGCTGATAATGTCCTCACATTTCTGATTCTGCTGCCTTAGACTGTTTGCTTTTAAATTTTCATTCATTCTCTTTTTATGGATTTCTAAAGAACAGCACCACCCCAGTTGATTTATACTAAACCTGTCATAGTGCCTTTTACAGATAAGACTTTAACTTTTTTTATGGTCACTTAGAAAATTTTAACTAATTGCTGAGTACTTAACAGAAATTTAATATGCTGTCCTCTACAGAGCGCCTGCTCTCTGGAGAGCAACCTAGAAGGCTTGGCGGGTGTTTTAGAAGCTGATCTTCCTAACTACAAGAGCAAGATCTTAAGGCTTCTTTGTACAGTGTATGTATGCAAAAGATTTATGAATCCAGGTGATAATGTATTATCTACTCTTAAATGCTTTGGGAGTGTTCAAAAGATGTGTATACATTGCATATATTTCATTAGCTTTCCTTCTAATGGGAAACTTATACAAATGGAATGACCTTTGGTGAACCTTAGAGATAAAAAGGACTTAAACTGAATATTTTCCTTAACATTTTGTTTATTGAAACCTTATAATCATTTGAGTTGACTAGTTTTCAATGAGAAATTAGACACTTTCACATTCAGAGATTTTCTTTTAAGCATGTAAATTTAAATATATACAATATATAGAATTTAATTTATATGTATTTTTTTTTTAATTTTTAATGTGTATTTTTTTATTATTGAGAGAGACAGAGCACGAGTGTGGAAGGGGCAGAGAGGGAGGAAGACAGAATCTGAAGCAGGTTCCAGGCTCCGAGCTGATAGCACAGAGCCCGATGCAGGGCTCTAATCCACACACCGCGAGATCAGGACCTGAACCGAAGTTGGACACTTAAACCGACTGAGCCACCCAGGCGCCCCTGTATTTTTAACTAGTAGTACTAAACAGATTCAGAAACTGGCCACTTGAGTGATTGATAGTCCTTCTAGGAAGATTGAAGAAGCTTTTGAAGCTATTAATGGACGTACTCTTTCTTTGACTTAGGTTAGCTAGAACAAATATTATTTAATCTGTGAGTAAATGAAAGTGGGAGAGTCTCATATGGAATCATGAAACAGTCTCTCCCAGTGGTAGAGTTAGCCCACACTTTCTCATCTCCCGGATAGACCTGGATCACTGTGAATTATGCTCTGCAAAGAAGTAGTTAATGACTTTTGGATAAAAGGGGTCTTTGTACTGTACATGAAGTTATAAATTATGAGGTGTTTTAAAATTTCAAATATGAATGTGACAGAAGTTACTATTTCAAATATTCTAATTAAATAATGCTAACAGCTCATTTTTGAAATTTAAAAATGTACACACAAATCAAGTTGTCAATGGATTTCATTTTAATCTCATAAAGAACAAATAATTTGGGTTATAATTTTTAAAAGAAATCCAGTTCATATTCAGGAAGACCTGTCCTTAGACTAAGAATTGACTAAGAAAAATGAAAATGCCTTCTGTTTTTGGAAGCATTTATTAAAATGGAGTAGATTTATGCTTAAACTGTGATGGAAACTATGGTTTGGGGGTTGGAGAGGAAGGTTACGATCAGTGCAAGTATTTTTGTTTCTTAAACCTAAAGTGTCCCTTACACTCTGCTAGGCACCTTGGGAAAACACAAACACAAAATCTGAATGAAACATGAGCTCCTATTTGCTTTTCTTTTTGAGATCGTTTCTAAAGCGTACCTAAATTAGGAAGCAACAATTTGCTTTCTCCAAAGATTTTTTTACTGTAATCCTCTTTCCTGCTTTTCAAATAACTGTAATGAAAATTTGCACACTTGGAGTAAGCAATCTGGTTGTAAAGAAATTTTACTGTGTCTAAGTACCATGTTGACATTCAGCAATTTAACTGATAGGAACTTGGCTGAAAGTGGTTTTAGTTTTGAATTTTTTCTAAGCAACTAGAATAGTGTCTGGAAGTAGAATTTTGGTCCTGTGACATTTGGTTAGCTAAGTTTAGAAGTGGTGAGTGTTTCATCTCCCCCTTAATGATTCTGCATTAAAGAAACTTGTTTTTCCCAGCACTCCCCGGATGTTTTGCCATGGAAACATTTTCTGTAGGCTTGCTATTAGAGTCAACTAAATACATTGGAAGATAAACTAATCTAGCATTATTTATATTAGTTTGATAACTTTATAATTAAAATGTTTTGCTTTCTTAATTCTTGGATTAACAAACGAGGTGAAATGAAAAATTGCAGGGGTCATGTCTGCAACCCCTCTCAATATTTATGCCTTTCCTGAAGTAGTTTTAAAAACACAGCTCTAAGTAATCCTGTTCCAAAGTTAATAAAATGATAAAAGATTTGTCTACTATGGAATTGAGCATCTTAACATAATGCTGTTGTTTTGGGGTTTTCTTCTTGTACTGGGTTCTCAATCAGTGCACGTCTGTTACCTGAGAAGCTGACAATTTATACAACATTAGTTGGACTGCTGAATGCCAGGAACTACAACTTCGGTGGAGAGTTTGTAGAAGCTATGATTCGTCAACTTAAAGAATCATTGAAAGCAAACAATTACAATGAAGCTGTTTATTTGGTAAGTTACTTTTTTAGTAAATTATGCCTTAGTGTTGGGATGGACCGGGGAGGTGAGCTGCAACCACCGAATACATCCTTTCTCCTGAAATACAGTTCTCCGCTCATCACAGTAGCTGCTCTTCTGAAAACATTCTCACTAAAGGTACCACAGAGCTCGTTACCAAGTCTGGTGACTTCTTTTCCCTCTGAATCCTGGTTGACCTTCCCATGGCTCATACTGCTGTACGCTCCTCTCTCGTCTGGGTTTCTGCACCACCTCCTGCTGCCATCTGCTGTCTCTTCCTCTGTCTCCTACTGGGTTGTCTTCCTTTATGCCTTATATTTTGTGTTTCCTGAGATTCTGTCCTCACTTCACACACACCTCTTGAAGCATTCTCTTTTTTCTCTTACAGCTGTGTAAACCATCTTTATTTTGGTGACACCACCTTCTTCCTGACAAGTTGGTAATCTGTATGTCCTGCTTCAGCCTTTCTCCTAAGCTCTGGACTTGTGTTCCAAATACTTCCTGGATAGCCCTGCGGTATCTTGCCTGGAAGTCCCTAAATTAATGCATCATTCTGCTTTCAGCCCACACATAGTGTCTGCTGTCTACTGCACAATGCATCTAGGGACCTGAGCATTAGTTTGTCTTCCCTTTCGCCCTCATCCTATAAGCAGCCCCCAAGTCCTGTCACTTCTGCCTCCTAAATTTCTGTCTCATCTGTCCCTTTTCCTTTATCTGTAGGGGATTTGGCATAGTTCATGCCTTCCTCCTCATACCTCTTTTTTTTTTTTTTTTTTTAAGTCAGCTCTATGCCAATTGCAGGGCTTGAACTCATGACTCTTAAGATCCAGAGTGTCATGCCTTACCAACAGAGCCAGCCAGGCACCTCCTTCCTCCTCTTGTCTTAAAACCACCTCTTAACTGATCCTTTTGAAAATAGATTCTCTGCCTTTTTCACTGTCTTCTGCAGTGTCACCAGAGTGGTCTTTCTGTGATTCTTCCTGCTCATATTGGTGATGGATTACAAATCTCAGTTCCTTCCCATTCTCCACGGTGGAAGGTCTTAAAAGCCTGTGTGCAAGATGGTTCTTTGGATTAGGAAAAGTAAATATTTATCTTAAACAGAAATGGAATTAATAAGCTTTACTAATATGCAACACCTAGATTGACACTGGGCCAGTATATATTTTGTGTGTGTGTGTGTGTGTGTGTGTGTAATATTTATGTTTATGTTACATACAGTTATGTTGGAAACATGTGATCAAGTTCTTTTACTGAGTCTACACTACCAAAAAAGTTAGACAGCACTCAGACTGTGAGATTAGGTCCAGACTCCATAGCCTGCTCTTTTACGGTGGCCCCAATCTGTTTCTCTAGCCTTGCTGCCCATACACCTCCAGCTATATCACAGTTACTTACAGATCACTGAACACATCTTTCTTAACCCATCTGCCTCCAAGACTCTTGTTGCTCTCTGCTTGAGGCATACTTCAATCATCTGTGATGGCCAAGCCCAGATGTTACGTCCTATATGATGCTCTCCCCCCCCCTTTATTACTGTTCCTAGAGCACTTTCTGTTTACCTTCTAGTATAGGAGTTTTGGATTGAGATTATGCTCGTCCCACTAGACTGTGAGCTCCCACATGAGAGGGACTTCAAGAGTGCTTAGCAGTGGCACACAAAGGACACCCAACAGATAACCTTTTTAGAAATTTCTGTTTCTATATATAGCCCAGTGAAAATTTTTTCACAGAGAACAGAAAAGATTACAGGTTGAGGTAGCAATAATATTACAGTCTAGGTCTGTAGTATAATATGGAGTACAAACCTGTAAATGCACATTCCTGTGCTTCATACGGTTTTTGTCACAACTACCCAGCTCTACCGTTATAGCTTGAAAGCAGCCATACACAACATAGAAATGAAAGCGAGTGCTGTGGTCCAATACAAGTTTATTTGTGGACACTGAGATTTAATTTCGTATAAGTTGTATGACTCAGAAAATTATTCTTTTAGATTTTTTTCAAGCATTCAAGTAATGAAAAACTATTCTTAGTTCACAGGCTGTGCAAACAAAAAATGGACTGTAGGCTATATTTGACCTTGAGGTGTAGCTTTTCAGACCTGTGGTTTTAATCATCACAAGATTGCTTATTTTGTGGTTATACTATATTTAGATTTAATAGAAATTGTTTTCCCTAACAGGTCCGTTTTTTATCTGATCTTGTGAATTGTCATGTCATTGCTGCCCCATCCATGGTTGCTATGTTTGAAAATTTTGTAAGTGTAACCCAGGAAGAAGATGTACCTCAGGTAAGGAGAACTGAATCTTGTCCATATAATACTAGGAATTTTTCACTGGCAGCCTTTTAGTAATAAAAACTAAAAGATAACAGCAGATTATCACACATTCTTAATATCTAGAAGTTAAGTCAACTGCTGTAGGGATTGGTTCTCATGACATCTGTATATTAATTTAAATGACTCGGTCTAATAAAACTAATGTGAAAATGCACTGATTGAGCCAGGTCTTACCTAAGCCCTGTTAAATAACCTCCATAGGATTTATTCAAAAATGAATACAATAAGAATGAACGTTAACCACGTATTTTAAATTTGCCTTTTTAAAAATTTCTTCAGGTGCGGCGGGATTGGTATGTGTATGCATTTCTGTCATCTTTGCCCTGGGTTGGAAAGGAGTTGTACGAAAAGAAAGACGCAGAGATGGACCGCATCTTTGCCAACACTGAAAGCTATCTTAAGTAAGAACGCAGCTCGTAGTTCTTACTGATAGGATGTGTTATGTTGTATCTGTCCGTTTCATTTCTCAAAGGATAACCTGTAGAGTTTCCTACGCTTTCTCTCGTAATCTCATTCCCTTACTGTTACAATTTACTGAAACCTCAGAATAACCAAATTTATTTACTTACTTTGCTGGTGCAGAGGATTTGGTAACATAGCTTCTCTTAAGCTGCTTTTGTGTATGTTGGCAAAGGCATAAAATATCTTAGCATATTGGATCTCAAAAACCTAGTATGCATTAGAATCACCTGTGGTACTTAAATGTGTTCCAACCCTAACCTTCAAACCTGCTGAATCACAGTATTTGAGAGAGAGGTTTACAACATACAATGTATTTTTTTCATGTAAATTAATCCTATACCAAGTCCTTAAAACAGCGGCTCTTAATTTACACCCGGCCCACACTTCTTAAGAAATATGATACATTTCAGTTAAAAGTCTCATATCTTTAGGCGCCTGAGTGGCTCAGTCAGTTAAGTATCCAACTCTTAGTGTCGACTCAGGTCATGACCTCACAGTTTGTGAGTTCAGTCCTTGCATTGGGCTGGACTCTGGCAGCACGGAGCCTGCTTGGGGTTCCCTCCTTTGCTCCATCCCTTGCTCACTCGCTCTCTCCCCACCTCCCTCTGCCCTTGCCCTGCTCGCTCTGTCAAAGTAAACTTAAAAAAAAAAAAAAGCCTCATATCCTCGTATTCCCCACTTCTTCGAAGTGGGTGTAAAAACTTGGTTTGTCTTTTTAGGTGTAATGCCAGCAACAGGATTTTTTGTTCATAATCCAGGCTTTATTACCCAGCAGTGTGGTAATGGTTTTGTGTCCCCTCAAGTCTTTCAGAATAGTTTTAAGTTTCATTTTCTATCTATTAATAGGTAATTGACAGTTATTAAAAAAAACTAAACCTAAAGATAAAAATCTGTATTATCATTATATTAAGCTATTTTTAAATGATAAATTTTTTAGATATTTTTATATTTTTGAAAGTTGTACTGGCTTTTTTTTTTTTTGATGTTAATGTTTGCTGGGATACCTGGCTGGCTCAGTCGGCAGAGCCTGCTACTCTTAATCTTGAGGTTGTAAGTAAAAAAAAAAAAAAAAACAAAAAAACCTTAAAAAATGAAAGGATATGAATAATCCTAGCATTTGAGTGTATGTCCTTCCCTTTTATACAAATGGTAGACCAGTCTACACACTGTTTTCACTTGCTTTTTTTTATTCACTTTATATAACTTGGATTTGTCACATAAAAGTGTATCCCTCTGCATCCTTTTTAACAGCTGTATAGTATTCCACTCTTAATGTACCATTATTTCTCTGACCGGTGTCTCTTGGTAAACATTTACGTTATTTTCAGTCTTTTGCTATTGTAAATGTTTCAGTGAACATCCTTATATATGTCTTTGTGTACATGTACGAATATATTGGGGGGGTGAACTCTTAGAACTGGCATTGCTGGGTTTAAGTGCCTTAACAATTTTAATTTTGGTAGATTTAGTCAAATTGCCTTCCAAAGATTTCATACTCTTCCAGATCTCCTCTAAAGAGATTTTATCAATTAGACCCTCTGCCAGCAAGGTCTGAAACTTCACATGTGCCCACATTTTGACAATTTAATTACATTATCAGAATTTTTCATATCTGATAAGTAAAAATGTTGTTTCACTAAGTTGTACATTTTCATCTTTATCTTTAGAAGGCGCCAGAAGACTCATGTGCCCATGTTACAAGTGTGGACTGCTGAGAAACCGCATCCGCAGGAAGAGGTAAATTGACTTGCAGTCTCTGTGACGCGAGCACGGTCAGCTCTGGAGTAGATTCTTACCTCCATGACGTACTCCGATGCTTCCATTTGTATGCCTTAGCTGCTTTTCCACGGCTCCTGTCCGGGTCCAGCTCCTCATAGCCCTAGGCATATAGTGGATTCTTAATAAGTGTTAGAATCTAATCAAAGCGTTTCCTCTTTTGTGGGATTCCAGATATCATAGAGTTGAGATCTTTTTTCTTTAAATTTATTTAAATTAAATGATCTTTTTATTGAGAATGTAAGTGGTAATAGCAGATTTTATAAAGTAATTAAAAACAAAAATTTAGCACTGTTCTTTATACTATATTTAATTGCAGACTAACTTACTTTTGTATTCTATATTTTAGAAGGTACTGACTTTTGGTTTATTCTAGTCAACATGTTTTTTCCTATGAGCTTCAAATATATATATTAATTATTAAAAATTAATCTGTCTTTAGTATTTAGATTGCCTGTGGGCCCAGATTCAGAAATTGAAAAAGGATCGTTGGCAGGAGCGGCACATCCTAAGACCTTATCTTGCCTTTGACAGCATCCTGTGTGAAGCCCTGCAGCACAACCTGCCCCCTTTCACGCCGCCGCCTCACACGGAAGATTCGGTGTACCCGATGCCAAGGGTCATCTTCAGAATGTTCGATTACACGGATGACCCCGAGGTGCGTGACCACCCGACAGTTCCTGTCAGAGGGCCTGTGTTGCGTTGTACTTGTGGTTTAACCCCGTTGAATTCAGCCTGTGGTACATGTCAATCTCGCGTGGTTCATTATCTCAGAGGACCAACGGCAGTGAAGTTAGCAGCTTACCTTAGTGAACGGGATCTGCGCTTGTGCAAGAACTCAGCACACGTAAATAGAGCAAGAGCGCAGTGTGCGTGTGCCTGTGGGCTCACCCGCCAGACTGGTTGTGGTCCTGCCGCAGTCAGATCCCAGCTGTGTGATTGTGGGTGCGTCAGTTTCCTCTCTGCCTTAGTTTCCTAGTGGAGTAATAGTATGCTCTAATAAAGTTCTAATGAAGAGTAAATTACTAACACATAAAATGAATAGGACACATTGTGACACAAGTGCTCAGTAATATTAGCTATTATTCTTAATAAGGCTGTTTTTCAAGAAAAATCCCCAGTTTTTGAGATTATCCATCTCTCTCTAACCCTCACAACTTATCTTATTATTCATATTATGTAATTGTCTTTTAAATATATTATAAAATATTTTTAACTTAAAAACCTCCAAGATTAGTATAAGCTGACTATAGTTTTTAAATATACATATTCTTTATTATAAAGTCAAATTGTTAACAGCCATTATAACAACTAAGAAAATGTGTAATTTTGACATTGACCTTTGGTATAAAAATTTACATTTTAACTATGCTTTATTTTATATATTTGAATGACTGTCTTAACAGCCAAACAGCAAGCACGGTGATCGCTGGGTTGGTGCTGGCTAAAGTACCATACTGTTGCTTAGTACATCCTAGTCAACAGAGAGCAGGGTTTCTCAGCCTTGGCACAATTGACATTTGGGACTGGAGAATTCTTTCTGGTGTGGGGCTGTCCTGTGAACTGGAGGATGCTTAGCAGCACCCCTGGCCTCTACCAGCAGCATCTAGAGGATAAATATCAGGGGTGACAACCATAACAGTCCCCAGAAATTGCCACGTGACCTCTGAAGGCAAAATTGCCCCCATTTGAGAGCCACTGGCCTGAGTACCAGTATTACCAACTGAGGTCAAACTTTAGCTTTCTTTCTCCTATCCTCTCTATTCTGTCTTCCCATAAATTATTTCTGACCAGTGAAAATTTAGTATGTATATAATTGATGTCAGAGTAGAAAATCGTCAGATACTCAAGTTATATACACAAAATTATCAGCTTGCTACTCACTTTACTATATTTCGTAAATAATGAAATGCTTTTAGTCAGTATTATGTGATGGTCTAATAAGGTATATCTGATTGGAAATCTAACTTAAATTTAAAATGGCTAGAATCTTTGTGATTAGGCATTTGGTCATGCAAGGAGAACTACAAGAGGACCTCAGAATTTGTTTTTCTTTTCTTTTCTTTTTTTCTTTTGTAATGTTTTATTTGAGAGGGAGTATGTGCGCCAGTGGGGGAGAGAAGCAGGGGCGGGGGGTGGGGGGCAGGTGGAGAATCTTCAGCAGGCTCCATGCTCAGTGTGGAGCCTAATGCAGAGCTCGGTCCCATGACCCTGGATTCATGACCTGAGCCAAAATCAAGAGTGGAGTGCTCAACTGACTGAGCCACTCAGGTGCCCCCAAATTTGATTTTCCTTCATTGATTGTGCCTCTGTATTTGTACTTAATTTGTAAGTAAACTTACTTAATATTTATATTTAATTGGTATTGCCTCTCTAATGTATGTGCTCATTTTCCTTTGCCAGAAGAGTATAAACCTATAAAATATTTGTTCTCTTCAAAATGAAGAGGATTTTATTTTGTCCTGGCCTTTGAAAAAAATGTTTATCTGAAAAAATTAAAAATTAGGAATTAATAGAGATTAAAGTAAAAGTCATTAAGAGTCTACAATAGTAAATAATAAGTAAGTAAAAATGAACTCTTTGAACCTGTTTGCTATGCATATACTTTAAAAAATATCATGCAGGTAATGCTTCTTAACCATTTTTTTAAACAATGTAGTATGTCTATCTTTCTATGCATATATACCTTTAATGTCTTTACAGTATTTGAAATAGAATATTTCCTCTTTGTATTTATTATGGAAGTTAATCCACTCTCATGGTTAAAAAAATCAAGCTGTATAAAGCTAATAATACAGATTCTTGGCTTCATTGAGGTGGATGACGGTAGCCTGGTGTCAGGGGTGCTGGAAGAAACGCTGCAGCTGACGCTCGTGTTGTAGTGAACGTGACATTGAGATTTGCTGAAATACAGAGTTTTCACACTTCTGAACTTTTAAAATCCTCAGCACTGGATTTTAATAAGCTCTGGAATATTTGTTGAATAAATGAAAGTAAGTATCTTTTTTCGGCTTATACTATATATACATTTGGTTTTCTTCCCAGGGTCCTGTCATGCCGGGGAGTCATTCAGTTGAAAGATTTGTAATAGAAGAGAATCTTCACTGCATCATTAAGTCCCACTGGAAGGAAAGAAAGACTTGGTAAGATTGTTTTCATGGTAACTTTTAGAGTGGAGAAAAAGCTAATTTGATTGGGTAAGAGGAAAATGTGTATTAAGAGTGTAAGAAAATCCTCCTCTCTTCCTGATACTCTGTCCTGCTAAATAAAAAATAAAGCCAGTCTATAAAAATACTTCTTTGCTTTCTCAAAGCCCTTCACACTCTTAACAGTTGTTGTCTGGGTTCTTTAAGGTTCTATAGTGCTTTATAGAGAAGTGCACATTTACTTGGCTTTTTTGTGTGGATGTTTGCCGTACGCTCTGGACAAATTAGCTTGAATTAAAAACTGGTTTTGGTATGGATATTATGGGAATAAATGAATTTTGATAGTTTTCTAGGACTTAGATATCAGGCTTTGGGAAATTTTGGAATTAGTATTTCCTTAATCCTTGGAAAGTTTAGGCTTAGTTTCTAGGATGGAAAGGAATCTAGTATTTTGGGTGTGGTCTGCTCAAAACTTTTTCCGTAGATCTGAATATGATTACTTAGTATTATTGCTTATACTTTTGCTCTGAGTTTTGTATGCATTAAAGAGTTTTCTTGTGGTAAACAAAGGAATTTTGCTATATTTAAGTGAAGTACCGGAAACCTGGAGCATTTCAGAAAAGATGTCTTCCCCTTATATCCAAGCACTACTTTTGGAACTGCGTATTTGATTTCTTAGTACACCTGTGTATATTTATTATTAAACTTCAGTTACGTTGCTTGTAGCGCTGCGCAGCTGGTGAGCTATCCAGGGAAGAACAAGATCCCCTTGAACTACCACGTCGTTGAGGTAGGCGTTCCACAAGGAGCGTGTGTCTAAGCCTCAGAACCTTTCTGCTGATTTTAAAGTGTAATTTATTCCAGGCTTTTTTTTTTCTCTTCCCTGCAACTTGTCAGGTCCTGAAAATTAACACAGGAGTGAGGAAAATGCTGTTGGTTTAGCGTTCTGTTAGCCATGTTACTCAAGAGAAAAGAGGAGGTTGAGACCAGTTACCAAATGGAATTTTGAGTTGCCCATAAATTACTTACATAGTATGTCTTCATTCATGGATAGTTATCATGGATAATGTTCAGTTACCTCCTGTCAATACATTGTCCACTCATGAGATGTATAATTGGCTTGAATAGTTTAAAATATTGTTTTACTTCACGCAGATGACCTATCCTTCAGTGTTTATCTGGTCTCTTCTGTTGGCATAACCTCTAACTAGTATATTATTCCCCGTGTGACAATGTACAGATAAGTGTGGATCTTTGTTTATTTCTAGAAAATACAAGAACCAATTATTTTTGGAAGTAGGAAGAATAAATAATGCTTTCAACCCCCTATTAAGTCATACCGAAGGGCAAAAGTAGTAAAGTTGAACACCTTATAGAGATTTATCTTCTGAAAAACAGTGTTTTCACTTGACACGTGAGTCACACTGGCAATTACATTATTTTTTTATGTTAAAATAAGAAAGTGAGTATAGTTGTGATGTATTATTTAAGATTCACTTTTTATTCAGAGTGCCCATATGTGCTTTCTTTAAAATACTGCATTTGTCTTAGCTTTATAAAACTTGAGAGTATGTTTAGACTATAAACTTGACTCGTTGACATGTTCATTGAAATTTCAAATCTGAAAAATGTGCAAAAGTTCATCAGAATGAAGTACAGAGGTGTGGGAGATGAGAGTGAGAAGAAAGAATGCAGACCAGGCTGTAGAACTCTAGGTAGGTGGTCCACGAATTCTTCAGGGAGGGCAGAAACCAGTTTCTGAGTAACAGTCATGGCAAAGAAATCTTGGGTCACCAAAGAGATTCCTGGGCACCGATTGTACAATGTAGCAGACTGGAATGACTTGTCTGTCTTCTGTCCCTGTCCTCAGAGTCTGGTAAGGGCTTTTACTGCTTGTGGGCCTGAGACCCTGGTGGCTCCGTGAGTGCTGCCCAAATCAACTCCGATACTTCCAGAGCTGGAGTTTAATTAAATGGTTCTCTGGAAGTATCAAATAAGCATTAACTGTGCATATTCTTATTTGATTGAGACGCAATATTCAATTACAGATCTTTATGTTTTAAAGAACAGAATTTTAAAGAACGTGATTTTTCATTATGAAGGCCATGGAGTTAGAGTTTAGAATGTTGAGCTCTTTCTGATAGAAGCATAGATACCTGTGGAATTGAGTTCTGATTCGTGATTCTTTCGTAGGTGATCTTTGCAGAGCTGTTTCAGCTCCCGGCACCCCCTCACATTGATGTGATGTACACAACGCTGCTCATTGAGCTGTGCAAGCTTCAGCCTGGGTCACTGCCCCAAGTGGTATCCTTTTCATGGTTCAGAAACTTACTCTCTGGCCTGCCTTCAGAAGATTACTAAATATTTCTTACTGCGGGTTTAAATCATTTCATGAAAAGTTTGGCATTTCTTTAAAAGTTAAGCATACGTGTACCACTCAGTCCAGCCATTCCACTCTTAGGGATTTACCTAAGGAAAATGAAAGCACATTTCCCTGCAAAGACTTGGGCATTAGTATTCATTGAAACTTTATTTGTAGTAACCCAAAATGAGACAATCCAAATATCAATACATGAATGTATATACAAATTTGTTGTATCTACACAATGGAATACTACTCAGTCGTAAAAAGGAACAAACTTTTGGTGCCGGCAATAATTTGAATAAATTAGAAAATACTTACGCTGAGTAAGAGACGCCAAACAAAAATGTTTATGATTCCATTTACACAGAATTCTACAAAATGCAAAGTAATCCAGTGATAGCCGACCAGTATTTTCTTGCAGACATGGGGGAAGAGGGGAAGAGTGGGTTACAGAGGAGCGGGAGGGGAGTTTTGGAGATGAGGTGAGTACTCACTGTCCTTATTTCCTGGGTGTTTATAGGTCAGATTTATTGTACGTCATTGGTAACTCTGAATCAATTACCTTGAAAAGATGCTCAACATTATTAGTCATTATACAGATTTGTAAGAAATGTTACCTTTTTTTTATCACAACTTATTTTGGAGGATGGAGAATAGTTTTCCTTATCCTCAAATTCACAGCTTGCACAGGCAACGGAAATGTTATACATGCGTCTGGACACGATGAATACGACGTGTGTGGACAGGTATAGTGGTTGCCTTATTTCTAGACTGATTGTTAGCTTCTGCTCCCTGTACTTTATGAAAAAATTTGGTCAGCAAAACATTTGCGTTTTTAGGAATTTCTAAGTTGATTTTTCTTTCTTGTCTCCTCAGAATAATCCTTTGTATAATAATAAAACTCATACTTGTAACATTACACTTTCTAGTCCAACTTTCAGTACCAAATGATGACCATGCTGAGGGTTTTTAAATTTCATTTATTGTTTACTTGTTTAGTGCTTTGGTATAGTTCTACTTTTTCCTCTGTAATTGGGTATGTAAGCTTTTCAAATAGGCTTTATGCTAACTCGTGTACAGAAGCAGAATCTAATACTGTATATCACATATCAACGTAAATTATATGTGTATTTTTGTTTGTTAGTAGATAGTATCTGCTTCTAGAATAATTAGCTTCTACATAACTGCAGCTTGAAGACTGACTCAGCTTATACAAAGGTCATGCTGGATTTGTAGAGCTGTGGTAATTGCGTGCTCACTGTCTCCGTTCTGGGGAGGCGTGTGTACCACCTGTATCAGCTGGCACTTTCTTACCTCTGTTGGTTCCCCAAATGAGATCGGACAGATACTGAACGTTTCTCCAATTTCCACAATCTTTTTCATTTCTCTTTTCTGAAGGAATGAGTTTTTTTAAATATATATATATATTTTTTTTTTTTTTTGAGAGCGCACATGAGCGAAGGGCAGAGAGAGGGAGAGAGAGAGAATCCCACTAAGGCTGAAAAAAGAGAATGCAGAGCCCAAAGTGGGGCTGGGGCTCAAGAACCGTGAGATCGAGCCCTGAGCTGAAGTCAGATGCTTACCGTACCGCACCATCCCGCTGCCCCTCCGTGATCTCTCATGTCATTGTTCAGATTCCAGTTCTGAAAATCATCAATAAGGACTATTCTTTGTCAGACCTTTTATTTTGAGTAATTTCAGTGATTGAAATTACAGATCTGTGAGAACATGCTTTGAGCAAGTGTCTTATTTTTCTTCCAGTCTAAGTGGTAAAACTAGGAGTTGTGTTGAGAATCCCAGTTTTGCCATTTATTCAGTAAATACATGTTGGGCACTTACAAATTTCACAGCATTATACCAAAGTGATTTCTGTTTAGTTAGATTAGTTGTATTTTGAGGGGGAAAGGGATGATATATTTTGTGGTAAAAAAGGCATAGATAGAGACTGTACTTTGGCTCTTTCATTTATAAAATGTTTTATCTGCAATTGCTTTAATTTTGGGGGGGAAGCTCTGTTTCATTGTGAATGAAATGGGGAAATAACGCATTACTTGGAAGTTATCATGAGAATTCAGCCGTGTGTGTGTGTGTGTGTGTGTGTGTGTGTGTGTACACAAAACAGGCACTTGAATTGTATCTGTTACTTAATTAGAAAGAGTGAGATGTGGGACTTAGGTTTTGTAGAAGATGAATGGTAGGATTTACAGAGAAAAAGGTAAGTGGCAGGAGAAGATACACTTTCGTGGAGTATGTGCTTTTCACTTAACTTGACAAATAGGGTTTTATTAGTCTGAAGGATTATAGAAGTTCCTGTTACAAATTGCAGCCATTCATCCTTTTCTATCTCCCCAATGCCTCCCGCTTCTCTCTCTAGGTTTATTAATTGGTTTTCCCATCATCTGAGTAACTTCCAGTTCCGTTGGAGCTGGGAAGATTGGTAAGTGGTGGTATGTTTTATCTTTCCTTTCTCTGCAGTCTTCCTTAATAAAGCTTAATATCTGAAGCCATAACATAAAAGCAGTCTTCTTCACAGTCTGAAAAGTCTAGTTTATTTTTGGTATTTACATATATGTAAATGAAATTTTTTAGGTACAAGGAAACTTGTAGCTAAGTATACATTAGGTATAAGTGCAAATTATGTGTAAAAAGTTATAAAACTACCATTTTCTCTTTAGGTCAGATTGTCTTACTCAAGATCCTGAAAGTCCCAAACCAAAGTTTGTAAGAGAAGTTCTAGAAAAATGTATGAGGTAAGTTCTTTGTGTTTTCTCCTTAGCTTAGTTCTTCTAATTTCTTTGGGTTTTGTATTTTTTCTTCTTCTTTGCATGTGTGATGTATGTCCAGAATATCACTTTTTAAATCCAAGTACTGCCTCTCTTCCCTTGCAGTTTTTGGTCAAGATTTAGGCCCAAAAAAAATTAAGACTTGTCATCTGGATTCCATGTGAATTGGGCCAATAAGGTTTTTTTCTTTTTTTTTTTTGGTCAAATGTACTTGGAAATAATTTCACATTTCAGGAAAGTTGCCAAAATACTGCAAAGAGCTCTGTACCGTAGACTCCCTGGTTGTTAACACTTTACCACATTTGTTCTAACTTTTACGTCCTCTTTGCTGTTGCGCTCGCTCTCTCGCCCCCTCCCCCTCTCCCTCCTTCTCTCCCCCTCTCCCCCTCCCCCTCTCCCCCTCTCCCCTCCCCCTCCCCCTCTCCCTCTCCCTCCCTCCCTCTCTCTCCCTCCCCTGAACCCTCTGAAAACAAGCTACAGATGTGTTGTCCTGTCATCCTTTAACATTGCTTTGTATCTTCCCACAAAACAAAGCTCTAGTGCAGGAATCTGCCATCCAGGCCCAAGAGGCAGCTGAGATTTTGCCAGCGTCTGTTCTCCTCTGGTCACAGTCCCATCCAGGACCACACGGGAGCGCTTAGTTGTCATTCACTTCACATTGCTCACTTGAACAGTTCTTTCTTGTCTTTCATGCCCTTGTCCGTTGTAAAGAAGCTAGGCCTTTCTTTCTTGAGACGCCATCCCACCCCCACCCCCGCCCACACTCAGGACCTATGTGTTCTTCTCCAGGTGTCCCATCAGGAGGCACGTGAATCCCTCCCTGGGACATGTTAACCTTGACCACCTGGTCGTGTCTGTCTCCCAGGCTTCTCCACCTTAAATTCACCATTTTTCCTTTGTAACGGATTAACATTTTATGGGTGATAATCTGAGGTTATACTCATATCCTCTTCTTCATCAAACCTCTCCTGACGACTGGTAACTTTTGTCTGCCACCACTATGATGATTGCCAAGTAATGCTTCTCTTTTTCCAGGTTCCCCCCCATATTTATTAGTTGGCATTCTCCTGTAAAAAAGAGCTTTTCCTTTTTCACCCATTTATTTATTTCTGTGTTTATATGTCAGAGACTAATAGATTTCTGTTTCATTCAGTGAGTTACAGTCTATTACTGTCATTATTTGGGGATGCCCAAATTTTCTCTGATTTGTTCATTGGGGAGCCACTTGTGGCTCCTGCGTCCATCCTTTTTCCTCTCTTACTAGCCCCCTTCATTCATTAAACATTTCCTTATTTTGAGCATAAGTTCCAAGCTCATCCTGTGTTTCCTTGCCCCTCCACTGGAATCAGCTGTTTATTCAGAGAGCCCAGGGTTTTAATAATGGAGTATGGTATTTAGGAACCAAGATCTGGATGCCTGATGCACTAGTAGCTATTGGGATGTCCCTGAGTCTGGATGGACAAAGGTAGTACGTGTATTTATGTGCGCACGCACACACACACACACACACACACGTATAAACACCTTTTTATATCCACCAACATGTGTGTACTCCTCCAATTCCAACTCAGCACTTCATTTTTTTTCTAGTCCTCCCTTTTGTTATGATTTCTTTCTTTCTTTTTTTTTTTAAGTTTGTTTTTTTAGAGTGGGAGAGGGCCAGAGAGGGAGTCCCAAGCAGACTCCTCACTGTCAGCACAGAACCTGGTGCAGGGTTCGAATCCATGAACTGTGAGATCATGACCTGAGCCGAAATCAAGAGTCAGTTGCTTAACCGGCGGAGCCACCCAGGCGCCCCTGCCGTGATTCCTAAATACCTCTTCAGGCAGTAGGAAACTTGACTCCCATTAGCCTTGATACATATTTATTCGCTACAGTACAGCCAGTCCTCATTGTGGAGACTGGGCCCTCTGCCCCACCCTACCCCAGGACCACTCCACATCCTTGGCCACCAGGCTTGTGGACCCACTGGCCTACCCCTCATCACAAACCAGTAAGTTTTGAAGAAAGTCTGAGGCTTGGGATGCTGTCATAGACAAAAGCTCTAAGCACTTGTTTTCCCCTTTGGCTTCTTGGCTTCTGGTCATCTGAGTCCAGGGTGTTGGAGATGGGACCTGCCCGGTAAGTTGGATGTTACCATAAATCCTGGAACTAACGAACAGCCTTTTCTGAGGCTCTTATTTGTGTTCTAGGTTGTCTTACCACCAGCGTATATTAGATATTGTTCCTCCTACCTTCTCAGCTCTGTGCCCTGCAAACCCAACCTGCATTTACAAGTATGGAGATGAAAGTAGCAGTAAGTAATAAAAGAAACCCCATTGTTTTTGAAAAGTACCAATGCCAGTATTCTCTGGAGTCCATTATTTAAGGTGGGGAAAGTGAGCTTTTTCTTTTCTTGGGTTTATTTTTTGTCTGTTTGAAACGTGATCTATACTAGTCACTATTTTATTTGCCCTGTCATCATTTTGAAGATTCATGGTCTACTTAGTTATTTGTGGACGTTTTTCTTAATATTGCTTATAATGTTATATGACATTATTGTAAATATGCTGCTAAGCACTGCAGGTTGAATTTAAAGCCCAAACTTAATAAGTGTCATGGCGGTGGAGATGATTTGAGCTGGTTGCCCTGTGATACCAGTCTGGGTGTGGGAACATAGGTGCACATGGGGTACATTTCAACCAGCAAGAGGCCTGTAGAAGTAAGTTCTTAAATATGGTTTTCTTACCTTTCGGTCACCTCATGTCTGAGATTATGCTCTGAATCAGAGGGCCTGTAATTGATGCGCGGTGTCGTGCCCTGGCGGTCACTGGCAGAGTGAGGTGTGGGGCTGTTCCACGCGAGTCTTTGCAGATGGCGCTGCCCGCGGCTCCTCCGCGCGCACGTCCCCCCTCAGGTTGGGAAGCAGTTCTTTGCGTCTTGGAGCTGCTTCCCCTCCCCCCAACCCACCCCACCCCCCTCCCCCCGCCTTCTACTCTGCCCGGTTTCTCTGCTGCACCTCACACTACCCTGTTTTCCTTGAAATGAACTCAGTCCCAATGCTAAGTACATTTCCTATGTTATTATGTCACTTAATCCTTAAAACATCTCTGAGAATTAAGTGTGTTTGGAGACCAGTTTTGCAGTGGGAACATCTCTTCAGAGAGGTGAGGCCAGAGTGAGATTGCTTCCGAGGGGCAGAGCACTGACTCCCGCCCAGGCTTACTGAGCAGCCCTGCTCTTACCGCTGAGCGTCCCTGACGAGCCAGGCCTGAGGCGGTGGCCTGAGGCGGTGGCGCTCCTGGTGCCGAGTTTGGAGCTCTGCCTCAGTCTGGCTCAGAGAAGCAGAAGACACATTTTTTAATATCAAGAGCTCAAACTTGTGTTGAATGTGCACTTTTCCTTTTTTCTATCGAAACAAATGAACCTAACAGTTACACAGCCCTCCTAACTGTTGTTCCTACTTTATCTGTCACTTCTTCCCAGAGGGACCCCTGCTCCAAACAGGCCACTTTTTTATATTTTCTGTGCTCATGGTTCTTGGTTTTGCCTTTCTATGTTTAATTCCTGAACTCTCTCTAGAGTCTGGCAAGGCTCCTCTCCTGTATATACTACCCTAAAGGGGTAGTTTTGTGTTGCTCTGGCTACTTCTAATGTGACTGTCTTGGTTCCCATACACACTAAGTGACAGGGGATTCCCCCCACCCACCCCCACATTCACACACTTATTTTCTCTCCCACTTTTAAGGAAAAGCACACAGCACATGTGACCTATTGTGATTGACTTCATTCATTCCAAGTACTAAGTAACTCCTTTTTATCTATTAGTTGTTTGTCTACCTTACATTAAAAGATTTCCAGTGGAAATGTGGAGTCACAGCGTATGAGCGTCTGGCTTACGTAGATGCAAGTGTATGGGCTCAGCAGAAGAGAAATGCAAAAGAACCTATCACAAGTTGGCAGCCTTCGCCTGTTGAAACTCAGACTTAGTTGTGACTGTCTCAGGGAAAAGGAGGACGAGAGGGGACATTGACCAAAATGAAAGAAATGCATTGAATCTTGGCTTTTCAGCCTCCAAAGCCTAGGGATTCGGGGACATAAGACAGTTGTGTAAATTTCTCAGCTGTTTATTTATAGCAGTCTTAAAACTTGATCCTACCCTCTTCCCCCTTCTGTGCTTAGATTCTCTTCCTGGACATTCGGTTGCCCTCTGTTTAGCTGTTGCCTTTAAAAGTAAAGCAACCAACGACGAAATCTTCAGCATCCTAAAAGATGTACCGAATCCTAACCAGGACGATGACGACGGTAAGGGAGCAGTTCAGTGGAACTATCTATAGGTTAAAGCATAAATAGGAAGCATTGCTGGCAGTGTGAGTTCCTCCTAAGTCTCAATGGAGGCTTCTAAGCTAGTAGCCTGTTCAGTGTGTCGGTGGTTCCTAGAACCCAGCGACTTGCTTCCTAATATAAAAGAGACCCTCCTCCCTTGTGCCGTAGCTTACATGCAGTAGAAAAACTAAACACAAAGTCAGATACGCTGTTATCATTCATTTTTAAACATTTCCTATTTTAACTTTAGAGAGGTTCCTGAGTGCGAAGACGTGGTGAATTTTTCACCAGTTTAAGCTATTGTAATAATAATGTTTAACACACAGAGAATGTACCATGTAACTCCCACCAAAACCCCTAGGGGCTTTTCTGAGCAAGAGTGGGAAAATAGGCAACATAATAAGTTCACCTGAATCAGTAAATGAACAAGGTAAAAAAGAAAATAATGAGAGGGACTTATATTAAAAGATACCTAAACGGACAGTGACTAAAACATGTGATATTGGCACCAAAAGAGATGAATCAGTAAAACAGATGAAAAGTCTACTGGGACAAATGGGTAACACGTTGGGGGGAGATTTTTTTTTTGTTAGATCTGAAAGGACAGGTGCATAGTAATCAAAATAAAATATGAATGGTCCTTGGATTATTTATTACTAGGAGTTTGTTGAGATTTTTCTGAGAAATTTGTATAATAATAGAAAGTGTATTTAGATAGCATGTGTCAAAATGATGGTCCTAAGTTTAGACATTCTCAGCTATCTTAAGACTTAGACTTAAAAAGGTAAGGGTTTGCTGGATTTTTTGGTTAAGATGTTATCTTACCACCATACAGAGTGATGTGAACAAGGGCGTTCATGTGTTATTTGTAAAAGAAATGGATCCTATAAAAGAATTAGGGGAATAATCCCCAAAAACTAAGAATTAAAATTATGCTTAGTTTTATATTTTGAGTATTTAAAATCAGCAGTGGTCTTTTACTGTCTGTTGGTATTCAGACACATGAGACGAATGTCTGGCTTAATGTTTGATGTGAGTACGCCATCCATTTAGCATGCCCGGTGAGGGACCAAGGCATTGCTATACTCAACGTTTTTCGAGCAGTCTTACTGTGGAATATTTTTCAGATGAAGGATTCAGCTTTAACCCACTGAAAATAGAGGTCTTTGTACAGACTCTGCTCCACTTGGCAGCCAAATCATTCAGCCACTCCTTCAGTGCTCTTGCAAAGTAAGTGCAACAGGAACACACACTCTGTTTAAGGGTTTGGAACTTTGGGGAATACAGTGGTAAAGAAATTTTTAGGTAAAATTGTTGAACATGAAGATCTTAATAGTATTATATAATTTCATAGACATGTTCTGACTTGTAGTGGCTAAAACCCTGTTTGGCTCCTGTCACTCTATGTGTACATTTTTTCATATGGGCACTCAGAGAAACTAATGAATGAAAAACCTAGGTCCATAGGACAGTCATATATACAGTCAAGAAGCCCCCACCATATCTCAGCATCTTCCTAAAGGAAGATAGGTAGAAATAAGGGTCGACTACATTTTGGGGAGTCACCCAAAGGTTAGCATCTAAAGACAGAGCTTTCTAATTCATCAGACGATCCAAAAGCGGGAAGAGCATGTAGATACTCCTCTAGCTGAGCAGAGAAACCGGGCTCCGCACCCCACCTCAACTTCAAGTCTCTCTTATTTGCAGAGCTCCCACAGGAAGTGCTGGCAAGCCACTTCACCTATTTTGGGAGACCGTTCCTTACCCCTTACCTATTCTTAGATACACAGTAAACTGTAGTCCTAGGCTAATAGTGAATGGTATATCATAAACCTGTCAAGATTTTGTGACAAATTTCGCACAAACCGTGAATTCCTAATCATACCTTTTGTATCCTTAATGGTTAACATTGGGTTAGTTTGTGCTTGTGTTGCACTGTAAATTAAGTAACATTGAAAGGCTTTGAAAAACTTTAAATGCTTCATGAGAAAGTTTATCTGTGCTATTTTTCCCCCCACTGTGAAAAGGTTTCATGAAGTCTTCAAAACGCTAGCCGAGAGCGATGAAGGAAAGCTGCATGTCCTAAGAGTTATGTTTGAGGTCTGGAGGAACCACCCACAGGTACAAACTATTTAATTAGACAAAGTTTGTCTTCTTGCTCAATCTTCATTGGCGTTCTCCTTTTCTTAGAGTAAGTACCAGACCCAGAGTGCAGAATGAATCTTAAGAGCTAATGGTCAAATGGATCAGTTCCCTAACCACTGAAAATGAATTTCACAGACCTCCTATTTTACTTCTGTAGCAGTGGGATTGTTGTGGCTTACATATAAGTGATTTATCCTGATAATTCTTTTCTCGCTGTAGATGATTGCTGTGCTAGTAGATAAGATGATCCGAACACAAATTGTTGACTGTGCCGCAGTGGCAAATTGGATCTTCTCTTCAGAACTGTCTAGAGACTTTACTAGGTAAACATGGATTATTTTACAAAGTTTATATTCTCTAAGAATCATTTTATAGTCAGTCTCCTACATGAGCTCCAAATTGATTACAACATTGTTAATATACCTGTGGACTTGGACGTGGCAGAGATCCTGGACAATGTAAATCCACACAGCCAGGCAGTTTGCAGTGTCTCTTACGGACCCACATGTAAATTGAGTCAGGACTCAGCCAGTGAACTAGAAATGCTGATAAAGGATCCAGACTATTAGGAGAGATCAGGCTGTGTGCCAGGATGTGAGCTAGACCATGGGATGCAGGGAAGAGTTCCAGCCCACCTGGGGACTTGCATCCACACCAGGAACTGGGAGAAACTGGAGTCACCGGAGATTAAGTACACGGCCAGAGGGGCTGAGGAAAGTCTGGTGGGTCCCTGAGTGCCTATGAGGCACAGCGATATCTCACCTCAGTCAGAAAAAAGCTAGATTTAATGCAGATTTATTCTAGACCCATTTCATCTACAGGAAAGAGACTTGTCATTAAGCTTCATTCTTACTCATGAAGTTGAGTCCATAGGCTTCCTGATCAGGACTGGAATAGTAGGAGTTGACACAACAGGAAATAAAGGAATATTATTTACCAGGATCTAAAATACCATCACAACACTCATCCTCTTCATTGTATCTGTTATTGGAGTGGACACAGGTCTGAAACGAACTGAATCCTTAGGGTGGAAGGGTATGATCTAAAGTTACCGCATCAGCCAGACTGGCATTCACAAATGGAAGCAAGAGACATTCTCAGATCTGTAAACTCTTCAGAAAATTGACCACCCAGATATTTGTTAACCATTATCCTGAGCGATTTACATTTGCATCTCATTTAATCCTCACCCTACAGTATGGAGGGGCTTACATTATCCATATGTACAAAACAGGAAAATGTCACAGAGTGCCTAAGTGTCTTGTCCACAGTCACCCAGCTAAGTGCAGAGTCAGGATTCAGACACAGGCATTCTTGAACCTATAAAAGGTTCAGAAGCACCATCTGTTCTAGAACCCCAAGCTCAAGTATTTCTGACTCTGCAAAGCCTTTCTGGACCACCCCTTCCAGAATTGAAGTACTTTGCTCTTGTACCTTGTCTGCTAACGTAGGACTTTGTGTTTTATGAATAAGCTGTTTTATTATCCTCCACTGAAACTGTCATCATCCAGGGCAAAATTTATAGAGGCTATATCTTAGCATTATGAAGAATTATAGACAGATGTAGTTAAGAAGCTACTTCAAAAAATAAACCCTTTATGCAACAAACATTTCAGAGCACTTGCAAGGTAAACCTACTTGAGCAATTTGCTGAGAAAGTGGCTGACATATTTATTTCATTCTCTAAAAAGCCCAGCAGTTGCTAGCTGGGATGAACTAGTAAGTTTCTTAAATGTTCCAGAATTGGCTGAATGTATGCTAATTAAGTAATATAAAGCACGTGAAATGAGCCCTCAGATTAGGCTTCGGTTTTGAGAAAATTCCAGTACCTGATGTTTAAAAGAGAGAAAATAGATTTTTGTTCCTAATGTACATGTTTTTTCCTGGTTTGCCATTTCATTTCAGTGAGCATGTACACATACCTACTAGCGAGTCTAGTAGGCGATGGAAATAAAAGTTACAAGGACCCACTGCTGCCTGCAGGAAGCTCATGAAGTCTAATGGGCTAGAGATAGGTGTTTGCACAGTTTATAATACAAAAAAAAAAAAAACGGGGCACCTGAGTGGCTCGGTTGTCGAGTGTCTGACTCTTGATTTTAGGTCGGGTCACAATCTCGTGGTTAGGAGATTGAGCCCTGTGTCAGGCTCTGCCAGGCTGTGTGCTGGGCATGGAGCCTGCTTGGGATTCTCCCTCTGCCCCTCCCCCACTCTCCATATCGCTCTCTTAAAAACAATGTTACTGAAGAAATATGACTAACTGCCTAAAGAGTGGAATCACCTTCAAAATGAGTAGGTTATAAAAGCTGAGAAGTCTTACTTTCTAGGAGCACACTTTACCATACAGTAACTAAGGTCTTTGTTACTTTTAAGATTGTTTGTTTGGGAAATCTTGCACTCTACAATTCGTAAGATGAACAAACATGTTCTGAAAATCCAGAAAGAGCTGGAAGAAGCGAAAGAAAAACTCGCAAGGCAACACAAACGGGTAAGTTTTATGTTGTTCGTAAATGGTCCAAGAAAATATACCAAAAACTCTTGAAAAATCTTCAGAGTTCATTACCTTGATGGAAACATTTTTGAGGCCAAATTATGCAGAACCAATGCGGTAGTGGGAGGGAGAAGGAGGACCTGGCGTGGGGGTGTGGCCATCTGCTCCTGCACTGCGTGGTGAGCCTAGAAGGAAGCACAAACCCTGCTCTTCTGGAGTTAGCCATCTCTGGGTCTGCTTCATGTCTGCCCTTCCAGAAAGGGAAAGGCAGAGAAGGAAGGAGGGCACGTGTGTTTCCTGGACACTTTTGGTGCCAGAGGAGAGAGGGAGAAGCCGCTCTGTGCACCACTTCCCCGGTCCTGGGGGGAGGGACGGGCCTTCCCAGGTTTACAGAATACTTCTCATGCTGAGAAGCACAGCATTTCAGCCATTTTGGGAGGAAGCCGTGAACTGGCTGCATTCTGTGATTTTGCATAACAGCACTAGTATTCTTTAGGACAGGATTTTCCAGTGTTGTTGCCTGCTTACCAGAGAGGGTGTGGATAAGCTTAATGACTTCTATGAAGCTGTAGCAGGTTAAAGTGCTAGTCTTCATGTAGACCTACATATATACAGGTCTGGTATATAAACACATTCTCACAAACTACTGCAAGGTAAATGGTGTCATCCCCATTGTATACATGGCTCAGAGGTGACATGATTAGTAAGTGACAGAGCCTTGTCAAACTCCAAGGATTTTCCCGTATGCCATACTGATCCCTATAGGTGTGGTGTCCAGGTAACTGTTAGCCACATGTAACTTAATTAAAATTAAATACAGTTTAAAACTCAGTTCTTCAGTCACACTAACCCCATTTCAGGTGCTCAGTGTGGCTGCTGTGATGGGCAGCAGAGGTTTATGGAACATGTCCCTCATCGCAGAAAGGTCTACCAGGCAATAAACAGTACTCTAGAACTGAGCCTTGGTGTGGTGTTAGGAAAAAACTAACATGTGCCCGGTTGCCTAGAACATAAGGCAGACCCCATAATAGAAGCTGTGTTACAGAGAACAGCAGATTCCTGTAAAAAGAGGGGGTTCTGGTCATTCTGCTTTAAGGGTGGAAGAGGCCATCATAGATGAGGCCTTCCTGCGGCGGCGGGGGCGCCATCAGAAAGGAAATGGTCTGGTCATACCTACCTTCTTGCTAAAAGGACCATGAGGACAGTGGTATGTAATATACCTCGAGTCACTTTCTGGCTTAACTACTTACTAGCTGTGTGACACTGGGAAAGTCATTTAACCACGAAGTGAGGGTGGGGGGACACCTAAGTGAATGCTCTATTCCAGGGGAGCTGGAAGGGAGTTGTTTAAGCTTAAATGAGGTTGAGCCCATCATTGCCAGCAGAGTCTTGAACAGTCTGCTTTGAATTGTTAGAAGTAGTGGGAGCCACTTCTGAATTACTGCCAGGCTGAGCACGTTCTTGAGCTGCGCACAGGCCCGCCCGGCTTTTCTGTATGGCCCATTAGACGAAAAGCTGCCTCTCCGTTGTCCCTGCTGGTCACAGAGCCTTGTACTAATGGCTGGAAAGCACTATCAGGTCTTTCACTAGTCATCTACTGTTGAATAAGCAATATCAGAGTTCAAAGAAGTATTATCTATCCTCATTTTTTGCAGGTTCTTTTTTTTGCAAACTCAGGAAGATTTTTTGCAGCCTCAAAATCCGTGCTCCTTGTGGTTTCCCCGTCATTCAGACACAGGCAGAGCAGTGAAAAATTTGAGTTGCCCAGTGGGCTTGTTTCCAGATAAAGTCAGACAAGGCAGTACTCTGCCTTTTTGTTTCAGTTCTTATACTATGAGAAGTATCCTTTTTGTAATGTATTTGGTGCCATGTCTGGGCTTTTGTTGGTGACTTTATGTTTTAAAATGGCCCTAAAGTATAAGGCTGAAATGCTGCCTAGTGTTCGTAAGCGCAAGAAGGCTGTGACAGGTCTGATGGTAAAAATACATAGGTTGGGTGAGCTGCTTTTGGGCATGAGCGACAGTGCTCTTGGCCATGAGTTTAGTGTTTGTAATCAACAATTTCATAATCCAGAAAAAGAAATTCACCAATCTGTACGTGAGGCTGCTTCCTCCAGGACTGAAGCAATCTCTGTAAGCGCTATGGAAAAGCAGCTCAATTTGTGGATTCATAAGACAACACTAGATTTTAAAAAACGTAGTAGACAGCATTCTTGTGAGGCTGAAAACCAAAGAAATTTAGTCACGGCACTCAGAGTCAAAGAAGATGTTAAGTCTTTCTCAGGCAATGTTTGGATATAAAGAAACATTATATATAAATACTTGTAAAGCATATAATATTAAATAAGCTTTCCTTAAAGAGAAACACACAAAAGGTTATGTGCTGAGGAGTTGACAAAAATAAGCCAAAGGCTTCTCCAAGAACCTCACCCTGTATTTGCCTAAGCAGTGGTTCGGTACTAATTCAGGATTCACAGCAAATGTATCCACATAACTATGGTAAATAACAAGAATCTACTGTTCATTTTCCATGGAGCGCAAGGCTGTTTTCATTTTGAACGGAGGAAAAACTGACACACACTTCCTCCCTGAATACCACCTTGTAAAAGGTACAACTCACTTCTGCTTTATAGCAGACACTCTTAACTGCTGTTACCAAGACAGGCGCCCTGGCCTCGGTAAGTGCCCACAGGACATTTGGGTGGTGGAGTACTTTTGTTATAGAAAACAAGTCTTCCTGAAACAGGAACCTCCTTCCTCTTTCTTGATGGGACCTAACATACGGGAATCCTAAGTGGCATTTTCCTGTTGTTCTTGCGCATCCTGTAGCGAAGTGACGATGACGACAGAAGCAGTGACCGGAAAGATGGGGCTCTGGAGGAACAAATAGAAAGACTGCAGGAAAGAGTGGAGTCTGCTCAGAGTGAACAGAAGAATCTCTTCCTCGTTATATTTCAGGTATCTTGGTCTGGGACACTGACAGGTCAATATGCAATACGTTTTTTAGGTTTGAAAAATGTTATCTTTAATCGTAATATATGCTCATTTATAAAAGTTTAAATTACAAAATCAAAGTTCATTACTTGAAGGTAACCATGTGGACCTCCACAGTCTGTCATTTACATACCATTTGTATGTGACCATTTCTCCAGGCCTTAAAAAAATTTTTGAGGATACTTTTGTGAAATACCTGGTTATATTTCTAGTTCACCATTTAGGTTATTTTCCTTCCTGGTGAACATTGCTTGGATATGTCCTTAGAAACGTGGAGAAAAATTACATGCATAAGTGATCTAGATATTAAAGATGTTCACGTACTAAAAAGGGATATACTAACATCATCACTTGTCTGCCTATTTCTAGACAATATTGACCTAACAATAGTTAGTTAGCAAAACACCCCACAAAAACCTAGTGGAACAAGCAATGCCTTTTGAAGTCTCTTGGTCAAAAATGTGATTGTTTCTAAGTATAAGCATTCTCCCTCTAACACTGCTTTCACTGTATACCTACCCCCTTTCCAGCGTTTTATCATGATCTTGACCGAGCACTTAGTACGATGTGAAACTGATGGGACCAGCGTCTTAACACCATGGTATAAGAACTGTATAGAGAGGCTCCAGCAGATCTTCTTACAGGTTTGTGAGAAAGCCTGATTATTAGATAGTAAACATCACCGTTCTCCGCCACAGGGACTTGCCATTTAAAAAAATGGGTCAGCTCTGTCGACAAGTTTTGTAGGACCTGTTAGGCCCTTGTAATGTCCACCCGGCTCCTATTGCTCCTCAGAATATTCAGAGTTAAATTGGTTCCATATGTAATTCAGACTCCTAATTGCCATGCTCTAGTCCAGTAGGGATCTCGGTGTATACGAGTCTTACAGGCACACATGGAAGAGATGATTTCATGACACTTTTTCTTCCCACACAGCCTCAAGTCCCTGATTTTCAGTGAGACAGAGGAGTTATTTAAGATCTACATTCAGGTTTCTCATTTTGTGGAATACTTAGAGAATTAGCCAATGGCCTGTTAAAATTTTTTTCTTTTACAAAAATATTTTGCAATACAATTTCTTTTGCTTTTATTGGTTAGAACATTTAAATACTTGTTTCAGCAACCATGGTTCTGATCCTCTCCTGGGCGGTTACTCTTGCTGGGCCCGTCCCGTCTTCCATCCTAATTCGCACAGCTCCAGCAGAACCTGGTCTGTAGTGCCAGGCACTCCTGCCAACGCCTGGATTACACTTAATGTAAAAAATTCAGTTCTGACCAGTTTCTGAGTTATCGAACATTCCATTTTCTTAATGTTAGGGCTTTTCAGGAGCCCATTCTTCCTATCAAGCATAACCACTTTTTTCCCCACCCCCTTCCCATCTTTCCACAACGTGGGCAGGCTGCTGAGGGCAACGTTCTGCAAGATTGCTTATGCGGTCTTTTTCCTGATCTAAACACCCCATTTTTTATGTCCACAGCATCACCAAATAATCCAGCAGTACATGGTGACCCTGGAGAACCTGCTCTTCACCGCTGAATTAGACCCTCATATCCTGGCTGTGTTCCAGCAGTTCTGTGCCCTACAGGCCTAAGGGTCATTTTATTCCCCTGTCAAGTTTTTAAAAAAATATCTCAAAATAATTGGTCTTATTTTTGATGGTTTGAATGCTTGCTTTCTTGTAGCACCCTTTCACTTGTTAAAGGGAGGGGAGGAGGACCGTGAGGAATATAGCATTGATTACCTGTTACTGGCCCTACAAGGCAAAACTCCCTACTGACAATGTGACGATGACCATAGGATGTATTATATCTGTGACAGATACAACTTTTCTGGTATTTTTTCTCCTTAAGGCACAAAAGATAAGCGATTTGAGGTATGTGAACACTAGAGGTCCAGCTTACAAAGTAGAATATAGAACTGGTGGGTCTATTATCAAGTAGCATAGCTTTTCACAGCTCATGGATAACCTAACAGGGCTGAAATAAAACTAAAAATGTTTTTTAAACTTTGGTATTTCATGATTTATCATCTCAATCTACTTTAAAATTGGTAGTTTCTTACTAAAGGTTTGCTTCCCTCATTTGGAATTCTCTCCAAATCTTAAGTAGTACTTTAAAATATTACACTAACAATAATAAATGTTGTTATTTCGCCAAATTTGTTTGACTATAAGTCACCTGAGAGTCTTTAAAAGTTATTTTCTAAATTAAACCACGACTCCCCAGGGCAAGTTGGGGGGATCGTGGGCAGAGCAGGTGATTGCCAGGGTACAGACAGATTTGGGAACTATTACCTTAGAGTCATCCGGTCATTTCCTCTCTCCTCTGAGACAGATTTGTCCAAGGTCCAATTGTGAAGTACATGCTAAAGTGGAAATAGAATTAGCTAGTTTGGATTGGCTAAAACTGTACTATTCGTTTGGACTTTGTTTCTATAGAACTTAGCCTAAGGAATTACTAATTTTTGAGCCAGTTTCTTACATGGTATTAAAGCTTAACTGAGTATACATAAAATATGCAAATATAAGGGATTATCTGACATCGAAAATTCTAGCATTTTAATAAGACTTCATTAAACCCGAGGAAAGATTTATCAACATCCCTGTAATATCTGTACAACATACGTATCTTTCACTTATTACATCGTAAATGTATGCTGTATTATTTCATATTGCTATGTGGTCTCTTTGGGGTACCCTACATTTGGTGGCTACAGAATATAGGCAAGAGATGGGAATTCCTAGGATTTTTAAATATCATACCATGTAAAACAATTATTCACAGAATTAAGGGTGCATGGCAAGATACTAGCAGAAAGGGGACTTAAACCCGGGTTCCTGGCTAAATATTCTTTTGGTTATATTGTTCCTCCTTCCCACACACAGTATTCAGTTAGACATGGCTCTTATCTTCAAGAAGCCAAAAGGATAACCATTTAAGGCTTTGGGAACTTTGACCCTAACCTGCTTTTATAACTCTTCCACAATGTATTGCAATCTGGCTACTTATACTTGCTTGATACAAATTCTAGAGGAATTTCTGAGATCCTCTCTTCATGTCAGGAATGCACAGATGAGGGGTGGCTGGGTGGCTCAGTGGGTTAAACGTCCAACTTCGGCTCAGGTCATGATGTTCCGGTTGGTGGGTTTGAGCCCCACATCGGGCTCTGTGCTGACAGCTCAGGGCCTGGAGCCTGCTTCAGATTCTGTATTTCCCTGTGACCCTCCCCACTCATGCTCTGTCTCACTCTCTCTCTCAAAAAATAAACGTATAAAAATTTTTTTTCAAAAAAAAATAATGCACGGATTTGACCCTGCTCACAGTGTGGCAGCTAAGTTTAGGAAAAACTACAAATTGAATTTCAAAAAATAAAGGTGTAAGAACAAAAACATTCACCAGTTGCTTTCCCCACTGATGAAGCTCATACAAAAGAATGGCATGCCACCACCTTGCAAACAGATCAGTGTTCTAGTAAATATTCTGATGCCGCCAGTTAACGTTTCTTTTGTCAAAGGGAATATATACTTTGTTTTCCTTGGTTCTAAATCTATAGTTTCCAGGAATTATTCAGAGAGCAGGTCATCTCAAATAAGTTTTCCTGCTCTTCCTAACAAGTATTTGGTAGTGTGTTGTAAAATTTACTAGTCTGTAGTTATACCTGGAAGTGAAAGACCAGGAAAGAACTTGCCAACCTGAGTAGAGCAGATCGGACTGCCAGTGCTCTGTGGATGCTAGGATTATCTTAAAAGTGATGACAGAGTGAACAGAAGCTAGAAACTAGACAAATTGGGAACTATATACCGGTCTTGAGGAGAACATGCTCATTAACAAGTGGCTGTCAGACGCCATAGGCTACAGATCTGCCAGATGTAATCCTCACGGCGCTCCTCTGAGAGGGGATCATGCCCATCCGCCAGACGGAAACGGGCCCACGGAGTCACTTACCCAAGGCCCACAGCTAAGAAATGGAATTGGAACAAGGGCTCTATGTGGCCCATGCAATAATGCTGCTGTCATCAGGATGGAAGCTCTCGTGGTCCCCGGCAGGTCTTGCTGCCCGCTGCCCATCAGTGTTCACTGAATGAATAATTAGCATGGCACATTAAAAAAATACTTGACTAATATAAAAGTTTAATGTATTTACATATATTAAACATTTCTACATTGAATACTTGTATAGAGAACAATTATTAATTACAGTCTTGAGCCTATTTGGGTTGGACCTGTTCAGACTTGCCTTTCTTCAAGCATAATCTGCAAGATCTGATCTAGAAAGGAAAATGAAAACATAAACATGCTATTTCTTCTGTTTGTAGCAACAGGACTAAAAAAGCCAGCTCAAAGAACAATTTGAAAATATGCGATCTTAACTTGAATGTTCTTCTAAGAAAAAAACAAAGCACAAACCCTATAATTAGGCACATTCGGATCAAATCCTCTTATTAGCTATAACTACCTTGTAAGCCTTTTGATAAGACGGGCAGAACTAACTAAATTTGATCCAGACGTCCGGGGTGATGGTGGGTCACAGGCGATCGCCTCCTCTAGAAGTGCTAAATAGACACAGGCGGTCTTCCCTCCCAGGATTACAGGAGAACGCCTGTAAGCCACTAGGCACCCCTGCCCGGCCCATGTAAATGCTCAGTAAAAATGTTAGCAAGTTATGATAAACTTACTAACAGTAGCTACTTTGATCAATAAGACAATATGGCTGTTTTTCCATTTGAATCTAAATTTGAAAAGGGCTACCTAGACATGGACATTAAGGCCTACGGTGGTAAATAACCCCGAAGGATACAGGAAACATGATTAGCCTCCCACAACTCACTTCCTGCTGGGAATCAGGACTTGTCCAATAATAGCTTCCTGACTCTCTCATGTGGAGACAGAAAAGTTCTAGATGACCCAGCCAGCCACGGATTCAACATCTACCACTATTCTTGTCCCTGTCGCTTCCCTGGAGAAGGATCCTGTTCAGCCAGCTTCTGCCATTACTAAAAGCTCTTCCTCCTATTAGAATCTAGGGTTTGGCTTGGCTTGTTATTTCCCAATTTTGGCTCTAACCTAACTTCTGAACCTACTCCACCCCTTGGCTCCCATCCCTGTTGTAGAAAAAAGTAATCACAGACCCAGGTTTTTGCCCACAACCAGACCTGCTGGACTGAAACCTGCTTTTAAGCCGTAGCGTACAGATTTCTCCCTGAAGCAGGATTACTGAGTGTTCCATTCATCCGTGGCAATGTTACACTTGACTAGTCACATTTTCTCATATGTCAGCTCATGACCACACACGGTACAAGTCTTCCGGTACACATCCTCCTCTAGGCTTTCTTCGGGTCCGTACTCATGCTGATGAGCAACTGTTTCCCTTTTCCACACACTGCTTCTCACCGCTCGCCGTAATTCTAAGAAAATAAAAGCCAGTTTTTCAGTGATACTATTCAGCTGAATCCCAAAACCCATCAGGGGCGTGTGTAAACCAAATACGGTTTACATTAATGTTGTAACAAAACTGATTCCAGAACCATGGCAAGCTTGGCCTATGAAATTACTCCTCATTGTCAGAGCATGTGAAACAGAGAAATGGGGTAAGTGGGTTAGAGGGACAGCGAAACACAAATTTAGAAGGTGAATAGAAACAAGATCATGAAAGAATGGGGTTTGTTCAAGCAGCTCAGGAAAATGACGCCACAGCAGGAAAGGGGTGTCAGCTGGCACAGCTCAGGACCAGGAGAACTTGAGAGTCCACGTGTTAGGAGCTACTTCTGTCCGAGGCAGGTTGTTATGTCTGATAAGTAGAAAGCCAAGAACTCCAGCCAAACTCCTGTGCTCCCAACCTAAAATCCATTCAGTTCTTTATCCTATAAAATGAGAGCCATACTTCAGAAGAGGGACTGTCAATTATTGCATTCATGTATTACCTAAATATAAGAATCAGAGACAATAAGAGCTGGAAAGAACTGTAGTTTTTATTTTACTTCACTTTATTTTGCAGGTACGGAAAGAGAACAAAGATAGCGTTAGGAACCCAAGTCCTTTATTCCAGTGCTGAGAATGTTTTCCACTGCATCATGTGAAAATGTCATTTTTTCAAAACTGGATGTGTTGAAAAGCAACTAAGCAAGTTACATTTTAAAAGTTCACACTGCATTACCTGAAGAAACCAGATGCTTAGTATTAACTGGGAATTAAGCTAGTAACTTCTTGGTTTCCAAATTAATGAATAATAAGCAACACAGTTCACATTATTGTGTTCTGACCACCGATCCATCAAGCCCAGCACTGCTGCTGGCAGGAGCCCTACCTAAGGCAGAAGAGGTGACAAAATCTCAACCATAAAAATCACAGAACACACCAAGTAATCACATTTTCTTTCATCCCTTTTAGATTTATGATAAAACAGTATCTAAATATTGCATCTTTATAAGTCAGCCTTCACTGTATCAGAAGGATAAGCTAACACAGGGCTAAGTATCAGGCACTGTTCTAAGCACTTAGTCTATAAACCCATTTAATCCTCACAACCCTTTGCATTTCAACAGCTCCGAAAACCGAGGCCCAAAGCAGTTACCTATGCTGTGCCTCAGGTCAGCACCAGTCAATGGCAAAGGCGTCTGTGTTGTTAACCACTACGGTTGTGCGGCCTTGCACACCTCCAGTGTGAGAAGCACTTGATCTCACACCAGTGCGCCAGGCTTCTGTGTGTCCACCTCTAGACACTTTCCAAACTACGGGGAAAATGTGTTCATCCAAACAACCTTTTTCCCTATATTCTCTCACTCTGAAGAATGCAAATTTTTCTAGATGTATATTTTCTAAACAAAATGAAATCATGTGCTGACCAGCAGAGATGCCTCATGGCTTCAGGTAATAACAGGAGGAGGTCTCCTGTTTGGGTTCCGATACCTACTCTTCAACTCTGTTCTGATAAAAGGTGCCCCGGCCGCTCTCCTCCGCCGCCCGCTGGGAAAGCACACTCCCAGGCCGCCCGCCTCGCAGTCGCTGCTCAGCTGCCCTGCCCTCTGCCTACTCTGAGCATTACGTGACCTCAGGAAGAAACTGCTTCATGCTAAATGAATACTTACAACAAAATCTAGTTTACTATCCATAAATGGCCATAACTGAACATAGGTTTTTACTGATTTGATGGCTTTTTCTTCCCATCGTTCAGCTAGTCTATCAAGAATGACAAAGGTGAATCTTCAGTATTTACTAGACATTCCTGGGAAAATAGTATCATTTTTGATGTTTATCATTTTCTTGCCTTCTTTCACTTCCTGAGCAATCTGGTCCTAAAGCCATTCAGTGAAGCAAGTAAGGCGGGCGTCTGTGGTAGGGCAGAGGGAGCCCCAGAAAGGGAAGGAGGGGCTCCTACAGCGGAGGCAGCGACACAAACGGGTGTCGTAACTACATTACGGATAATGCGAATTGGGTTCTCACTGTCCGGGAAGGGAGTTACGTAAGAAAACTAGAATGAACCCTAAAATTCTGGATTAGAACTGGCTATAGCAGTGTGAACTCAGGGTGTTAACTTATAATATATATAGGCAGGCATAAAAATACAAATATACACGTGTTTTGTGCTAGAAAGAACCTCTGACAAATGATTAGGCACGGCAAAAGGACACAGGCGCTAGCTTGGAGAGACTGCTATGGGCCCAAGCCTGAAACAGTCTGACACCAAGTAAGGGCAGGAGTACATGAATCCAGACAGTGATGAATACAGGGCAGAAGGGATGCTGTACAATGAGGACTTCTGACTGGTTCACTGTAGAGACTGCAGTGAAGTTAGAAAACCATTTTTGCAAAGAGCATACTGTGCCTCAGGCCAGAACCATCCAGGGACGGAGGCTACCTCTCTGGGAGGTGTTGGGGAAAACAGGATTTGATAGCTGTTCATTTTTTTTTTCCTTAGCAAGGGCAGACGGACAACTGTCCCCAGATGTGCTGCTACCTGACAAATATGTCACTTATGTACTATCTCCAGTCTGAAATACATAAGCTGAATCTAACCATTGGGAAACATCAGAAAAGCCCCAAATGAAAAACATTTCTAAAAAGGCAAAGTAGGGAAGGGAACAGATTTCTTCAAAAATGTCAACATCAAAAAAGATAGAGGCTGTGGAAATATTCTGGAATGAAGAAATTCAGAAAGACTTGGTACATCAAGTCTGATCCTAGACTGGATCCTGTACTATAATGAAAACTACACAAGACGTTACTGGGTAAACAAATCCAGAATATGGATGACAGATTAGATCAAAATATCACCACCCTACCTTGGTCTCATAAGAGAACACTGCTCTTTTCAGTAAACACACGCTGCAGTACTACGGTAAAGGGGGGTGATGTACAACCCACGCTTAAATGGTTCCAAAAAGAGGGTGTGTCCTATGCACAGAGGACAAATGGCACATTAACAATAAATCAATCTGTTAATGTTTATTTTTGAGACAGAACATGAGCAGGGGAGGGGCAGAGAGAGAGGGAGACACAGAATATGAAGGAGGCTCCAGACTCTGAGCTGGACACACAGCCCAACGCAGGGCTCGAACTCACAAACAGTGAGATCATGACCTGAACCCAAGTTGGACGCTTAACCAACTGAGCCACCCAAGATGCCCCAACAATGTATCAATTTGGGTAAAGGATACATGGGTGTCCTTAACTATACTCATCTTTGCAATTTCATGGAAGTTCGAACTTCATTCCAAACTAAAACTTAAAGTCAGGAGCTAGCTTGAAGAGGCCAAATTTGAGACCACTTGAACTTCAAAATGAATCACAGCTATGAATTATAACACTGATTTGAGAGTAAGAATCCATGAAGCCAACTGATACTAAAAAAGGTCTTCTTCCCAAAGGAAGCCAAATAATAATTACAGAAAGAATAACAAATAGAAAATCACCATTTATATCCACCCTAATGACAACAGACTCAGGCAAGAATCATCCCCGCTGTAGTAAAACCTGAGTGAGACGTAAGGAACGGGGTGTGCGCACAGTATGGGAGAGTCCGCGCCACAGATTTCCTCCTAATTACAAAGGGGAAAGGCACCCTGACAGTGGGGAAATCCAGCAGACACCGCCTCAACTGCACAATCAAACGGAGTGTCACTCTCTTAGAGAGCTGAGTGGGTCTTCCTGATGTGACACACTTGGAGACACATCGCCTAGGAAGTATTCCTACCAAAAATGCCCAGAGTCTAATCATAAGGAAACAAGCTGCTAATAAATCTAAACAGAAGGCCATCCTGCAAAAGAGGTGGCAGACTCTTCAAAAATGTCAACGTCATCAAAGACAAAACAGCGGAGGGTGACAGGCATCACCCTGGCCTGGACCTTTGTTCCAACAACTAAAAAGCTGTGAAGGACATCAGAACAACTGGGGAAAGGTTACATACTAGAAAACAGCATTTTATTAATATTAACCTTACTGAGTGTGACACTGTTTTCAATTACAATAGAGAATGCGATTGTTTACAGGAGAGAACATGCTGAATTATTAAAACCACGATGTCTGCAAGTAAACTCTTAAATGGTTCAATGTGTGTGTGTGTGTGTGTGTGTGTGTGTGTAAACATATGTGGCAAAATGTCAACATCTGGTAAAACTAAAATTTTTTAAATTAAAGATTAATAAGTTTATGTTACTTTACTTAAGCACCTTAAAACTCTGGAAAGTAGAGGTCACCTACCGCTGAGTGAGAAGGGGGAGGCAGAAGGGTCAGAGCCTGCAAGAGTGGGAAAGCGTCGCTAGCCCTGGGGGGGGGGGGGGGGAAGCTAAGGCGACCTGCGGGTGGGGAGGGGATGTGCCAGCTGCACAGAAAGCCCGGCTGAGCTGGGGAGCAAGGCGGCGGGTGTCGGGGGACAGCCTCCTAGTCCCCCGCCCGGCAGCGCACAGCCCAGAAAGCTGCGGGCTACCGCTCCTGGACACAGAAGAGTTCATGGGAACCAGTCCTGCTAGGGATATCTTCAGAGACTGCTTATACTTTTTACCCAAAGAAGTTTTCCCCTAAATCCTTGTTTGAATGAAAAATTTAGTTTATACCACCCTAAAACTTGTATTCTTGTATTTTATTTGGCTTAATATCTTAATTTTGTAAAAAAAAAAAAAAAAAAAAAAAGGCAGCTTGTATTCAAAGAAGCCCAATGCTGCTTTTGAGGTAAACAGACAACAGAACCAAATATTTCTGAACACCTGACGGGAGGGCAGAGGTTCTGACACAGGGTGCTCCTTGTTAACTAGAGGGAAAAATTACAAGGAAATACCAAAATAACACAAAGCTTGGATCTTATCTTGCCCTCTGCTTCAGAATAACATGGAGTTGTGTCCTTCAAACTCTGCCAACAGAAGCCTGAAAATGGTCACACATAGAACCGCAGGCCCGGGCTGTAAACTCCCCATACACTTAGAAGGAGCCCACAAATGGGCTTTTCTTACCCACCTCTTTTGGGGAGGAGTGCATGTAACTAACAATGAAGCATCATTTTCCATTTTTTAGAAGGCTGACGTTGGCCAGTACTAGGAAAACTTAAGGCTTTTCTTTTTTTTTTTTTTAATTTTTTTTTAATGTTCTTTATTTATTTTTGAGAGACATAGAAAGACAGCATGAGCAGCGGACGATTAGAGAGAGGGAGACAGAATCCGAAGACAGGCTCCAGGCTCTGAGCTAGCTGTCAGCACAGAGCCAGATGCGGGGCTCGAACCCACGAACCATGAGACCATGACCTGAGCCGAAGCTGGACACTTAACCGACTGAGCCACCCAGGCGCCCCAAGGCTTTTCTTTAAAGTTATACTCATCTCCACTTAATTTGTGAAGAGGCATGTAAGCCCAAAACGTTCCGTGTGTCTGCACCAAATGAAAGTTCTCATCCAATACCAAGGCCAGCACACAGTACATTTCTGAAATCCAGTTAAACTGAGCAATAGTGATGCCATCATTTTCACTTCTGCCTTCGAGGATTTAAGCAATCTATAGTAATTTGAATTTGCTGACAACTCCTGTCTTTCACTTTATACTTATATACTATTTATACTTAAATTTCTTCTGTAGTAAGCTCAATTCTTTCTCAAACTACTAAAGTAGATCATACTCTAAGAGCAGGTAAATGTAATCTCTTACCTTTCCATTAAGAAGCAAACTCTGTGTCAGCTTCTTTGTGGGTCAAAATCAGAAGACCAAGAGGAACCAGGTTCCAATTTCTTTTCAACTAAAGGACTTTTAGACTTGCTTTTATTCCTCTCTGTTCTGAACAAACTGCATACGGTCCTTGTTTCTAATCTCTACAGTGTCTATTCCATTCTCAGCCCTTTGTGGCCTAGTCAGGACTGGAACAGATTCACCGACCTCTGAAGTAAACCAACAAGAAGCAGCCATAATTAAAGAGGGCATCTCACTGACCGCTGCACATTAAACACCAGAAGACAGGGAGTAACGCATATACAACTGAGAAAGAACTCACGTTTTCAAATGCAAAGGAAACAGAAAAACATTCTTAGATTCGTAGGGACTTGGAAAATATACGACTCCTATAACCACTCAGAAAAATTTCCTCAAAAGACATGCTTCATCCCAACAGGAAATGAATGGAATTAAAGAAACCAGTCTTAAGAGCTGCAAGAAAAAATTCAGGGCAAATTTAACTCTTCAAAGAAGAGGAAAATCCAGTTTTATCTGGTGATTAATGGCAACAATTTAATATAGAGAGAAAAACAGCCAATTATATTTGAGATATGAAAATTGTATAAATCAGAAAAGAACTGTTCTATTCATACTAATAGTTGATCTATAGGATTATCTTAATTTTTATAGCAAAAAGGAGAAAGCAGATGCCATAATCTTTTATTGTTGGTCAAATTATAGAAATTTAGCCACCTTTAGAAGAAAACATCTTGACCAAACTACAGAAATAGTATCTAAATAAAATTACAGGCAGCCCTCCTTTTTAAAGTATTTGATCACTCTGCAGGTCTAAGCTTCTAACTCCTTTATCCATATATTATTTGTTGTCCGTACCAAAAGACCACCAGGAAAGTAGCTTCAAGAGGCAGCAGAGAGGAAGAGTTGCGGGGACTCAGGGTAGTTGGAGTTCATAAAAAACCCAGGCTGATGTGTAATTAGTCTGTAACTACGCCCTCCTCTTTCCCACCCAGGAAGAAGCCCTGTTACTTTACCCTTCAAGGCTCTCCTTGATGCTGGAAGAAGGGCTAGAGTCAAACATGAGGTAGAGCACAGCTAATAAAAGATGAAAAGGACCAAATTTAGGTCTTCCCAAAGCCTCTCAGCTGAACCTTGCAGGTATTTTCAATGACTTGCTACAGCAGTGGCTATTTTGGAGAAGATTCTTCAATGAAAGGCTTTTATAGGGCATAGATTGCTAAAGGAAACTTCTCACAAAGCCATAAAAGTGTGTTTATCCTCTGATTCAGGAGCTGATATCTTAAGTAACTATAATTTATATAAATATGTAAATAAGGATGTTATGAGGTTGTTTTAATTAACTTCATAAATCTCCATTTTTAGAAGAAATATTTTTAAAGGGTCTATGCATAGAAAAAAACTGGAAAAAGAGACATTAAAATGTCACTACTGATGCTCTCTGGGTAGCAGAATACAAGTTCTTTGCAGTTTCCTAACTTTTCTGCACTGCACATGCATTAATCTTAATGATGAAAAGAGGGAAAAAATATCCTCACAAGAAGAAACAAGACAGGCTTACATTCAAAAAACTTTTTTTCTTTTTTAAGACATCTGAACTATCTTCCAAAACCTCTCCTAAATCCTAGAAACAGAAGCAGAGTTCTTTATGACAGCTAAGACACCTGTCTTAAGTGGATCAATTCAGTACATGCGCAGCTCTGTAAATACGTAGAACAGGCGCTGCCTCTACACACCGGACGCCACACTGGGACTCTACAGTCACCGTAGGAGTCCTGCTGTGGCAGACTCTTCTAGGGATCCTGCAGTGCAGCACAAAGTGGCCTCAGTCCTCTGAGAGCACCCCACACTCACCACTGTCCCAGTCCTTATCACACTCCAATAGGATAGTAAGTTTACTGACCTTTCTCTTCTGACCAACTCTGACTCCACCATTTATGTCAGCACAGTGCCTGGAACAAGGCTGACTAATTACTGGACGCACTGATGGACAGATGGATGATGACAGACTTATGCACATCTGTGTAACTGGATGGATGGACAAATACGGAGACAGATGGACAAAGGAATGTACAGACAGATGTCTGGACAGAGGAATGAATGTACCAATGCAGACTTTCAGTTAGGAAAGCCTGGTTCCAGTCCCACCTCGCTAATAATGATCTAGTTAACAAGTCACTCTACCTTTCTAGGTCTTTCCCTCACAAATAAAGGAGAAAGGATCAGACCTACTGACACCAGAAGGCTCTTTCTAGCTACTACATAGATGACTAACACTGAGGCAGAATTTTTGTCATTTTAAGCAATTAGAGAAGTCCGCTGGTGGATATCCTTAATTTTTATTACCCTGTTAGTCATATTTAATTAAAGACTGAACTGATGTCATGTGCTTTACACCCCTAATCCTACCACTTTCTTACATAAAACAGAACTCCCTTTAGGAGAAGGACTCACATGATCTTTAGAAGTGCAGTATTATTGTGAGGTTTGCACTGAGAGCCTCAAACACCTGCCTATTGAGAGCAAACTTTAAGTCCTTTTTTCTTCTACCTACGAAAACACAATCCAATCCACTGGTGACAGATATTTAAACAAGAACTTAACTAAAGTCTTTTTGCAAGTCAGTAATGAGATCAATGTAGCCACTTACCTTTTACTTTCTTATCAAACTTTTTCTGTCTCATTTTTTCTCGGTTTTCTTGTCGAACTTCCTTTGCTTCTTCTAATGCTTCCTGACTACCCCAAACTTCAAGGGACCTCTTCACAATCTACAACACAGAATCCACATTTAAATACGCTGTCACTCAGAGTTGTTAAGTATTATAAAGTTATAATGATTAAATCCATGAGAACCAAAACATGATCTCACTCAAGGGCAATTTTATAAATATTTGAAAATTTTCTAAGAGATTAAATAGTGCTTAGAGGGGTGCCTGGGTGGCTCAGTCGGTTAAGTGTCCGGTTTTTTATTTCAGCTTAGGTCATGATCTGTTCGTGACATTGAGCCCCATGTTGGGTCCTGTGCTGACAGTGTGGAGCCTATGTGGGATTCTCTCTCTCCCTCTCCCCTCCTCGAGTGTATGCTCTCAAAATAAATAAACTTTAAAAAAAGAGTGCTTAGACTGCTGGTGGGAATGCAAACTGGTGTGGCCACTCTAGAAAACAGTATGGAGGTTCCTCAAAAAATTAAAAAGAGAACTACCCTATGACCCAGCAATTGCACTACTAAGTATTTACCCAAGGGACACAGGTGTGCTGTTTCAAAGGGGCACATGCACCCCAATGTTTATAGCAGCAAAATCGACAATAGCCAAAGTATGGAAAGGACCCAAATGTCCATCGATGGATGAATCGATCAAGATTTGGTGTGTGTGTGTGTGTGTGTGTGTGTGTGTGTGTGTGTATACACACACAATGGCATATTACTCAGCAATCAAAAAGAATGAAATCTTGCCATTTGTAACTATGTGGATGGAACTAGAGGGTATTATGCTAAGTCAAATTAGTCACAGGAAGACAAATATCATGAGACTTCACTCATATGAAGACTTTAAGATACAAAACAGATGAACATAGGGATGGGAAGCAAAAATAATATAAAAACAGGGAGGGTGACAAAAATAATAGACTCTTAAATATAGAGAACAAACAAGGTTGTTGGAGGGGATTGGGCTAAATGGGTGAGGGACATTAAGGAATCTACTCCCGAAATCACTGTTGCACCATGTGCTAACTTGGATGTAAATTAAAAAATTAAAAAAAAAACAAAGTGCTTAGAAACTCAATAATACCTCTATTTAAGCCTATAATACCCTCAGTAATATCCTTAGTTAGACTATAAATACAAAAGTTGTCCTCTGACTATAATTATTTCTTGGATACATTCGTTTTCACAAAAATTCACATAAGTACAAGTAGTGAGTCTGAGTTTTGTCACAGTCACCAAAACACTTCGCCAGAGCCCATCTCGAGATGAGGCCACCTCCAAACCCCTCCCACCGCAGAGAACCCGTCACCCTTCTCCTCCTCAGTCCATCACAGCTTCCACCCACCTAACTTCTGATCTTTAGAGTATCAACTTCTTAAACTTTGGTAGCTGAATGACCTAAAAGTCTTTATTCTTGTTTAAAAACTTTGCATTATAGTATCTTTACTCTTTATAATATTTATTTACATTTAGGTGTCTCACATACACTAAGAATAACGCATAGGCTCTCTCTCTCTCACAATATATTAAGGGGACCAAAATATCAATCAAGGGAGCCAAGTTCAAATTTCCTCTTAACATAATAAAGGGATATAATAGCATTTCCTAAATTTTAAAGAATCACATTTTCCACAATTTAATATCCCTGAAGATGCTGCAGTAGCAATCTGCTTTCCAGTACTTTAACAACAGAATCAAAAGGTAGTTCAGAAGAACTGGACTCTGAATGCAAAGAAGCTTAGGAATATCTGAATAAATCTGTTGTACTTGCATTCTCCTACTTACGTATGCACAAGCATGATGTACAGAAAATATATATATATAAATGCTAAGTCTGATGGCACTATTCAGGAAGTGTAAAATAAAAGTTCCAAGTGGTAAGAAAACATTGAATTGGCATTTTTTCCATTGTTAATGGTAAATACGATAGTCGATCTTCTAAACAACAGTGTCCTAGGTGTAATAAAATTCAATAAATGGTTATTACAATACAGCTTAAAAAATCGCTTTTAATCTTTAAGTAGGCTCCACACCAACGGGAGGCTTCACCTCATGACCCTGAGATCAAGAGTTGAATGTTCCACTGACTGAGCCAGCCAGACATCCCTACAGTGCAGCTTCTTAATAATCTTATTTGAAGATACTAAGATTTTCTAGTATTTTCCAATCAAATGCTCTAAAGTAATGCTTCCCAGTATTTTTATATACTGGCACAACAACATAACCTTTGTACTATTCTGGAACAGATACAGGAGGCTGCTAGTGACCCCTTGCACGTGTGGGTAATCTCTGCACACCTGTACCGCCACCACCAGCACATGAGGAGTTGGGAAGATCCACTGTGAGACACAGTAGAGTTACAGGGACACTTGGCAGGGTTCCAATAATTATTTCCCAAGTGGAGTCAGAGTTCAGGCATTTGTGAAATTCCTGAAACTTTTTTCAGACTGTCATTGGAGGGTGGGTGGGTGGGTAGGGGCGTAGGGCCTAACTCATAACTCCCAGGTTTTTAGTCCCTAACTGCACTAGCAACATTACCCCATAGTAATATATTTGCCCAAAGTACCACCAAAAAAGTAAAATGTTATGAAATGTCATTACATATGACTGCAACTTATAAGCAAAACAACAAGAGGAAAAGGATCTTTTTAACTGTAAGCAAAGATTAAGCTAATTATCACCAGTTTATTGTTAAAACTTCACCTGACGGAGGGTTTAACATGAGTGTAACTTATCAGAGACCTGTAATTTTAGGTAGAGTTTCATATCACCCCACTGTGAATGATGAGGGTTCTTCTTCACAATAAATTTAAGAGCTGGTTCTCTTTTTTCTAAATCACAGTCTTTCAGAAGGTATTCTTGTTTGGCTTCTGTTTTAGTTATGAGCTTGTGTTTATCATCGGCATCTCTGAAAACAAATGAAGTCCAGGACTAAGTTAGCTATTTTTAAATAAACGAAGTTTTCAAACAGTCCAATAACCTAGCGTATGTGTGCCACAACATCAGCAGTTTTTCCTTCAACTCTCATGGTCAAGTTAGCAGCAAAAAAATTCTAACAGAAAAAAAAGACTTATTTGGAGCAGCCAGATTATCTTAGCACAGATCCAGTCATTTAATACTCTAAGAATTTCTTTTCTACTTAAAATCCCTCTTTTCCACAATGGATTTGAAATGACTTAAGTTCTTAATGAGAACTAAGGCTCATTGAGTAAGAAAATATAAATCAAAGAATACAGTCAGGAGGAGTGGGCTATAAGGAATATAAATATGCAAGGTCCAACTGTCCCAACACAGTTCAGTTTCCAATTGGCTCTGAGCTTTTTCAAAGCCAAGGCAAAAATGGAGACATAGCCAATTACACTGGTCTTCTCATTTATTTGTTCTCCACCTACATGCCAGATATTGCTCAAGGTACTAAAAATACAGCACAGAAGAAAACAAAACCTTGTTTCATGAAGCTCCCATTATGATTAGGAGAAGACAATCGATAAGGAAACATAATGACAGATAAAAGTGCTATAAAGGAACACAAAGTATGGCAAAGGAACAGAAATGTTCTGATAGACTGGGTAATCAAAGAGGGCCACGGATGAGGAGGCATTTGAGCAGGGCCCTTAAAAAGTTAGAGAACATCGAGGGGCACCTAGGTGGCTTCGGTCAGTTAAGTGTCCAACTTCAGCTCAGGTCATGATCTCAGGACTCATGAATTCAAGTCCCACATCGGGCTCTGTGCTGACAGCTCAGAGCCTGGAGCCTGCTTCGGATTCTATGTCTCCCTCTCTCTCTCTGCCCTTCCCTCACTTGCTCTTTCTCTCTCAAAAAATAGACATTAAAAAAAAAAAGGGTCAGAGGACATCCTATTTGAAGAGCTGGAGAAAGAACATCCTAAGCAGAGAGAAGAGAAGCTCTAGGGCAGGAATGTGCTTTGCAATGAGCTGGTGTGACCAAGAAGGCTTAAGGGGAGGGACGAAGATGAAGAGCAATGGGAGATCAAGTTAGAGAGAGGCAGGGGCCCCGTGAGCAGTGGTAAGACAATTCCATCCTAGATGGATTAACAACCATTGACAAGTTCTAACTAAAACATCTATGTAGAAGAGGCCAGTGCTGCAGAGTAGGGGGCACAGGCCAGTTAGAAGACCACCAGAGCCGTGCTCCAGGCAAGGGCTGATGGTGGCCTCAGCTGAGGTAGAAGCGGGTGAGGGGACAAGAGGATGAACTGAGGATACGGAATGAACAGAACGGCCACACGGAATTGGAATTAAACACTGGACAAGCAGAGATACAGCCAATAAAGTTGGTCTTTACTGAAATAAGGTACAGCTCTGGTAGGGGAAACTTAACATGAGAGTCACTTTATGAAAGCTAAATAATTTGGAAGTTAAGCTAAAGGAGGGGATAGGTAAACAACATTGTACTAAATTTAAAATCTTCAAAGATGCTAAAAGGAAACAGAATGGAGGGCCGTGTTCCTAATTACTTTAATGTTTAAAAATATCTTTTTTCCAGACCAATTTCCACAACTTTCTTTAAAGTGATTTATCAGTTGCTTCCATTTTCTCATGGAAATAAGATTATATGTGGTAATTTTGTTTCCAAAAGCTATTCGTACTTTAAAGAGTGACAATACTGTGGACCTTAACCACTGTGTGTCGATGGGAACAGACACACAGATAGTCACAGATCCTATCATGAGACCAGAAACATCTCCCCTTCTATCTTCTCAGGATTCTACACAGCAACAAGTCAATGGGGATGTCTCCCAATGGCTGCAGCAGGGACTCAGAAAGGCCAAGTCCTCCGGGCAGGTGAGCAGCTGATCTAGGGTAGCAGGTCTGAAGTGGGACCAGGGAAAGGTAAGAGGGCTAAGTAAGAATCCAAGAAAGGGTCTGAAGGCATGAAAGACACCAACACAGGATGTGGCTGGAGCAAACGGCAGGGACAGAACCATGTGGAGTGAGAAGCATGATCCTGGGGTGACAGAAAAAGAGGACAGCAGCTAGAAGAAGAAAAAGGAGAATAAAGCGGGCCTGGAAGGCGGTGCTCGGAGAATGCCAGGGCCCTGGCTGAGACACTCCACTCCCCGCCTCTCACGGAGGGCCCCATCCTCTGACTAAGGGGTCTACACACATTGGGTAAGACACAGGGGACCCTTCGTGGCTGGGGGAACAGAGAGGTTAGGAACCTGCTGAGAGATGGTACAGGACCACTGGGCCCAGCGGGCCCACAGAAAGGACAGGACATATCTCTGGCTTAACCAGGGCCATCCATCCCGTTCATGGGACATATCAGAACTCTGATAAGCACAGGCTTCCCATATTTGTTTAGCAAAATGGAAACCACAGAAATTTTAGAAAACACCTCAAGCAAAAATCATAATTACTAAGAAAATATTAAACCCAATGGCTCTAATTATTGTTTTGCCCTAAACCTGCATGCACACATTAAACTTCAGCAGCGAGAGCACGGTCTGAAGTAAGTACCTGCAGTTGTCACAAGTTGCCAAATCAAAGTGGTTCATGAGGTAGGAATCCATAAATTCTTTACCACATTCTTCACATACTGCATAATCAAATTCCATAACAGGTCCTAAGGAAAGGAAGATTAATTCTTTAAGTTTCCTTTTTTATGACAGAACAGTAGACCTTCCCCTATCTTAAATTTATCAGTATGTACTTTATAACTGACACAAACACATTTACATGAAAGACAAAACATGGTTAAGTAATCTTAAACTTATCTTGAAATTTTTTTAAGGAATAAACTATCAATTCATCAAGTATTTTTGAACCCAAAACCTATGTGTGAGGTACTTGTATTAGTTTTATTATTGCTGCTTGTAACAACTTACTACAAATTTACTGGCTAAAACAACACGTTTATTATGTTACAGATCTACAGTTTGTAGGTCTGACATGGGCTCAGGGGGCTAAAGTCAAGGTATATGCAGGGCTGCGTTCCTTTCCAGAAGTTTTTAGGGAACAATCTATTACCTGCCATTTCCAGCTTCCAGAAGCTGCCTGGCTTCCTTGACCCATGACTCCCTTCCTCCACCTCCAAAGCTGGCGCAGCAGCAGTTTCTCACGTCACTCTGGCTTCTTGCACAATCACAGCTCCCTGTGACTCTCTCCTGCCTTTCACTTTTAAGTATCTCTGTGCTTATACTGGACCCACCTGGGTAACAGATAACAGAGAATAATCTCCCACATCTCAAGGTCTTTAACCTTAATAATATCTGCAAAGTCCTTTATAGATCATGAATTCCAGGGTGATCAGAAGGTGCACTTCTGGGGGACCGTATCTGGCCTACCGCCATACTGCTGAGAGAAAGGAGGTTAGTCCCAGATCTGGAGTGCAGGGAGCTGCTTACAGGAAGACGGGCACTTACACATAACATGTAAGAGCAAGTCAACACTAGAAGAGACAACACACGATTCACTAGCAAATGGGAAACTTTTTCTCTCCCTCCATTCCACCCTGCCCCCAAAACCACCACAAACAGAGCAAATACATTGGTCTCAACCACAAGGCTGTAAACTTGAGGGCAGAGATTATATTAAGCCATATACCCTCAACTTCCAGCACAGAAACTACTCTAGCTAAAGCTCAGTTTTTTTAAGGACTTCAAACACTCAGCTAGGGATCTTTATCCTACAGAATCGGTTCTTCCAGCAAATCTGTAGGTTTTACTCGGTATCTTCAGGATGATTGCTACTTCCACGCCCCAGCTCTGAAAACTGCCACCACTCCCAGGGGAAGGGCAGGGGATTGTCATCTGTTTACAATTTGTTCAATACACACCCACCACTGCCTTCCCTTACCTACTTCCAACACCACAGGTCACTTAATAGTCTACCATCCCTTAATTCCACTAATCTCCAAACAAAAATATCACTCTTCCTTATAAAACATTAGAGGGGCATAGCTACAGACAAAAGGGAACGCGAAAAATCTGATCTTCAAAACCCTGGTTACAGAATGTGTTAGAATGGAGATAAAATGCAGTCAGAAACACTGATTTGGAGCCTACTGCAGAGCATTATTAATCAAAAGCCATAGAATGTACAGACATTTTCATAATTTTAAAAATTCTTTATGGGGCGCCTGGGTGGCTCAGTCAGTTAAGCATCAGACTTCAGCTCAGGTCATGATCTCATCGTTTGTGGGTTTGAGCCCTGCGTTGGGCTCTGTGCTGACAGCTCAGAGCCTGGAGCCTGCTTCAGATTCCGTGTCTCCCTCTCTCTGCCTCTCCCCGACTCACACTCTGTCTCTCTCTCTCTCTCTCTCTCTCTCTCAAAATTAAACATTAAAAATTCTTTTAAAAAATTCTTTATGATGAAAAGCTTTAAATGTACATAATGATTTTTCAATTCTGTCACTCCCTTTAAAATACTGGGTGGCTCAGTTGATTAATCGTCTGGCTTCCAGCTTTGGCTCAGGTCATGATCTCACGGTTCGTGGGTTCAAGCCCCGCGTCAGGCTCTGTGCTGACAGCTAGCTCAGAGCCTGTAGCCTGCTTCGGATTCTGTGTCTCCCTCTCTCTCTGACCCTCCCCTATTCGTGCTGTCTCTGTCCCTCAAAAATAAAACATTAAAAAAAATCAAAATACCATGTGGAAGTTGGCAGTCTACTGTACACAAGAATCCCCCCCAGCCATTCATTCAGTCATGTATCCATTTATTATTGATATAGACTCATGGATTCCTATTTTTTCCCAATGGTATGTAATTTATCAGTGTCCTTATTTACTTTGGTGCTCAAATTATCTCAGATTTGGCCAGCAGGAGTCCCTTCAAGCTGGTTATGACCCTGTAACATACCTCTATTACTTTTTGAATACTTGTGTATCACTGGCATTACAAAATGTTCCAAACATTTTGTAGCCATCCTGCCCCAACCCTAGAATCAGCTATTTCTCTGAAGGGCCTTGGTTCTTTTTACTGAGGGGAAACAGTGTCAGAGTCCAAGATCTGGACACCAGGTATGCTCAATGCTACTGGGCTATCTTCGCTTCAAGGCCCTTTCTGTGGACAGAGCTAAGAAATACATGTCTATGTGTGTACATAAACACACACACACAAAACCCATACATGCACATGTATCTTTTTGAGGTATAAGTGATATTTTGTATTACTTTCACATGTCCAACATAATGATTCAATATTCATACATACTGTGAAATTATCACAATAAGACTAGTTAACATCTGTCACCTAGTTACAAAAATCTTTCTTATGAGAACTTTTAAGATCTAGTCTCCCAGCAACTTTCAAATATGCAGTACAGTACTATTAACTAGTTACAATGCTATACATTACATCTTTATGACTTACTTTATAACTAAAAGTCTGAAACTTTAGATCCCCTTCACTCCCACTTAACCCTATCATCTTCCTGGTTATTCTGATGAACCTCTGTTCTAGATTATAAAAGCCTTTGACAGGCTTTGCTTTATAGGCAAATGACTCAAACAATTTTGATTTTCTCAGCTATGCTGAAGGTCTTTAAAAATTAACAAAGAGGGGCACCTGGGTGGCTAAGTCGGTTAAGCATCTAACTTCAGCTCAGGTCATGGTCTCACCATTTGTGAGTTTGAGCCTCGCATCAGGCTCTGTGCTGACAACTCAGAGCCTGAAGCCTGCTTCAGATTCTGTGTCTCCCTCTCTCTGCTCCTCCCCCTGTTCATGCTCTCTCTCTCCCTCTCTCTCAAAAATAAACATTGGGGACACCTGGGTGGCTCAGTCGGTTAAGCCTCCGACTTCGGCTCAGGTCAGATCTCATGTTCGTGGGTTCAAGCCCCGCATCGGGCTCTGTGCTGACAGCTAGCTCAGAGCCTGGAGCCTGCTTCCAGTTCTGTGTCTCCTTCTTTCTCTGCCCCTCCTCCTCTCATGCTCTGTCTCTCTCAGTATCAAAAATAAATAAAACATTAAAAAAAAATAAACATTAAAAAATTTAACAAAGAAAGCTTGTTAGAAAATATTAATCATTCCCCGTTTTCTTCTACCCACACAGGTCAGCCACACAGAGTTGCACAAGAACCCTGTGCAAAGGCATCTGGCCAAGGGGGCAAATAGGGGCCAAAATGCAGCCCATGACCACTTTTTAAGCCATGAACCCCGGCCCAAACTAAGCCAGCCCAGAGAATGAGGGCCGTTTCTAATTAGCCTCCCAAATGAGACACTACTGAAGGAAGTAACGGAGAGGACATGATGGCCAGCTGACCCGTGAGCCAGACCTGAGCAATCAGAGACTCCTCACCCCCCACCCTGTTCTTGGAATGCACATTCTGCCCATCAGTCCCACATTGCGAGCTGTTCCAAGGACAAAGCTTTGGGAGAGTAAAGCATCATTGAGACCACCTGACCCGAATATGTGACTGAACCTAGTTAAGGCCTCTATATAAACTAGTAAGATTTGGCAGGTGGGTGCAGAGATCTCATCTTGAAGGCCCCCAAGACAAGCCTCAAAAGTTCCCTTGCTAATTAAAGCTGCCACTTACCAATATGGAGTGGTCTCTTTCTTTGGTCTCTCTTGCTCTGTGTACCAGACCAGTTTGCAAACTAACACACACCTTTTCTAACTTCTACAAATTCATTACCAAAGTTCTATTTACAAGCAGCAGCCTTACCAGCAATGCCACATGCATTTAACCCTAGTTAAGAAGGCAGGCACTGCAATAGGTTATCAGTAAATATTTGTTGTGTGATCTGTTAAATAAAAGTATAGGCTTTACAGCCCACAGTTGATTCCAAAATCTACAGAAAAAAGTTACAATGCATCTTCATATGCATAAAAGCATAGAGATTTAAAGATCTTCTATTCAGTGCCTTCCCTCCTCATACAGGCCTTCTCTAAAATATTTTAGTCGGGTGGTCTTTCAATCTCTGAACTCCTCCAATGCTTTGATATTTAGAGGCGGCAATTCACATAGAAAGTTTTTCCATTTCATAGAGTTACCATGAGGCTCACGTGATTTATGTGCCAACATTCTGCTAAGTATATGTAAGGCACTCCTTCATCATACCGCTGAAGTCTCCCTCACCGTACTGTAATCGTCACCCACTGTTCCAAGTTCTGCCCCCCAAAGCAAATCACAGTGTGATGGCTCCTCCACCACGGGGCACTTCTTGCCCTTGCAGACAGTCACAAATGTTCCTACGTTAAACCTAACCAGTTTGACAACTGTTCCTCACGTGTCAATTTGAAGACTTCTGTTTTGACCACCCTGTTTTGGACACTATACACTTGTCAACATCCCTCTTAAATATATGGTACCCAAACCGAACAAATACTTTAATCCTTCAAGTCTCAGCTTCTGAAAAGAGTTTAGGCACACATGGAATAGGACAGGACTGTCACCCACCTTGGTGAATATGTAACATCTCTGTTGCCACAGCTAAAACTAGAATGCATTTTTTTTAAATGTTTATTTTTTTTATTTTGGGAGAGAGAACCAGTGGGGGAGGGACAGGGAGAGAGGGGGACCGAGGATCCAAAGCAGATTCTGCCCTGATAGCAGAGAGCCTGAGATGGGACTCAAACTCACGAATCATGAAATCATGACCTGAGCCAAAGTCGGACACTTAACCAACTGAGCTACCCAGGTGCTCCTAGAATGGGTTTGTTAAGCCTCACCAAAGATAAATATATACAGATACATATCCCACCATTTTTCCTCCAAACAAATAAAAGAAAGAATGTCCTAAATTTTATCTCTTGGGTTCTAGTCCCTCATTTCAGTCTAGCTAGATAACTGAGTATTCAATCAGTGAATATATTGGCTATCCCTGCCTATTATAAAACAGAGAGCATCAACCCTAAGTATACAAACCAGAAGTTAAATTAATCATTGCCAAATCTGTTTAACTTTTGATCTACGAGCAAAAGTGCCAACCTTGGTCAGTCTTTAACCTGCCCAATGACCATAAGAATGGTATTATTTAACACCAGTTTGCAAAGAATTACGAATGTTACTCAAAATCACCAATCCAGATACCTACTTTCTGGAAATACACTTTACCTGGTTGATGGACAACTTTTCCAATTGTACATTGTTCCTCTTCTTCCTCTTCTAGAATGAAGCCTCCTTCTGTGTCAATGATCTTTGGGGCTGCTTTCACATTAGCCATGCCTATAAAAAGTAAGTAAAAGTGGTCAATGATTTAACTAGGTAAGCCCATAAGTTCCCTTGTGCATAAACAGGAACTTTCTTTAAATTTAACAGATACCAAACAAGACAAGGATGTGCACTATTAACACTTCTACTTAACATTATACTGAAGGGCCCAGCAAGTGGAGGATAAGAAAATAAAACGAGCACAAAGGTTGGAAAGGAGTATAACAGTCTGTATATTCTACATACATAATCACATCTTCTGTGGATAAACACTGAACTATGACATATGCCATGGAAATGACTGAGAAGAACTTGCTTAGAACGTGGTGCTAAGGGTCTAGGGAAACAGCAAAATGCAGCAGAGAGAAATGGGGCTTTGTCTAGGCATGACTGAGTATCCTGCTCAAGCGATGGTCCTGAGTACTCCAGCTGCAGTGATCTTTTTCATGGTCTAGGTCATAGCTCAGAAAACGAAGGTTGTACAGTACACTGAAATAAAAGTACAGCAAAGATAAAAGTCTCAACCCCAAACCTAACTCTTGAAGCACAGAAGACCGTATACCGTGTTACAGCACAGTTCAGTTCTTGGGTCAGTGCCTGGGAAGCCCTACAGAATATTCATTCTATCTTGCTTTCCATGACCAGAAGTTTTATACCAGTTTATTGCTCTATTAGGCACCTGTGTTCCACAGTCATTTAGGGCAGATCTACAAACTTTTATGAAATCATAAACATTATACACAAATGAACAACTTTTTGTCCTGACTCTGGAACGTTTCAAGTTGAGAAAGGGATTTAAAAAAAAAAAAAAAAAAAGGTACTAGCAAGGATGAGACCAGAACCATTAAAAGTGGCTGGAATTTGCAGATTCGGGGTCAATATAGAGACATGCTGCCAGCCCCAGACTCTCGGCATTCCCCCTTATTCTGGCTAATAAAAAGGGCTCTAAAATGTGCTCAATTACTCACACAGTATGGGATATGGCTTTAGCAACACGTGCACTTCGTGTTACAGAAGTGGTCCTAAAGTGCACATCAACCAAACTATATTTTCGGTGCCCTGGGGAAGATTACTACTTGGCTCCTATGAAAAATTACATGACGGAAACAAACATACACACATGACAGACACGCAGTTAAGGGCTGCCCTAAGGGGGAAGATAACATTTAGACAAAAATAGCACAAAACCAACAGTCTTTCTTCCCAAAACTGAGAGATTCCTGGCATAAAAAACGCAGTTGGTGGCAAGGAAAGGCCCTGAATCCAGCATCAGATGACCTCAATTCTAGTCCCAATTAGCCTGTTGCACTTGCTTCTATGAACGTGATCCGATCCTTTTCCTTTTCTGGTCCTCAGTTAACCACTTTAGTAAAATACCAGTACCAAATCCTGCCCTAATTATTTTCCAAGTTGACAGAATCAAATTAGCTAACTTGAAAGATGTGAAGTACAACAAGCGCCACTCTGGAGAACCCCAAGAAGGCAGGAGCTCGCGTCTGTTCGCCTTTCTTGGTGCCCCCAGCACGGTGCCCGGTCCGGAATATGCACTCAATCGCCCTCTGTTGAGTGGATGAATTGGGGAGCGGTGCAGAATTATTCGTGCAATGGGTTACAAGCCTAAACGCTCTATACGAAAACTACCCCTGGGACTGCTCAAGGCACAGCAGGAAGAGAGCAGAAAGGGAAAGCTGAGGCGCCACCGACCCTGGCAGGCACCTCGCGGCGGCTAGGGCGGCTGCTTCCCCAAGCCGAAGACTGCAGCTGGGCCGCCCAGGTGCCGAGAGAAAACCCCGGGGTCCAGCGCGGACCGGCCGGTGGTCTCACACGGCCCGCGAAGCGGACTCCCAGGATTGCGGGAGGACAGGAGCTCAGACAAGGAGGCGGCCGACGCCACACCCAGGACTTGGTACCCGGCCCGCCAGAGGGAAGGGGCAGCGCCGCCAGGGCCCAAACCTCCGGTAGCCGCAGCCGCCGTCGCCGGGTAGGGCCGGGCCGCCAGCCGGGCCTGGCGCAGCATCAGCGCCCGCTGCCGCTTCCGCTCTATGTTCGCCCGCACCGAGGCAGGTAGCTCCGCCGGCTGTTCTGAAGCCGCCAGCTGCGGCGAAGCTCCCCCAGCCGACGCCATCTCTAAGCTCCCCAAAGCGCCGATGATCAAGCCCCGCGCACGCGCAACTGCGCGCAGAGTCTTGCCCACTGCCCCGCCGGTACGCCGGCACCGCCTCCGCGTCGGCTTCACAGTACCGCCTCTGAGAGGGAGAGCGCCTGCGCACTCTGACGAGAACCGTTCGTAATACATGGGCCGTGGGCGGGGCCTGCGCACGAGTTCGGGCCAGCTGCTGGCTGGTAACTTAGAAGAATCCCGCTGAGGTCAATTTTCAATATCTGGTCATCCTTAAAATACTAGTTTCGCTTGGTGGTTCATAATATGTGCTTTGGAGTCAGATCTGGGTTAAGTTCTAGTTCAGACATTTACCATTACATGACCCTGATGAACACGTTCTTTAACCTCAGTTCAGTTTCTTCAGTAGTAAAATGAGGATAATTATGGAACACTCCCTGGGTTGTTGGAAAGATCAGATGTAAGGATTTTTCAGCACAATGCCTGGAATATGGAAAGCTTCCAAAAATAAGGGCAGCTAGTAGTAATGGTAGTGCCAATCAAGAAAGACCAATAGATGACTCATCTGGCTGTACTTTGAAAGCCTGGCCTAGGGGACTTAGATTTGAATTGAGAACTCCTGGGTTCAATCTTTCACCTGCTGTGTGACGTCAGGCAAATGCAGCCCCTGGTCTCAGAGCTGGTATGCATGAACTTAGCTATCTTTTCCACGGAATATTCCTTCAGTGTGGGTGAGATGCCACCAGGTAGAAATGGGTTTGGATTTGAGCCAAATCCTGACTTCCCAAAAGTGTGTGGCAAATGGAGCATTTTGCAAGACACATTGCATGCATTTCCAAAAATGTACGCTTTTTTGTTACAAATGAAATTTAATTGAAACCAGAAAACATTATGTTCTAATTACTGCATATACCATTTAGGACTAGTTTTCAGAACAACTTGGCACACTGAGGTTTCACACTAGAATTCAATGATTCAAATTCAATGGTTAAAATTTGAGCAGCACAACTTAGTGGTCTAATCTATTGAACATATATATATTCAATATATACTAATCTGTTGAATGTATGTACAATACATTTATATTCAGTAAGCTGGAGAACATCATAAAAAAAACAGATAAATACCCATATCTTCTGGTTAAACTGGAGATCAAGACCTCAAGCAATCCCTGTTCCCCTTCCCCTCATATCCCTTTCCCTCCCTATCCATTGACTTTGTCCAGGTGACAAAATCTTAGATTCCATATAACACCAAAAGCACAAACAACAAAGAAAAAATCAGATAAATTGGACTTCATCAAAATGTAAAATGTTCTTTGCACATCATGTACATTTGTACATGTTGATGTCATTTGTACAAATGTTCTTTGTACATCAAAGAACACCATCAAGAAACAGAACAGGTAACTCACAGAATGGTAGAAAATATTTGCAAATCAAGTATCTGAAAAGGTCTAGTGTCCAGAATATATAAAGAACTTGTATAACTCCATAACAAAAAAGGCAAACAACCCAATTTTTAAATAAGCAAAGGACTTAAATAGAAATTTTTCTAAAGACAATATACAAATAGCCAAAAAGCACATGAAAAGATACTCATCACTAGTCATTAGGAAAATGCAAATCAAAAGCACAATGAGATACTTCTTCACCACCACTAGGATGATTAGAATTAAGAAAAAACAAGACAGGAAATAACAAGTGTTGGCAAGAATGTGGAGAAATTGGAGCACTTATATATTACTGGTGGGAATGTAAAATGCTGTTGTAAAAATAGTTTGACGAGTCAAAAAGTTAAACATAGAATTACTATACGGGGGGGCTCAGTCGGTTAAGCATCCAGCTCTTGATTTCAGCTCAGGTCATGATCTCACAGTTCATGAGATGGAGACCTGTGTTGGGTTCTGCACTGACAGCAGGGAGACCGCTTGGGATTTTCTCTTTTCCTCTCTCTCTACCCCTCCCTCACTTGTGCTCATGTTCTCTCTCTCACTCTCTCTCAAAATAAATAAGTAAACTTAAAAAAATTTTTTTTAAAGAATTACCATATGAGTGAGCAATTCCACTCATCCTGCTTTAGGGAATGTTCTCCAGCTTAAAGGTGTATACAATCAATAGATTAGAACCACTAGCTTGTGCTGCTCAAATTTTAAATGTTGAATACTAGTGTGAAGCCTCAGTGTGCCAGATTGTTCTAAAACTGTATACCCCAGCAATTCCACATACCCAAAAGAATTGAAACACAGGTGTTCAAGCAAAAACTTGCACACAGTGTTCACAGCAGGACTCTTCAGAGTAACCAAAAAGTTAAAGCTACCCAAATACCCACTAAATGATGAAAGCAAGAACAAAATGTGATATGCCAATACCAAGGAATATTATTCAGCCAGAAAAGGGAGAAAGTAATGATACATGCTACAACATGGATGTACCTTGAAAACATTATGCATTCCTTTTATATGAAACATTCAGAATAAGCAAACTCATAGTGACAGGAAGCTGAGTAGTGACTGCTAGGGGCTGAGAGGAGAGGGGACAAGGGAGTGACTGCTTAATAAGTATGAGGTTCCCTTTTGGAATAATGAAATGTTCTGGGAACTAGCTAGTTGCACAATATTGTGAATGTACTCCATATTACTAATGGACTGGAGTGTAAAGTCCCCTCTTAAAGGGGGCAGCTACCACTCCAGCTCCTTGTGGGTAGTTGCCAAGACAGAATTTGGGCCCACAGTTGCCAGATTGGCCAAGGAAAAGAATTGCTTCTCAAATTTTCATGCACATGAGTCACTTGGTGATCTTGTTAAAATGCAGATTCTGATTCAGTAGGTCTACGGTGGGACCTGAGATTGTTCCCCCGAATATATAGCTCCCACCACCCACACTTCAAACAGTGAGGGTCCAGCTCAGAAGTTCTCAAATCTGGGTGCACACTGAAAGCACCTGGGGAGTTTAACTAACAGTGATGCTTAGGCCCAGACATTCTGACACCATGAGTCAGGGCACTGTAACTATAATAGGTAGCAGACTTTGAAAGCCAACACCCTAGATGACCTTCTAGACTTCACACAGCTCTATGAGCCTCTTTAGCTATGCAGTATTTCTGGAGAACAAGGTACCAGTTCTTTGCCAAGGTAACCTTTTGAAAATACCTAGCCCCTAGAACCTCCTCCCCAACAAAGCATTCCAAACTTGAAGGATGTGGACCATAGTTCAGATGCCGTACAGGCATTCCGTAACTCTTGACAACCTGTTGGATTTCCTTTTACCAGCAACTCCCTCTCCTTTGGCGTCCTGACCTTTATTAGCAAGTTTCAGGTAATTGGGTCTGAATTGTTAGCTGATGCCTCAATCAGGCTAAAATGAGACTCCTCCTTTAGAGAAAGAAAGAGTGCATGCCCCGATCTGTACATCACACACGGTCACAGAGGCTGTGGGGCTTGCCCAGAGCACAGAAGCATGAGTCATCTTGGTGGGGGCACAAAAGGAAAACAGGCAAGGAGAATAGACCAGGGCATGTGTTCTTGCCTCTCCCCACACGGTCTCTGGAAAAACCTGTGACTACATCTATCTTTCTGCTTTGTACCTCTCCTGTCCCAGACCAACCGTGATCCTGGCTGAAAGAGGGGTAATTAACAAAGCACAGAAAGAGCCTGAAAAAGAGCAGACAGGCAAGAATGGAAGTCAGGAAGGGGAATAAGAAACTTGGCAGTGTTTCCTGACAGGGCCTCCTCTCTAAAAGCATTACTGGAGTTATTCATGCCTGAGATGACAGGATGTGAACATATTTGTCTTTATTATCAGTAAATAGTACATGTGTGTGGCTTTCTTTTTAATTTCCCCCATGGCTCCCCAGGGCTTTACCCCTTAATGTGGTCACTTTGAACATCATTGGCATAAGTTCACTATAGAAGAGCATCTGTGACACGGAGCACGCCAAGGATGTGGCAACTCAGAAATCAGCCCCGTCCTGTTGGCTCAAGCTGTATTGATTCAGTAACCCAGTAAACGCAGTCTCTTTTGGTTACGATTGACCCTCCTTCTGGGGAAACTTTGATTTCCATATCCCTCAACCAAAAGATAAAGGAATTGGGACAAAACCATCGTTTTGGAACCTTGGTCAATAATATGTGTGTGCAAAGAGATTTAGAAGACATCTTAGAGAGACACAAGAAATTTCTTTCCAGAAACAGTAAGGACTAGTAAGGTCTAAGTGATTCAACTTAGTACAGGGCCTAGGAAAAATGACTATTAGCACTGGAAGCCCAAATATTTTGCTAATCACAGACCAGCAAGGACAGATCTCTTATACTCGGCATTCCCCAAATCCTGAATATGGTCCACAGGACCTTGCTTCTTATTTCTTACTGCCTCTTCCAGGAAGCCTGCCCTGACTCCCACCCCTGGCTATCTATGAACCTTCTATATACTGGCCGGTGTTGTGACACTTACTTGCCACATGAAAGGTGATTCCTACCTCCCACCCTTACTAGATTATCAGGTCCTGGAGACCTGGGACTGTCTGATTCATCCCAGTATATCCAGGGCCTACCACAGTGTCAAGCACAGAGCAGCTGCTCAGTACATATTTGCAGAATTAATAAATAGGATGAATAATGTTAAATAAGCCTCGTTGGGTATCTCACCCACACTGAAACTCAAGGTGCAAAGCTGAACCCTACGACCACTACATGGGAAACTCTGGCCTGCTCTGCTTACACAGGTGGGTAGGGAATAGCCTCCTCAAAACAGCCCAAACCACTGTTACCCAGCTTTGGCCATTATTTATTGCAATAATAATAATAACAATAATAATGGTAAACACTGATGTGGTGTTTACTATATAGTAGGGGTTTCTTCAAGCATCTTAAATTTATCAATTCTCTAATTTTCGTAACTACTCAATGAGTATATTCACTACTGTCAGTTTATAGATAAGACAACTACGGCACAGATGTCAAGTAACTTGTTCAAGGTTCATAAGCTAATAGGTGACAGACCAAGGTTCGGCCAGGCACAGACCAGCCCTGGCATAATATTCTCTGCCACTCAAGTGTAAGTCTCTAGATTAGAACAGGCGTTCCTCTTACTTCCTCCACTAGTATTTGCTCTGCCTGAGTTAGTAAGACCTTGCAATATGGCTAACCAAGCGGCTTGAAGCAGACAGGACTGTCTCTGCCTGAGGCTTGGTCCTGTCTTGTGTAGGGGCCAGAGGAGGATGAATGTGGTCCAGGGTTCATCTATTATGTGGATGAACTCCAATCCACATAATGGGGTTATAGGCTTGTGGTTTCCTACTTTCTTATTACCCCCACAATTGGGGTTTTCCTTTCAATTACCTTTATAACAAGTATGGTTGCAGCTTCAAACCACAAACCACTTGTATTTTATTGGCAAGGACTTCTTCTAATACTTATAGTTCTGTTAAACAGATGAACTATTTATCACCAGGTGTACTTGTTTTCACAGTTTTTATAATGTTTGGAAAAGGGCTGTTTTCTGGCCCCCATCCCTGCTCTGGTCCCACTGCTACTAGGCTAGCTTAGCTCCTATCATTTCTTACCTGCACAGCCCCCAACTGGTCTCCCAACCTCGTGGCTAACCCCTTCTGATCCATCTCCCACTTGGCCTTATAGTTTCATCCTCCTAAGTACAGCTGTGACCGTACCACTCCTCTGCTCAGCAATCATTTGTGCCTAGTTGAGCCGCGCTCTGCCCCTGATTAGTTTAAGACCTTAACAAGTTCCTTAACGTTTCTGAGCCTCATTTGTCTCGCCTATAAACTGGGATTAGTGAATATACTCATTGAGTAATTTGATTTTTTATAAAATCAAGATCCATTCTTGGAAGAATGAATCTATGAGTCAAATATAAAATCAAGTGAATCTCCTCCTTTCAGTTCAAACATTCTGTCAGGGTTATTGAGGAAGCAGTCTCCTTCTGCAAATGTGGGAGGTGGCATCAGATGACCTCCAGGACCTTGTTCAGCCTTCAGTGTCTGTGATTTTCAGTCTAAATAGATGTCTCTTGAGAAGTGCTCATGAAAAACAATCTGAAAGTCTTGGTGTCTCCAAAACTCTGTGTGAGCCAACATGCAACATGACTGATAAAAAGCGATAATGTGAACGGAAGGGACAACAAAAGCAGAGCATGTGGCTTAAGGGAGGTATCTGTCCTGCTCTTCTCAGCTGTGTCGGCCACATCAGGACAACCCCCACATCTGGACACCCCCACAGAGTCCGTGAGCCAGTGTGTGGCCGCCATGGGGAGCACTAGGAAAGCCTGTCATAAGAAGAAAGTGCTGGGAGGGACCATTTCAGAAGATTCCTGATCAAGGCGCCCCTCTCCATGGGCCTTCCCTGGGCCGAGGGCATAGATGTGGTCTGCTGGGCCTTTTCGCTTTCACTTAACTGGCGAGTCACGGCGGCCTCCCTGGGCAGGACTGCTCCTTACCACCAAACCCAGGACTACCTTCACGGCCGGCCCCAGTGGCCCCGCAGCCCTCAGAAGTTGAACTGAAGGGTGAGGGTCTGACCCAAGTCAGACTTCAGGGACAAGAAGGTACCAAAGACTCTATAGTGTAACAAATTCAAGCTGTTGTGGGGTCCAAGCTGGTAATGAAAATAAATAAAGCAAGTTGAGCACTTGCCCTTCATTTTAGTTTTTAATTATTTATCTATTTAGTTTTTAAGTAATCTTTACACCCAGCGCCGGGCTTGAACTCACAACCCTGAGATCGAGAGTTGCTCGCTCTACCTACTAAGCCAGCCAGGCACCCCAGGCACTTGCCTTTTAAATGTATAAAAATTTACTCATTGCCACAGATAAATATGTTGTGCCCTATTTTTCCTAAACCAAATGACTTGGTCTCTTTTGTTTCCTTTTTCGATGAAAGCCTGATAAGAAAAATACGTTTGCTTTTTTTTTTTTACAATAAGAAAAAGGAGAGCACACAGGTCATCCTCATTGCTGGGGTGACAGTGGGGAGCTGAGGGGATGGCCAGCAGGACTGCAGCAGGCACAGCGAGACCAAGCCTTCCACTTTGTTAAAAGGAGTTAAGAATCTGGGGGGTTATGTGAAATCTTCCAATTTCTTTTTTTTTAGGTTTGTTTTTGAGAGAGAGAGAAAGCAGGGGAGGGGCAGAGAGAGAGGGAGAAGAAGATCTGAAGCAGGCCCTGCACTGAGAGCGCAGAGCCTGATGCAGGGCTCGAACTTACAAACCATGAGATCATGACCTGAACCAACTGAGCCACCCAGGTGCCCCAAAACCTTCTAATTTCTTTTTTTTTAACCTTCTAATTTCTAAATGCTGATGCTGATGTTCAGAAAACATCACACAAGCTTAAAATCCCTCTATGACATGTCTGCTGGGGTCTGCCTAACTCTGCCTATATCCCTAGGATTGGCACTTGCACCCACGAAAGCAGCCAGCAGCCACGAAAGTTCCCTGTGGACTACTCTGACTGCTAGCAATGAACTCTTCAAATTTAATGGAAATCAATCTTTTTTTATAGTACAATGGCTCTACCACTCCTGTCCTGCACGGCTTCTAGGCCTCTGGTCTCTAGGCCACTCCATTCATGCATGCATGCATTCACTCACTTACACACACACACACACACACACACACACACACACACACACACACACACACCATGGACTCAGGTGCACACCATCTGCTGAATCCAGTGGATCATGGTGTGAGTTCCCCATGAGTGGAAAACGTATTTTATCTCCTTCCCACGTGCGGCCTGCATGGGAACATTTCAGCCTCCCTCTTCCTCTCCTGGATGAAGGCTTCCTGGGGGAAGAAGCTTCCTCCCGGACCTTGTGTGCAGAATCCCTTCCAGGCAGCAGCCCAGCACTGGCAAGCAAGTTCATGGCATTTACTGGGTCCGGGCAAGTCACTGATGTCCCAGCCTAGGCCTCCCCATGTGTTAAACAGGAGTATTAACTCCCCACTTCATGGCATATTTTGAGGTATTTATAAATCGTTTCTTAAATGCAAAGTGCTACAATCAGATTGGTGATGTGTAGTATTGACGTGGAGTGGAAGGAAGTTGGAGTTCCACAGAGCTGGGTTTGAATCTAGACTCAGCCACTTTAGGCAGCTTATTTAATCTCTATGAGCCTCTGTTTCCTCATCTATAAAATAGGGATAAAACTGCCTACTCTATAGTCCCGTTCATTAGATTGGAAATTAGAAATAATGTGCATGTTGAAGGCGCCTGGGAAGGAGTAGCTACTGTTGCTGCTCCTGATAACCACTAGAGGGCACCAAACTATTCCAGAGCCGAAACAGGCCTGGTGTCGGGGCCACACGCACAGAAAACCCTTTATACAAAGGCTGCGGGCGACCCACAAGTATGTAGATTTGCACACATGTTCTCCTTCTTTATTGGAAAATTAGGAATTGCATTTTACACTGAACTATTGGGGGGGGGTCACTTATTAACAAAAGCGGTTTAGAGTCGGGGGAAGAGCGCCCCACAGAGGAAAGTTCTAGGGACTCGGCTACTTGTCCTTGCTCTGCTCCTTGTGCTGTGTGACCAGTGCGGACCCCTTTTTGAAGCGGGAGAAGCTTGGACCAGGTGCTAAGGGCCCTTCTAGCCATGTATGGCCAAGATTCTGAGGCACATACACTTCGTGAAACAGCAGGTGGGGGGTTGGCGGCGGGATGGGGGGAATGGACCAAACGACCCCTGGATGCCCTCGCGGGGGGCGGGCGGAGGGGGTTGCTGGGATTTGCTGATTTACACTCAGTCAAGGGAAGCCACGCAGGGCTAATCCAGGCCTTACAAAGGAGTGCGGTTAGGGCTGTCGGGTGGTGGCGATGTTTTTCTGCGGGCGCACACGGTGCTTATCATCTTTTGTGGAGGCTGCTGCCGAAGCCGGGGAGACCACCCAGCCTGACAAAGAAAGGAATTCTTGTCTGCAGTTGATAGTCCTCAGGTTGACGGCTTTCCATTTGCCCGGGAGGCTGTCACTCGCAGAACAATGGCAAGGAGCTGGGTGGCTCTCACCTGAGACTGGCTTTGCCAGGGGGAAGGGGTGCGGAACAGGACTGGCGGGTGGGGGTGGGGGGCTGTTGTCTCTCCTCCCGTGATCTGTAGGCTCTCGGATCACTCTGGGCTGCATCAGACATGCTTGGAGAGGCTCTGGAGGGCTGTTTTCCCCGAAGATGGTGTCTCACTCTACAGATCAGAAAGCAGCAAGCCCTGAGGTGCCTGGGTGGCTCGGCTCCTTAAGTGTCCGACTTCGGCTCAGGTCATGATCTCAGAGTTCTTGGGTTTGAGCCTTGCTTCGGGCTCTGTGCTGACAGCTTGGAGCCTACTTTGGATTCTGTGTCTCCCTCCCTCTCTCTCTCTCTCTCTCTCTCTGCCCCTCCCCGTTTATACTCTGTGAACTTTAAAAAAAAATTCACACTCTGAAGTTTTTTAAAAAAGAAAGCAGCAAACCAAGGTATTACTCTTTGTTAAAAAATAGTAATAATTATAACAAATGACTGATACATACAAAACATAAATCAATCTCAAAAGCACTGTGTGAGGTGAAAGCCAGACATGAGCACCTTCGGTATGATTCCATTTTTAGGAACTTCTAGAGCAGATAAAACCATCTATGTGATAGAAATCAGATCATCAGCTACTTCCTCAGGAGAGGCAAAGGCTGACTACAAAGAAACTAGAAGGGACTTTCTAAGGGTGGAAACCGTTCTAGTCTTACGTGGTAAGGACATGGATGCACATGCCTTTGTAAAGTGCACTGAACTGTACATTTAAAATCAGTGCACTGCACTGTACAGAAAGTATACTTCAATAACACTGATTAAAATTGAATCGCAAGAACTAGTTATAAAGACTTTTCTCACTCTCAAAAGAAATACATGTTCATGCTAGAAGACTGAGAAAATACAGATAATTTTTTTAAAAAAGCAAACTCATCCATAATTCTATTACCCAGAGGTAAACATGGTTATCAACTTGATTTTGATAGTATGAGACCCTTATTTTCACAGAATGAGATGATACAGTTTGTGATCTCCTTGCTTGCTTCATGGAATTGACAACAGAGGCACATAGTTGCAACCCCTTGTACCAAAAGGTACAAAAGAACATAAAGTAAACAAGTAAATCTCTCTCCCAGTCTCCCTCTCCAGAAGCAATCACTCCTGTCACTTGCATATTCTCCTAAAAAATGTTACATATTTACAAACACATGTATGTTTTTTCCTTAAGAAATAAAGTAGCATACTATATACAGTTTCCCCCTATATTAACCTGTATTTAAATATAACATGAGAATATGAATATCTTCCCATGTCATTAATTTTTCTGTATAACAAAACCCAGAAATATGCAAAAAGTATAAATGGAAAGCTCAAAGTGTTTCACAAATGGGGTCTACTTTTATATACAGCACCAATATAAAATAACAGATCATTACCAGCACCTCTAAAAATCTTTTGGACCCTTTCCTAGGTACTAGCTCTTCAACCTCCAAAGAAACCATTCTGCCTTCTCATTTCTAATGAGTTTTGTCTGGTTTTTGAACTTTATATATTTATCCTTATGTCTATATTCTTTCACTCAACAGTACAGAGATGTGATTCATTCATGTTGTTACATACAGGAACAGTTCATGCACTCTTACTGTCACATGGCATTCCTTTGTATAAATGTATCACAATTTATTTATCCATTCTATTGTTGATAGACACACGGCTTGTTTCCAGGTTCTGTCTATTTATAGCTGCGATAAATTCTTTAGATGTCTCTATGTGAGCATATGTATATATGTGTGGAAGCTGAGATGTGCAAATGCTAGGTCATGGGGTATGCAAACATACAGCATTAGCAGAAAATACCAAATAGTCTTCAAAATGGGTACCCCAATTTACACTCTTGTCTGCAGTGTTATGAGAGTTTCAATTGCTCTATTTCTTCACCTACAACATCAATTATAATGGCTATATGGCATTTCACCATATGGAGATGCCATACTTTATTTTACCTGTTTCCTGTAATTCAGGGATTCTTAACTCTTTTTGTGCCATACAGACACATTCCTCTTCGCAGAATATTGCATAGTAAAATATGTGCTTCCTTGTTAACACACTAACACATGACCTCTAGCAGCAGGCCTTATAATTGCAGGAACCTCAAAATTTCAAAATAAGCATAAACATAAAAAATGTTTATTGGCCTTTGGTGCTGCTTCACCTATGAAATGGATATCTTGGCCTTTGCCAATTTTTAAGGATTTTTTTTGGTAACTAATCTCTCCACCTAACGTGGGGCTCGAACTCACAACCCTGAGATCAAGAGTCACAGGCTCTACCAACTTAGCCAGCCAGGCACCCTGGCCTTTGCCAATTTTTAAAATGGCTTATTCGTTTTCAAATTTTTATGTAAGAACTTGTGTATTACAGATATGAACCACCTAGTGAAATGTTACAATTTTTTTTGTCATTAGCTTTACCATTTTACGTTTTTTATAATAGTTGTTTATATATTTTAAATAATTGCCTTACTGAGAAATAATTCAGATGCCATAATATTCACCCTTTTAAAGTAAACAATTTAATGGTTTTTAATCCATTCACAGTTGTGAAAGCATCACCATCATCTAATTTCAGAAGATTTTCAGCACCCAGAAAGAAACTTTGAACCCTTTGGTGGTCACTGTCCCAGAATCAGCCCCCCAGACCCTGTTCCTCCTGGTACCTCTACTCCATTCCTGTTTCTATTCTGGATAGAATAAAAGGAGTTACCTATTCTGGACATTTCATATAAGTACATGAACATACACAAACTACACATACAATATGTGATCCTCTGTGACTGGCTTCTTTCACTCAGCATGTCTCCAGGACATTAATCTCCACTGTAGCGTGTGTTAATACCTCATTGCTCTTTATGGCTGAATAATATTCCATTGTATGGGTACACCAGATTTTGTTTATGCATTTATCACTTGATACACATGTGGGTTGTTTCTACTTTGGGGCTATTATGAATAATGCTGCTATGAACATTCATACACAAGTTTTTGTGTAGGTGTGTATTTTCATTTCTCTTGGGTATATACCTAGAAATGGTAACTCTAACATTTTTGAGGAACAGCCAGACTGTTTTCCAAAATGGCTGCAAATATCTATCTATCTATCTATCTATCTATCTATCTATCTACCTATCTATCTATCTATCTATCTATCTATCTATCTATTTAGCACAGACAGGGGAGGAGCAGAGAGAGAATGAGAGAGAGAGAGAATCCCAAGCAGGCTCTGCACTGTCAGCTCAGAGCCCAATGTAGGGCTCAAACTCATGAACTCTAAGATCATGACTTGAGCTGAAATCAAGAGTCGGATGCTGACTGACTGAGCCACCCAGGCACCCTTAAATTGACTGCATATTTTTATTTTTTTTTAATTTTTTAAATTTTTTTTAATGTTTTATTTATTTTTGATACAGAGAGAGACAGAGCATGAGAGGGGGAGGGGCAGAGAGAGAAGGAGACACAGAACCGGAAACAGGTTCCAGGTTCTGAGCTAGCTGTTAGCACAGAGCCTGACGCGGGGCTCGAACCCACGAACGTGAGATCTGACCTGAGCTGAAGTCGGTTTAATGTTTTATTTATTTATTTATTTTTTAAATATTTTATTTATTTTTGATACAGAGAGAGACAGAGCATGAGAGGGGGAGGGGCAGAG